>NC_053395.1:3880800-4213926 GCF_905171765.1 Bufo bufo | reverse complement strand
CTCTTAGCAGAGCAGGATGTGGACCACTTCAGCTCAGGGCTAAAGACTGACTGCCGAGAACTCAGAACTAAGACTGACTGACTAACTAGGCCTGAGCTGGGATATATATATGGAATGTGTTGTCTCCCCCTAGTGGTAGGGATAGTGTAATGGAATCTAACACACCTGTAGGCAGGGATTATGCATAAAGATGCACTGCAGCATAAAACAGGTTATATAAAGCATAACACTATGACTTTGCAGTACCGACGTGTGTAGTGGGACACTGCATACACCCCTTGTTTAACCCGTGCCATCCTGTCACGGGGTTCCGAAGGTGCACTCGGTCCCCCATTGCCCGCAGAACTGTTGCTTATCTTTTGGAATGAGGTTCTGTGTTTGACCTCATTCCCAGGGCGGCTTTACTAGCTGGGTGGCTCCCTGCTCCTAGTCTGCCTTGAGCGCCGAGCTGATCACTCGGTGCTCGACTGGTTGGTCTGTCGGTCATGTGACGCTGGCCACGTCACATGACCCTCACTCCCCACTATAAATACAGGCAGCCTGCTGGCTACAGGTTGCCTGTTAATTTCTAGGTTCCTGGCTATTTGTTGGACTGCTGAATACTTACCTGATCCTGTTCCCTGACCATCCTTTTGCCTGCTCCTCCTGTACTGCGCTTCCGTCCTGGTATTGTGACCTCGGCTCCCACCTGACTACTCTCTTAGGACTCCTCTTGTACTTCTCTGCTCTCCTGGTATTTATGACCCCGGCTTCTCCTGACAATTTTCTGCTTGCTCCATTTGTACTTTGCAGCTTTCCTGGTATTGACTCGGTCCGTTCACGTCCTGTTGTTTGTCTGTCTGTCATCCCTGCACTTACTCCAAGTTAGGGATTGCCGTCCAGTTGTCCCCTGTCATTAGGACTCGCGAGGCAAGTAGGCAGGGCCAGGGGTAAGGGTGGAGCGCAGTGGTCACTTCCCTCCCCCCTGTGTGTGTGTACGCGACCGTTACATATATAATCTGCTCAGCTCCTCCTGCTCTATAACACGCTGCCTGCAGATTACACGGTGACAGGTTCTCTTTATATATAATCTGCTCGGCTCCTCCTGCTCTATAACACGCTGCCTGCAGATTACACGGTGACAGGATCTCTTTATACTGCCCACTGGCTAAACCTTCGGACGGCCGTCAAGCATGCAACCCGTGGCACCCGTGTGGCTTTGATGTTACTGCCACGGATTGCATGCAGGCCTGCCTGTTCTTCTCCTCCTCCTACTCCATCCTCCGTCTCCTCCTCGGCTGACTCCCCCTTTTCCACTGCTACCGCTTCTTCCGCTGCACCCCCAAAGCTCCCCAGAACCTATTCAATGTGCCAGGCGAGACTTTGCCATGCTGTGCTTCGGTTGCGGCCCTGCACTGCTTTCAGCTCTGCGGTCACAGGCCGATCAGTGGCTAACCCCGCTCAATTTGACAGTTGGTAAAGTGGTGTGCGACAACGGTGCCAATCAGCTGAGCGCGCTAAAACAGGACAAAATGACACAAGTGCCATGCATGGCACACATTCTGAACTTAGTCGTGCAGCGATTTGTTGACAAATACCCCGGGGTCCAGACAGGCCAGGAAAATCTCTGCCCATTTTAGAAGATGTTGCACGGCCATGGCTCGCTTTGCTGACGTTCAGCGGCGACACCACCTGCCCGTCAGATGTCTGTTTTGTGACTGCCCGACGCGCTGGAACTCTACCTTGTATGTGCTTGACAGGCTGCTCCAGCAGAAACGTGCAGTTAATGACTAACTGTACGAACTCTGCGGCAGGACAGGTTCTGGGAAACTTGTTTTTCTTTCACCGCGCCAGTGGCTGCTCATGCGCGACACATGCAGACTTCTGCAGCCATTTGATGAGATCACCAAACTAGTCAGTCGCAGCCAGGGCGCCATCAGTGACATCGTATTTTACGCCTTCTTTCTGGAGCGTGCAATGCATCATGTCATTGATCAAGAAGTCGAGGAGCAGGAGCATGAGGAAGTCACAATGCTGGATGAATTCCCGGGGGGGCTACTCCATCTGAGAGAAGTCAGCAGGAGTCTGAAGAGGAGTCAGAGGAGGATGGTGGCAGGGCGGAGGAGCAAGAAGAGCAGGCTTTTATATTTTCTGGGATCCCTGGAGTTGTCCGAGGCTTAGGGGAGAGGACCGAGGATGACATTATCCTGGACAATGAGCAGGAGCCAGGCCACTCCACCGCTTCCAGTTTAATGCAAATGGAGGCCTTCATGCTCCAGTGTTTGAAGAGGGATCCCCGTATAAAAAGCATAAAGGGCAAGGACCAGCGCTGGGTGGCAACGTACTTAGACCCCCGGTACAAACACAAAATGGCGGACATCTTACCAGCATCACAGAGGGCTGTCAGACTGCAGCACTTCCAGGCATTGCTTAGAGAAATGCTGCAATCTGCTGTTGCAGGCGCTGGCAGAGGGATTTCCACTCACAGAGAAACAGTTGCGGGTACCAATCCATCAGCGCATGCAAGAAGAGGGCGGTTTGAAGATGTGTTGGTCACTTTGAATATGAGATTATTCTTGCAGCCAACCCATCAACAGCAGCCCTCCGGATCCTGCCTCAGGGAACGCCTAGACCGACAGGTGTCAGACTACATCGGGTTAACGGCCGATGTGGACGCTCTGAGAAGTGAGGAACCCCTGGACTACTGGTGTGCAGGCTTTTGGCCAGAGTTGGCATAATTTGCCATGGAACTCTTGGCTTGCCCCTTGTCCTGTCCGAAAAGACGTTCAGCACAGCAGAGGGGGATCGTGACCGATAAGCGCACTCGCCTAGCTCATGACAGTGTGGACTACCTTTCTAAAAATGAATGAGGCATGGATCTCGGAGGAATTAAAAACATGTGACAAGTCGATCACGTTTAATTGAATTTTCTCATGACAGCCCACAAATATCCGCCACCACCCAGAACAAATAATGGTCCCTGTCTTAGGTAAATATAGCGGCATAAAAGGCCTTTTCTGTCCATTGAATGACTAATGTTTTGGGCCTCGGAGGAATTCAACACCTGTGACGACCACGTATTTCAACTATTATCATTAGGTTTTTTTTTTCAAGAGGGGGGAATTTGTTAGCCATGTTTTTAATCCAATTTTATTTTTTTAGTTCTTTTTAAATATAT
The DNA here is from genome assembly GCF_905171765.1 of Bufo bufo. Classification (NCBI taxonomy): domain Eukaryota; kingdom Metazoa; phylum Chordata; class Amphibia; order Anura; family Bufonidae; genus Bufo; species Bufo bufo. Next base: position 4,210,769 of record NC_053395.1, on the reverse strand, counting down.
AAATGTATTTGACCTGTATTTGTACTGGCCTTCTGTAAAATTGATATCCATTGACCGTCTAATAGACCTCCAGCCACATAATCGCTTTTCTGTACAGTGAATGCATTATTTTTGGGGCCTGTAATACACTGGCCTGCTGTAAAATTGATATTTATTTACCATGTAATCTACCTCCAGCTTCATACTTACTTGATCTTTTCTGTACGCTGAATGCATAATTTTTGGGGCCTGCAGTACACTGACCTGCTGTAAAATTGATATCCAATGACCGTGTAATCTACCTCCAGCCACATACTTACTTGTTCTTTTCTGTACGCTGAATGCATTATTTTTGGAGCCTGTAATACACTGACCTGCTGTAAAATTGATATCCAATGACTGTGTAATCTACGTCCAGCCACAAACATACCTGTTCTTTTCTGTACACTGAATGCATAATTTTTGGGGCCTGCAGTACATTGGCCTGCTGTAAAATTGTTATGCAATGACCGTGTAATCAACCTCCAGCCACAAACGTACTTGTTCTTTTATGTACGCTGAATGCATAGTTTTTGGGGCCTGAAGTACACTGACCTGCTGTAAAATTGATATCCAATGACCGTGTAATCTACCTCCAGCCACATACTTACTTGTTCTTTTCTGTACGGTGAATGCATAATTTTTGGGCCCTGTAGTTCACTGGCCTGCTGTAAAATTGATATCCAATGACCGTGTAATCTACCTCCAGCCGCATACTTACTTGTTCTTTTCTGTATGCTGAATGAATAATGGTTGGGTCCTCGGAGGAATTCAACACCAGTGACGACCACGTGTTATCGAATTTCAACTATTATCATTAGGGTTTTTTTCAAGAGGGGGGATTTCGTTAGCCATGTTTTTAATCAAATTTTATATTTTTAGTTCTTTTAAACATATGTATTTGACCTGTATTTGTACTAGCTTCTGTAAAATTGATATCCATTGACCGTCTAATAGACCTCCAGTGTAAAGACCGACGTCACGCACAGGGAGGAAAAAGGGAAAGCCCTGCCCAAGGGAGAGGGAAAGGTGGTGACCCCTAACTCACCTTGCGGCTGACACCTGACTGCCCTGATGTTCCTAGACGGGTTCCTCACCCGTGCGGCGATCACGTGCCTAAACCCTGGCTTTCCCTAAAATGAGCCCTAGATAGTGAACGGGCCGGTGGGATCGCTAGTCCGCACCACTGTCACTAAGAGGGAAACACCAGGGAGAGGACAGACAAAACAGACAAAACAGACAAACACATACACCCAGGTGGGCGACCACAATAGACCAACAAAGGTCCAACAGGGATCCGGAGGGTAGCATTCTGGACCAACTACCAGAGAACGCAGCAACACAGGCTCCAGAGGGTCAGAATAGATGTCCAGGCAGGAAGCTCTATATCTGGCAACCAGAGAAGTGTGAGAGGAATATAAGGAGGTTTGGGAGTGCTGGACAAGGAACAGCTGAGGAGAAGGAGCTACGGATCCCTGAGTGAGCCAAAAGGGTTTGCAAAGCAAACCCAGAAAGCTACCATAAGGAAAACAGCCCTATCTTAAATAGAGCGTGCAGCCAACCGCTGCGACTTCCTGACCCCGGGTATAAAGGAGTCAGGCGTGGTTCTCGACACCCTCGTGACAGTACCCCCCTCTCTACGAGGGGCCTCCGGACACTCAGGACCAGGTCTCTCAGGATGAGAGGCATGAAAAACCCGAACTAGCCTGTCTGCGTTTACCTCAGACGCAGGAACCCACATTCTTTCCTCGGGACCATAACCTCTCCAATGCACCAGATATTGAGGAGAGCGGCGGACCCGACGAGAATTAACAATTTTGGATATCTGAAATTCTAGATTACCATTCACGACAACAGGAGGGGGTGGCAGCGGTGACGGTTCTAGAGGTGGAACATATTTTTTGAGTAACGACTTATGAAAAACATTATAAATTTTAAAAGTCTGAGGTAACTCCAGGCGAAAAGCCACGGGGTTGATGATGACTACAATTTTGTAAGGGCCAATAAACCTAGGACCCAGTTTCCAAGAGGGAACCTTCAATTTAATACTCCTAGTAGACAACCACACATAGTCATTCACTCCTAGGTCCGGACCTGGCGACCGTCTCTTATCAGCCATGCATTTGTATTTACCTCCCATATTTTTCAAGTTAGCTTGCACCTTCTGCCATACCGATGAAAGAGATGACGAAAACCGTTCCTCTTCGGGAACCCCAGAAGACCCCCCCTCTTTAAAAGTACAGAATTGGGGATGAAAACCATATGCACCAAGAAATGGTGACTTGCCAGTGGAATCCTGACGACGATTATTTATGGCAAACTCAGCTAACGGTAAATATGATGACCACAACTCTTGGGTTTCAGAGACAAAACATCTTAGATATGTCTCAAGGTTTTGGTTGGTACGCTCAGTCTGTCCATACCGCTCAGTCGAGTCTTAGCATTAGGTAGTGCGGGTAACGCAATGAAGTGTACCATTTTGCTAAACCTGTCCACTACTACCAAAATAACTGTTTTACCTGCAGACAAAGGTAAGTCAGTGATAAAATCCATTGACAGATGTGTCCACGGTCTATTGGGAAAGATGAGTGGTAATAGAGACCCTGCAGGACGTGTATGTGAAACTTTTGCGCGCGCACAGGTAGAACAAGAAGACACAAAATCCAATACATCCTGACGCAACCTTGGTCACCAAAAACGACGAGACAATAGCTCCAAGGTTGCTTTACTACCCGGGTACCCAGCAAGTGCCGAATTATGATGTTCCTTTAATAATTCGAAACGTAGGTTCAACGGTACAAACAATTTCTCTGAGGGGCAAGAGACCGGGGCGTCCCCCTGGGCCTCTAACACCTTCCCCTCCAAAACAGAGTGTACCGCAGAGACAACCACTCCTCTTTGTAGAATGGGCACCGGATCACTCACATTACCCCCTCCAGGGAAACAACGAGATAGTGCATCAGCCTTGTTCTTTGCCCCAGGACGATAGGTAATCACAAAGTTAAACCTGGTAAAAAATAGCGACCACCTAGCTTGTCTAGGGGTGAGACGCTTAGCTGATTCGAGGTACAGAAGATTTTTGTGGTCCGTAATCACAGTGACGGGGTGGACTGCCCCCTCTAAAAAGTGACGCCACTCCTCAAACGCAAGTTTAATAGCTAATAGTTCCCTATTGCCAATATCGTAGTTCTTTTCTGCTGCAGATAGTTTTTTTTAGAAAAGAAAGCACAAGGACGCCATTTGCCAGGAGACGGACCCTGAGACAGCACCGCCCCCACTCCCACCTCTGACGCATCTACCTCAACAATAAAAGGCTGAGAGACATCAGGTTGGACTAGTACAGGTGCTGAGGTAAACCTCTCTTTTAGAGAGGAAAAAGCAACTTTAGCGGCGTCAGACCATTTAGAAAAATCAGTCCCCTTCCTAGTCATGTCAGTAAGGGGTTTTACAATAAGTGAATAATTTTTAATGAATTTTCTATAGAAATTCGCGAAGCCCAAGAACCGTTGTAGTGCTTTGAGGTTCTCAGGAAGATCCCAATCTAAAATTGCCTGGACCTTCCTAGAATCCTAGAAATTGTATCTCCTGAACGGCGAAGACACATTTTTCAATTTTAGCATATAATTCATTCGTCCGTAGGACCTGCAGTACTTGTCTGACGTGCACCTCATGTGTTTTCAGATCAGACGAATAAATTAAAATATCATCTAGGTATATTACCACAAACCTGCCGATTAGATGACTAAAAATGTCATTAACAAAATGTTGAAAGACGGCAGGAGCATTGGTCAGACCGAAAGGCATAACTAGATTTTCATAATGCCCCTCAGGGGTGTTAAAAGCTGTCTTCCACTCATCCCCCTCCTTAATACGAATCAGATTGTAGGCCCCCCTAAGATCAAGTTTGGAGAACCACCTAGCACCCGCAATCTGGTTAAACAGGTCAGGAATGAGAGGAAGAGGGTATGGGTCTCGGATGGTTATCCGGATTAATTTGCGGAAATCTAGGCAAGGACGCAGGCCCCCATCTTTCTTTTTAATGAAAAAAAACCCTGCAGCCACGGGTGAAGACGAGGGTCTGATGTGTCCCTTAGCCAAGCTCGCGGAGATATAATCTTTCATGGCTTGACTCTCTGGACCCGAAAGATTATATAACCTGGTCTTGGGTAATTTTGCGCCGGGAATAAGGTTAACCGGGCAATCATAAGGACGATGAGCGATGAGGTGGTAACTTCTGACAACCCTTTTCAGAAAAAATATCCTCAAAATCCGAAATAAATGTAGGTAGGGTAGATATAGAGGCGATTAAGCAATTGCTATTTAAGCAATTTTCTCTGCACTGCTCACTCCACTCCAATATCTCCCTGGCCTGCCAATCCACCACTGGATTGTGCGCTTCCAACCAGGGAAGACCCAGCACTACCGGAGTGGGAAGCCCCTCCAGAACATAACATGAAAGCATCTCGTTATGTTGGTCCCCTACCCGAAGGTGTAAATTATGAACAATGTGGGTGAGGTTTCTCTGAGACAGAGGAGCAGAATCTATAGCGAATACGGGAATAGGTCTCTGTAAAGTACAGAGAGACAAACCCCAAGTGGGGGCAAAATGGGCATCTAACAAATTTACCCCTGCTCCACTGTCTAGAAAGAAAGAAATAGTCTCCGTCTTATCACCAAAAACAATAACCGCTGGCAACACAAATTGCGATGTACGTATGGAGGAAACGTATACCCCCCGGCTGACATCCTCCACACAGCCTGGGGTTAGTAGTTTTCCGATGGTCTTTTGTTTTTGAGGAAGGAAGGACAGACATTAATAAAATGACCCCTCTCCCCACAGAAAAAACAAACCCCACGCCTACGGCGAGCCTCAGGAGGACGGACCTGACGAGTAGTTCCTCCTAGCTGCATAGGCTCGTCTAAGTCCGTACAGACTAACTGCTGCTTGGGAGGGGTTACCAATTGCTCCGTTTTTTTTCAATCTGTTCCTAAGGCGTCTCTTTATACGGATAGAAAGGGATATAACCGCATCAAGGGAAAAGGGGGTCTCATATAATGCAAGCGCATCCTTAACCCTTTTCGGATAACCCAGAGCAGAACTGACTCCTGAGAGCCGGGTCGTTCCATTGGGTATCCGTAGCCCACCTACGGAATTCAGAGCAATACTCCTCTACCGGCCGCTCTCCTTGTAAGAGTCTCCGTAATCTTGATTCAGCCAGTGTGACTCGGTCAGGGTCGTCGTATATGAGACCCAAGGCCCCGACAAACTCATCCACTGACCGAAGAGCCTGGGAATCAGTAGGTAAAGAGAACGCCCAGGACTGCGGGTCCCCCTGCAGCAGGGAAATAACAACCCCCACCCGCTGTTCTTCATTACCAGAGGAGTAAGGGCGCAGTTTAAAATATAATTTACAGGCCTCACGGAATGTCAAAAACTTGTCCCTTCCCCCAGAAAATCTGTCAGGGAGAGGGACCTTGGGTTCCGCAACAACCTGGTTACCAGTAGCAACCGCTGGGCTTGCGGTCAGTTGCAATCGCTGCTGTTGCTGGAGGACCGACGCCTTCAATCCTGCCACCTCCAAAGACAGGCCATGAAATTGTTTGGACAGAGCAGCAATTTGATCCATACTAGATTCTAAGTAGGTAAATTTTTTTATTTTTTTTACCTACACAAAATAAGGGCCAGATATAATGTAATGAGCGTGACGCACAGGAAGGAAAAAGGGAAAGCCCTGCCCAAGGGAGAGGGAAAGGTGGTGACTAGGGATGAGCGAACCCGAACTGTATAGTTCGGGTTCGTACCGAATTTTGGGGTGTCCGTGACAGGGACCCGAACCCGAACATTTTCGTAAAAGTCTGTGTTCGGGTTCGGTGTTCGGCGCTTTCTTGGCGCTTTTTGAAAGGCTGCAAAGCAGCCAATCAACAAGCGTCATACTACTTGCCCCAAGAGGCCATCACAGCCTTGCCTACTATTGGCATGGCTGTGATTGGCCAGTGCAGCATGTGACCCAGGCTCTATATAAGCTGGAGTCACGTAGCGCTGCACGTCACTCTGCTATGATCAGTGTAGGGAGAGGTTGTAGCTGCGACGTTAGGGCGAGATTAGGCAGATTAACTCCTCCAAAAGACTTCATTCAGTGATCGATCTGCAGCTGTGGATCATTAAAGTGCTATTATTGACTTGCTCACTTTTTTGAGGCTGCCCAGAGCGTTTTTAGATCACTTTTTTTCTGGGGTGATCGGCGGCCATTTTGTGACTTGTGGTGCGCCAGCACAAGCTATCACCAAGTGTATTTAACCATCAATAGTGTGGTTATTTTGTGCTATATCCTACATCAGCTGCAGGCTGAGCCTGTGTCACCGAAGTGCATTTAACCATCAACAGTCTGGTTCATTTTTGGCCATATACTACATCAGCTGCAGGCTGAGCCTGTGTCACCCAAGTGCATTTAACCATCAACAGTCTGGTTATTTTTTGGCCATATACTACATCAGGGGAAAGTTGAGCCTGTCACCCAGCGCCTAAAAAATAGACCTGACATTTCTATTCAACCAAATCTGTACTGTTTTAGCTGGTCAAGTTATTTGTAGTGACCGTAAAAGCACACTTTTTGTTCTGGGTTGAAAAACTATTCCCAAATTTGCCATTCTCAAAATAACTAGTTTCTGGTATATGAGGCCTACTTGAAATCTATCCCAAAAAGGATATCTTACATTGAAGGTACTGATAGTGTCATTCAGAAAAACCTAAGACACACGCTACCGTGCTGATAGAAGTCTGATTCTGTGATTAAACCTTAACCTGTCACACAGTGCAAAAAAAAAAACAGGTCTCACATCTCTATTCAAGCAAATCTGTACTGTTTTAGTTGGTCAAGTTATTTGTAGCGACCGTAAAAGCACACTTTTTTTTCTCGGTTGAAAAACTATTCCCAAATTTGCCATTCTCAAAATAACTAGTTTCTGGTATTTGAGGCCTACTTGAAATCTATCCCAAAAAGGATATCTTACATTGAAGGTGCTGATAGTGTCATTCTGAAAAACCTAAGACACACGCTACCGTGCAGATAGAAGTCTGATTCTGAGATTAAACCTTAACCTGTCACACAGTGCAAAAAAAAACAGGTCTCACATTTCTATTCAAGCAAATCTGCACTGTTTTAGCTGGTCAAGTTATTTGTAGCGACCGTAAAAGCACACTTTTTTTTCTGGGTTGAAAAACTATTCCCAAATTTGCCATTCTCAAAATTGTGGTGAACGGGAACAATGAGGAAAACATCTAATAAGGGACGCGGACGTGGACATGGTCGTGGTGGTGTTAGTGGACCCTCTGGTGCTGGGAGAGGACGTGGCCGTTCTGCCACAGCCACACGTCCTAGTGAACCAACTACCTCAGGTCCCAGTAGCCGCCAGAATTTACAGGGATATTTGGTGGGGCCCAATGCCGTTCTAAGGATGGTAAGGCCTGAGCAGGTACAGGCATTATTCAATTGGGTGGCCGACAGTGCATCCAGCACGTTCACATTATCTCCCACCCAGTCTTCTGCAGAAAGCGCACAGATGGCGCATGAAAACCAAGCCCATCGGTCTGTCACATCACCCCCATGCATATCAGGGAAACTGTCTGAGCCACAAGTTATGCAGCAGTCTCTTATGCTGTTTGAAGACTCTGCTGCCAGGGTTTCCCAAGGGCATCCACCTAGCCCTTCACCAGGGGTGGAAGAGATAGAATGCACTAACGCACAACCACTTATGTGTCCTGATGATGAGGACATGGGAATACCACCTCAGCACGTCTCTGATGATGACGAAACACGGGTGCCAACTGCTGCGTCTTTCTGCAGTGTGCAGACTGAACAGGAGGTCAGGGGTCAAGACGGGGTGGAAGACGATGCAGGGGACGATGAGGTCCTAGACCCCACATGGAATGAAGGTCGTGCCACTGACTTTCAGAGTTCGGAGGAAGAGGCAGTGGTGAGACCGAGCCAGCAGCGTAGCAAAAGAGGGAGCAGTGGGCAAAATCAGAACACCCGCCGCCAAGAGACTCCGCCTGCTACTGACCGCCGCCATCTGGGACCGAGCACCCAAAGGCAGCTTCAAGGAGTTCCCTGGCATGGCACTTCTTCAAACAATGTGCTGACGACAAGACCCGAGTGGTTTGCACGCTGTGCCATCAGAGCCTGAAGCGAGGCATTAACGTTCTGAACCTTAGCACAACCTGCATGACCAGGCACCTGCATGCAAAGCATGAACATCAGTGGAGTAAACACCTTAAAAACAAGGAAGTCACTCAGGCTCCCCCTGCTGCCTCTTCTGCTGCTGCCGCCTCGGCTTCTTCTGCTGCTGCCGCCGCCTCGGCCTCTTCTGCTGCTGCTGCCGCCGCCTCGGCCTCTTCCTCTGCCTCTGGAGGAACGTTGGCACCTGCCGCCCAGCAAACATGGGATGTACCAACAACACCACCACCTGCGTCACCAAGCATCTCAACCATGTCACACGGCAGCGTTCAGCTCTCCATCTCACAAACATTTGAGAGAAAGCGTAAATTCCCACCTAGCCACCCTCGATCCCTGGCCCTGAATGCCAGCATTTCTAAACTACTGGCCTATGAAATGCTGTCATTTAGGCTGGTGGACACACACAGCTTCAAACAGCTCATGTCACTTGCTGTCCCACAGTATGTTGTTCCCAGCCGCCACTACTTCTCCAAGAGAGCCGTGCCTTCCCTGCACAAACAAGTGTCCGATAAAATCAAGTGTGCACTGCGCAACGCCATCTGTGGCAAGGTCCACCTAACCACAGATACGTGGACCAGTAAGCACGGCCAGGGACGCTATATCTCCCTAACTGCACACTGGGTAAATGTAGTGGCGGCTGGGCCCCAGGCGGAGAGCTGTTTGGCGCACGTCCTTCCGCCGCCAATGATCGCAGGGAAACATTCTTTGCCTCCTGTCTCCTCCTCCTCCTACTCAGCTTCCTCCTCCTCTTCTTCCACCTGCTCATCCAGTCAGCCACACACCTTCACCACCAACTTCAGCACAGCCCGGGGTAAACGTCAGCAGGCCGTTCTGAAACTCATATGTTTGGGGGACAGGCCCCACACCGCACAGGAGTTGTGGCGGGGTATAGAACAACAGACCGACGAGTGGTTGCTGCCGGTGAGCCTCAAGCCCGGCCTGGTGGTGTGCGATAATGGGCGAAATCTCGTTGCAGCTCTGGGACTAGCCGGTTTGATGTACATCCCTTGCCTGGCGCATGTGCTGAATTTGGTGGTGCAGAAGTTCATTCACAACTACCCCGACATGTCAGAGCTGCTGCATAAAGTGCGGGCCGTTTGTTCGCGCTTCCAGCGTTCACACCCTGCCGCTGCTCGCCTGTCTGCGCTACAGCGTAACTTCCGCCTTCCCGCTCACCGCCTCATATGCGACGTACCCACCAGGTGGAACTCCACCCTGCATATGCTGGACAGACTGTGCGAGCAGCAGCAGGCCATAGTGGAGTTTCAGCTGCAGCACGCACGGGTCAGTCGCACTGCGGAACAGCACCACTTCACCACCAATGACTGGGCCTCCATGCGAGACCTGTGTGCCCTGTTGCGCTGTTTCGAGTACTCCACCAACATGGCCAGTGGCGATGACGCCGATATCAGCGTTACAATACCACTTCTATGTCTCCTTGAGAAAACACTTAGGGCGATGATGGAAGAGGAGGTGGCCCAGGAGGAAGAGGAGGAAGAGGGGTCATTTTTAGCACTTTCAGGCCAGTCTCTTCGAAGTGACTCAGAGGGAGGTTTTTTGCAACAGCAGAGGCCAGGTACAAATGTGGCCAGACAGGAGGAGGTGGAGGAGGATGAGGATGAAGCATGTTCACAGCGGGGTGGCACCCAAAGCAGCTCGGGCCCATCACTGGTGCGTGGCTGGGGGGAAACACAGGACGATGACGATACGCCTCCCACAGAGGACAGCTTGTCCTTACCTCTGGGCAGCCTGGCACACATGAGCGACTACATGCTGCAGTGCCTGCGCAACGACAGCAGAGTTGCCCACATTTTAACGTGTGCGGACTACTGGGTTGCCACCCTGCTGGATCCCCGGTACAAAGACAATGTGCCCGCCTTACTTCCTACACTGGAGCGTGATAGGAAGATGCGCGAGTACAAGCGCACGTTGGTAGACGCGCTACTGAGAGCATTCCCAAATGTCACAGGGGAACCAGTGGAAGCACAAGGCGAAGGCAGAGGAGGAGCAAGAGGTCGCCAACGCAGCTGTGTCACGCCCAGCTCCTCTGAGGGCAGGGTTAGCATGGCAGAGATGTGGAAAAGTTTTGTCAACACGCCACAGCTAACTGCACCACCACCTGATACGGAACGTGTTAGCAGGAGGCAACATTTCACTAACATGGTGGAACAGTACCTGTGCACACCCCTCCACGTACTGACTGATGGTTCGGCCCCATTCAACTTCTGGGTCTCCAAATTGTCCACGTGGCCAGAGCTAGCCTTTTATGCCTTGGAGGTGCTGGCCTGCCCGGCGGCCAGCGTTTTGTCTGAACGTGTATTCAGCACGGCAGGGGGCGTCATTACAGACAAACGCAGCCGCCTGTCTACAGCCAATGTGGACAAGCTGACGTTCATAAAAATGAACCAGGCATGGATCCCACAGGACCGGTCCATCCCTTGTGCAGATTAGATATTAACTACCTCCCCTTAACAATATATTATTCTACTCCAGGGCACTTCCTCATTCAATACTATTTTTAATTTCATTTTACCATTATATTGCGGGGCAACCCAAAGTTGAATGAACCTCTCCTCTGTCTGGGTGCCGGGGCCTAAATGTGTGACAGTGGCCTGTTCCAGTGGTGGGTGACGTGAAGCCTGATTCTCTGCTATGACATGAAGACTGATTCTGTGCTGACATAAGGCCAGATTCTCTGTTACGGGACCTCTCTCCTCTGCCTGGGTGCCTGGGCCTAAATGTGTGACAGTGGCCTGTTCCAGTGGTGGGTGACGTGAAGCCTGATTCTCTGCTATGACATGAAGACAGATTCTGCGCTGACATCAGGCCAGATTCTCTGTTACGGGACCTCTCTCCTCTGCCTGGGTGCCTGGGCCTAAATGTGTGACAGTGGCCTGTTCCAGTGGTGGGTTACGTGAAGCCTGATTCTCTGCTATGACATGAAGACTGATTCTGTACTGACATAAGGCCAGATTCTCTGTTACGGGACCGCTCTCCTCTGTCTGGGTGCCGGGGCCTAAATGTGTGACAGTGGCCTGTTCCAGTGGTGGGTGACGTGAAGCCTGATTCTCTGCTATGACATGAAGACTGATTCTGCGCTGACATAAGGCCAGATTCTCTGTTACGGGACCTCTCTCCTCTGCCTGGGTGCCTGGGCCTAAATGTGTGACAGTGGCCTGTTCCAGTGGTGGGTGACGTGATGCCTGATTCTCTGCTATGACATGAAGACAGATTCTGTGCTGACATAAGGCCAGATTCTCTGTTACGGGACCTCTCTCCTCTGCCTGGGTGCCTGGGCCTAAATGTGTGACAGTAGCCTGTTCCAGTGGTGGGTGACGTGAAGCCTGATTCTCTGCTATGACATGAAGACAGATTCTGTGCTGACATAAGGCCAGATTCTCTGTTACGGGACCTCTCTCCTCTGCCTGGGTGCCTGGGCCTAAATGTGTGACAGTAGCCTGTTCCAGTGGTGGGTGACGTGAAGCCTGATTCTCTGCTATGACATGAATACAGATTCTGCGCTGACATAAGGCCAGATTCTCTGTTACGGGACCGCTATCCTCTGTCTGGCTGCCGGGGCCTAAATGTGTGACAGTGGCCTGTTCCAGTGGTGGGTGACGTGAAGCCTGATTCTCTGCTATGACATGAAGACTGATTCTGTGCTGACATGAGGCCAGATTCTCTGCTATGGCATGAAGAGACTGATTCTGTGCTGACATGAAGCCAGATTCTTTGCTATGGCATGAAGAGACTGATTCTCTGCTGACGTGAAGCCAGATTCTCTGCTATGGGACCTCTGTCCAATTGATATTGGGTCATTTTTATTTTTTTAATTTTAATTTTAATTCATTTCCCTATCCACATTTGTTTGCAGGGGATTTACCTACATGTTGCTGCCTTTTGCAGCCCTCTAGCTCTTTCCTGGGCTGTTTTACAGCCTTTTTAGTGCCCAAAAGTTCGGGTCCCCATTGACTTCAATGGGGTTCGGGACGAAGTTCGGGTCGGGTTCGGATCCCGAACCCGAACATTTCCGTGAAGTTCGGCCGAACTTCTCGAACCCGAACATCCAGGTGTTCGCTCAACTCTAGTGGTGACCCCTAACTCACCTTGCGGCTGACACCTGACTGCCCTGACGTCCCTAGACGGGTTCCTCACCCGTGCGGCGATCACGTGCCTAAACCCTGGCTTTCCCTAAAATGAGCCCTAGATAGTGAACGGGCCGGTGGGATCGCTAGTCTGCACCACTGTCACTAAGAGGGAAACACCAGGGAGAGGACAGACAAAACAGACAAACACATACACCCAGGTGGGCGACCACAATAGACCAACAAAGGTCCAACAAGGATCCGGAGGGTAGCGTTCTGGACCAACTACCAGAGAACGCAGCAACACAGGCTCCAGAGGGTCAGAATAGATGTCCAGGCAGGAAGCTCTATATCTGGCAACCAGAGAAGTGTGAGAGAGGAATATAAGGAGGTTTGGGAGTGCTGGACAAGGAACAGCTGAGGAGAAGGAGCTACGGATCCCTGAGTGAGCCAAAAGGGTTTGCAAAGCAAACCCAGAAAGCTACCATAAGGAAAACAGCCCTATCTTAAATAGAGTGTGCAGCCAACCGCTGCGACTTCCTGACCCCGGGTATAACGGAGTCAGGCGTGGTTCTCGACACCCTCGTGACATCCAGCCAAATAATAGCTTGATCATTTCTTTACAGTGAATGCATTATTTTTGGGGCCTGTAATACACTGGCCTGCTGTAAAATTGATATTCATTGACCGTGTAATCTACCTCCAGCCACATACTTGTTCTTTTCTGTACGCTGAATGCATAATTTTTGGGGCCTGTAGTCCACTGGCCTGCTGTAAAATTTATATCAAATGATCATGTAATCTACCTTCAGCCACATACTTACTTGTTCTTTTCTGTATGCTGAATGAATAATGGTTGGGGCCTCGGAGGAATTCAACTCCAGTGATGACCACGTAGTATCGAATTTAAACTATTATTATTAGGGTTTTTTTCAAGAAGGGGGATTTCGTTAGCCATGTTTTTAATCCAATTTAATATTTTTAGTTCTTTTAAAAATATGTATTTGACCTGTATTTGTATTGGTCTTCTGTAAAATTGATATCCATTGACCGCTTAATAGAACTCCGGCCACATAATCACTTGATCTTTTCTGTCCAGTGAATGCCTAATGTTTGGGGCCTGTAGTCCAGTGGCCCACAGTAAAATATTTATCCATTGACCACATAATGTACCTCGAGCCAAATAATCAGAATTTCTTTTATGTCAGGTGAATGCCTAATTTTTAAGGCCTGTACTCCCGTGGCCTAAAAAAATTTTTTTATAGGCTCCAACAGGGCACATTTCAGAGAATTTCCCTTTAAGATGCATAAAAATGTCCACTGATTAAGATACATATTTTTTGTTGGAATTTTTGTCATTGATCCCCCTCTAGTATGTCACTGTCCATGTTTTTGGACTATTTTTGCACATCTACTAAGTATTTGGTGGCTGCAAATATGAGCTAAATGTTTTTCAGGACCGCCTGCCATTAAAGTGTATGGGACCCACCGCGAACTTGCGGTTCGCGAACATTTCACAAACCACCCCGGCCGATGTTCGTCCATCACTAGTGGTGGCTATTCCACATGATCCTTTTCAAGGCTGCTGACAGGTTGAAATGGATCATATGACACACCATGCGACTCTACATAAGTTCTATCCTTTCAGTACCGCAGTTTGGCACTTTAAGAGAAAGTAGTTAGTTGGATACATTTTGCATCCTCCGTAGTAGAACGAGTATCCCATCACGGCACTGTTCTGTACAGAGGCGTCTCTTAGCGATCACGTCTCTCACTTCATATTAATCAGATTCCAGAATATTATGGACGAAAATAAAAATGAGTCAATATTTTCCTGAATAAGCAATACAGTCTGTGATGGTGTTCAGAGGTAGTAAAGGTGGCACCATCATGTTCTGTAGGATCGTATAATGATAGGGGTAAAAAACTCAAGCACATTTCCCCCCGAACCTTATGAGCTGACAGCTCACAGGGGGAATAACAGAAGATTATCAGTATCCGAGTCTTCCAGGTATGAGGAAGTATCATGAAAGACTGAGGCTGTAACAACAGAAGTGCTGAGCAATAAGGAAGATAAGACTTCTAAGAACTTTAAAAGGGAAAGTAACAGAAGAAGGACTTTGTCTCCTCTCAGTCCTAACAATCACTAAGAAGACAGCGATCTGAGAAGAAGACATGGACAGCGATGAGCAGAGACGTTTCATTAAGAACTTCAGTTTTGATCAATGTAAGAGGGGAAGCCAAGGCTTTAACCAAATTCTCATCCAACTTTTTGGCCTCTTAGGTCACGGGAAGTCCTCATTTATTAATACTTGCATCTACGTCTGGAAGGACGATGAATTCCAGAACTGGGCAAAGGCATGGGGCACAGATGGAGGAGAAACAACAGAGAGAATCCCATATAAAATAACAGAGAACATCACTCTCGTGGATAACAGAGGCTGCAGAATACTGGAAGACCATGAATCTGGGGAGATCTTTGCTCAGCTTGGTGAGTACTGAGGGACCTGTAGTATGAGGGATAAGGAGTCTCTGAAGAGAACTGAAACGTTCTAATGAGTTTTCCAATAGATAAACCTTTTCGTAGAAGATTGGCTGGAAGGTTGTGCTGATGATGGCCACTTCTAATAACACTAAGTAAATAACCTTGGATGAGGTGAAGTCTAGATAACTGATGGATGATGCAGCAAACTATTCAGAATAACGTAGGTCATTAAATCACTTCAGGCACCTGATCTCAGCGTGAAAATACTAATGAGCACTTTCGTAAAAAGAAAGCAATGGTCCAAATCAAATCACAATCTAGGTGTTAGATCCACAGATCCCAGTGGCGTAGGGATCGCCATAGCAACCATAGCAGTGGCTATGGGGCCCTACGCCACTGGGGGCCCGTCCGGATCGCATTCTTTTTTTTTTTTTTTTTTTTTTTTTTTTATTAACACACACAGTGACACTGGCAGCCAGGCCCGACCGCCCGCCCAGTGTAGTGGGTGGGGCGTGGCGGTCCGCGGCTCAGGCCTGGCTGGGGGGAAGCCGCGTCAAGTCAGGACTCAGGACTGGAGCAGGCGGGCCCGGGGCAGAAGATGAGGTAGGTGGTGGAGGGGGCCGGAACAGGGGCGTACCCATAGGCGTGCGCACGAGGTGTGCCTGGGCACAGCCTAATCACACCCCTGTGCTCCGCCTCCTGCACTGCCAGCCATGCACGTGCGGCGTGATGGAGTGAAGTGACGTCACGTTACGCTGCCGCCGGCTGCCTATTTTGAATGTGAAGAGCGGGAGCCTGCCTGCCCGCCCCCCCGCGCCCAGTGTGCCTAATTGATCTTCAGGATCAGTCATCAATACAGAAGTGAATGGATTCTGATCTTTTGTGCACTGCCAGCAGTCTGCCACAGTAAAAAGAAAAAGTCTGGCGTGGAGAGGAGTCCTGACTGTCCCCAGTAAGTTAGTGAAGTGTCAAGTGATAGATAAGGATTATTAGATAGTAGTATACATACTAGTACATACTTTGCACAAGTTTATTAGTTACAACTTAAAGGGAACCTGTCACCAAAAAATACTATTAACAGCTTAATAAGCGATTTTTTTGGTGACAGGTTCCCTTTAAGTTGTAACTAATAAACTTGTGCAAAGTATGTACTAGTATGTAGTACCTTTATAGTGCTGCATAGTAGTTTCCTAATGCACTTTTTCTTCATTTAGCCGCATTTAGCCTCCTTGAGAAATCAATGTTTTATTCAGCCGCTGCCCCCTGCTTCAAGTCAGGTTTGAAGTCAAGGGGGCAGCGGCCTAGGCGTCTCCAATCCTGCTCTCCCCGCCGCCTTTATTGACACGCCGGATCTCAGTGCCGGGACCACGCTCCCAGCCTGCATGCGCAGTAAAGGGCTGCTGTAGCCTGTAGCGCAATCCCGGCTCGTACACTCAGCCGGCTTCAGTTTCGCTACTGCGCATGTGCCCAGCATCTTCTGTAACTGCGCTAGTATGTAAGGCTGGCGGGCGCATGCGCAGTAGCGAAACTGAAGCCGGCTGAGTGTACGAGCCGGAGCCGGGATTGCGCTACAGGCTACAGCAGCCCTTTACTGCGCATGCGGGCTGGGAGCGTGGTCCCGGCACTGAGATCCGGCGTGTCAATAAAGGCGGCGGGAGGCGGGGAGAGCAGGATTGGAGACGCCTAGGCCGCTGCCCCCTTGACTTCCAACCTGACTTGAAGCAGGGGGCAGCGGCTGAATAAAACATCGATTTCTCAAGGAGGCTAAATGAAGAAAAAGTGCATTAGGAAACTACTATGCAGCACTAAAAGGTACTATTAACAGCTTAATAAGTGATTTTTTGGTGACAGGTTCCCTTTAAGCTCACTTACATAAGGAACGCAGGGTCCGTCTTACAATAGTTGTCGGCCTCCACCCCCTGTTGGGGGTCAGTCACTGTCAGGGACACTGTTATGGGGGGGGGGGGGCCCATAATTTTTTTTTGCTATGGGGCCCATGCATTTCTAGCTACGCCCCTGACAGATCCCTAAGTGTACATACATTGATTGTAATTAGACCATCCACCGTGACTTTGGTGTCCGCCTCCGCACCACGTGGCTACAAAAACAATTCAATTTCTATTTCATAGCAATATCGAGAAATTGCCGCGTGTAAACAGACAGTGCTCATTGTCTCCAGACCAGTAGTGAGTAGTTGTGCAATGATGAGGACGGTCCATCTGACAATGTCCATGATACTGACAGAGAGGACACAGGATCCCATGTAACGTGCAGACAAATACAACTGGGAGATTGTGCCACAGACTGGCGTCCAGGCCACGCTCCGCAGTGACTTGTTTTGCATCTTGCTTGACAATAGGAAAGGCTAAAAAGAGAGTCACAGAGGAGAGCGAGGTGTGAGGCGTAAACCTCGCCGATTTCAGCAAACCTTTACCAAGATTTTAGTGCATTGTATGGTAACCAATAAGAGCTGTGAAGTTCAGGCCTCCATACACATTAGGGTATTGTTGACCAAATCCACCAAGAATAGTAGAATCGTCAGACAGTCTAATGTTTGTGGGAAGCTCTAAACTGTCCCCCAACATATCAAATCGAGAAACAGTAAAAAAATGTCCTCCCTTTCCTTTTCTTCTCCCCGGAGCAGTGTATGGCAGTGGATTCTCCAAGATCTACACTGAACACAAATACACGGTCGGCTGAGCCGAATGTCTATGTGGGAGCCAGGAGACAGAGCGGTTGGCCGTTGTTCGGCTGGAGCTGTTTAATCTGTATGGCGCTTTACAATCTCTCATTTTAACAAGATCCGCAATCTCAGCAGTACCTGTGTCCACCTCCAGAAGACCCGGCCACTGACCACCCCCCGCACAGGAATGCAGGTGCTCCTTCTGTTTCTATAACTGACTTGTGTTACTTCTCTAGGAAATCTGCTGCCTCTTGGTAAAACCGTGGAAATGAGTCCGGGATTTGACCTTGCAGAGAGAATAACACAAGCAGAGAAAAAAGTCAGAAGCTCAGATTTCGTCATCCCCGTGTTTGTAAGCAGGTAAGTACAAGACCACAACCTACACACCTACATAGTAGGGAAACAGGAGAGAAAGTGAGGAACTCACCTCAATGTGACCTGTAACATCACAATACTGCAGCTGAGCCCAGTCCATACAGAACAGTATTATAGTAGTTATATTCTTGTACTTAGAAGCAGTATTATAGTAGTTATATTCTTGTACATAGGAGCAGTATTATAGCAGTTATATTCTTGTACATAGGAGGCAGTATTATAGTAGTTATATTCTTGTACATAGGAGCAGTATTATAGTAGTTATATTCTTGTAAATAGAAGGCAGTATTATAGTAGTTATATTCTTGTACATAGGAGCAGTATTATAGTAGTCATATTCTTGTACATAGGAGCAGTATTATAGTAGTTATATTCCTGTACATAGGAGACAGTATTATAGTAGTTATATTCCTGTACATAGGAGACAGTATTATAGTAGTTATATTCTTGTACATAGGAGCAGTATTATAGTAGTTATATTCTTATACATAGGAGGCAGTATTATAGTAGTTATATTCTTGTACATAGGAGCAGTATTATAGTAGTTATATTCTTGTACATAGGAGCAGTATTATAGTAGTTATATTCTTGTACATAGGAGCAGTATTATAGTAGTTATATTCTTGTACATAGGAGCAGTATTATAGTAGTTATATTCTTATACATAGGAGGCAGTATTATAGTAGTTATATTCTTGTACATAGGAGGCAGTATTATAGTAGTTATATTCTTGTACATAGGAGGCAGTATTATAGTAGTTATATTCTTGTACATAGGAGCAGTATTATAGTAGTTATATTCTTGTACATAGGAGCAGTATTATAGTAGTTATATTCTTGTACATAGGAGCAGTATTATAGTAGTTATATTCTTGTACATAGGAGGCAGTATTATAGTAGTTATATTCTTGTATATAGGAGGCAGTATTATAGTAGTTATATTCTTGTACATAGGAGCAGTATTATAGTAGTTATATTCTTGTACATAGGAGCAGTATTATAGTAGTTATATTCTTGTACATAAGAGCAGTATTATAGTAGTTATATTATTGTACATAGGAGCAGTATTATAGTAGTTATATTCTTGTACATAGGAGGCAGTATTATAGTAGTTATATTCTTGTACATAGATGGCAGTATTATAGTAGTTATATTCTTGTACATAGGAGGCAGTATTACAGTAGTTATATTCTTGTACATAGGAGCAGTATTATAGCAGTTATATTCTTGTACATAAGAGCAGTATTATAGTAGTTATATTCTTGTACATAGGAGGCAGTATTATAGTAGTATATTCTTGTACATAGGAGCAGTATTATAGTAGTTATAATCTTGTACATAAGAGCAGTATTATAGTAGTTATATTCTTGTACATAGGAGCAGTATTATAGTAGTTATATTCTTGTACATAGGAGGCAGTATTATAGTAGTTATATTCTTGTATATAGGAGGCAGTATTATAGTAGTTATATTCTTGTACATAAGAGCAGTATTATAGTAGTTATATTCTTGTACATAGGAGCAGTATTATAGTAGTTATATTCTTGTACATAGGAGGCAGTATTGTAGTAGTTATATTCTTGTACATAGATGGCAGTATTATAGTAGTTATATTCTTGTACATAGGAGGCAGTATTATAGTAGTTATATTCTTGTACATAGGAGCAGTATTATAGTAGTTATATTCTTGTACATAAGAGCAGTATTATAGTAGTTATATTCTTGTACATAGGAGGCAGTATTATAGTAGTTATATTCTTGTACATAGGAGCAGTATTATAGTAGTTATATTCTTGTACATAGGAGGCAGTATTATAGTAGTTATATTCTTGTATATAGGAGCAGTATTATAGTAGTTATATTCTTGTACATAGGAGCAGTATTATAGTATTTATATTCTTGTACATAGGAGCAGTATTATAGTAGTTATATTCTTGTACATAGGAGCAGTATTATAGTAGTTATATTCTTGTACATAAGAGCAGTATTATAGTAGTTATATTATTGTACATAGGAGCAGTATTATAGTAGTTATATTCTTGTACATAGGAGGCAGTATTATAGTAGTTATATTCTTGTACATAGATGGCAGTATTATAGTAGTTATATTCTTGTACATAGGAGGCAGTATTATAGTAGTTATATTCTTGTACATAGGAGCAGTATTATAGTAGTTATATTCTTGTACATAAGAGCAGTATTATAGTAGTTATATTCTTGTACATAGGAGGCAGTATTATAGTAGTATATTCTTGTACATAGGAGCAGTATTATAGTAGTTATAATCTTGTACATAAGAGCAGTATTATAGTAGTTATATTCTTGTACATAGGAGCAGTATTATAGTAGTTATATTCTTGTACATAGGAGGCAGTATTATAGTAGTTATATTCTTGTATATAGGAGGCAGTATTATAGTAGTTATATTCTTGTACATAAGAGCAGTATTATAGTAGTTATATTCTTGTACATAGGAGCAGTATTATAGTAGTTATATTCTTGTACATAGGAGGCAGTATTGTAGTAGTTATATTCTTGTACATAGATGGCAGTATTATAGTAGTTATATTCTTGTACATAGGAGGCAGTATTATAGTAGTTATATTCTTGTACATAGGAGCAGTATTATAGTAGTTATATTCTTGTACATAAGAGCAGTATTATAGTAGTTATATTCTTGTACATAGGAGGCAGTATTATAGTAGTTATATTCTTGTACATAGGAGCAGTATTATAGTAGTTTTATTCTTGTAC
This sequence comes from Bufo bufo, assembly GCF_905171765.1. Classification (NCBI taxonomy): domain Eukaryota; kingdom Metazoa; phylum Chordata; class Amphibia; order Anura; family Bufonidae; genus Bufo; species Bufo bufo. The sequence goes on along the minus strand of NC_053395.1, from coordinate 4,190,136 downwards.
ATAGGAGGCAGTATTATAGTAGTTATATTCTTGTATATAGGAGCAGTATTATAGTAGTTATATTCTTGTACATAGGAGCAGTATTATAGTATTTATATTCTTGTACATAGGAGGCAGTATTATAGTAGTTATATTCTTGTACATAGGAGGCAGTACTGTATTATAGTAGTTATATTCTTGTACATAGGAGCAGTATTATAGTAGTTAAATTCTTGTACATAGGAGGCAGTATTATAGTAGTTATATTCTTGTACATAGGTGGCAGTATTATAGTAGTTATATTCTTGTACATAGGAGGCAGTATTATAGTAGTTATATTCTTGTACATAGCAGCAGTATTATAGTAGTTATATTCTTGTACATAGGAGGCAGTATTATAGTAGTTATATTCTTGTACATCGGAGGCAGTATTATAGTAGTTATATTCTTGTACATAGGAGGCAGTATTATAGTAGTTATATTCTTGTACATAGCAGCAGTATTATAGTAGTTATATTCTTGTACATAGGAGGCAGTATTATAGTAGTTATATTCTTGTACATAGGAGCAGTATTATAGTATTTATATTCTTGTACATAGGAGCAGTATTATAGTAGTTATATTCTTGTATATAGGAGGCAGTATTATAGTAGTTATATTCTTGTACATAGGAGCAGTATTATAGTAGTTATATTCTTGTACATAGGAGGCAGTATTATAGTAGTTATATTCTTGTACATAGGAGCAGTATTATAGTAGTTATATTCTTGTACATAGGAGGCAGTATTATAGTAGTTATATTCTTGTACATAGGAGGCAGTATTATAGTAGTTATATTCTTGTACATAGTTGGCAGTATTATAGTAGTTATATTCTTGTACATAGGAGGCAGTATTATAGTAGTTATATTCCTGTACATAGGAGGCAGTATTATAGTAGGTATATTCTTGTACATAGGAGGCAGTATTATAGCAGGTATATTCTTGTACATAGGAGGCAGTATTATAGTAGGTATATTCTTGTACATAGGAGGCAGTATTATAGCAGGTATATTCTTGTACATAGGAGGCAGTATTATAGCAGTTATATTCTTGTACATGGGAGCAGTATTATAGTAGTTATATTCTTGTACATAGGAGCAGTATTATAGTAGTTATATTCTTGTACATAGGAGCAGTATTATAGTAGTTATATTCTTGTACATAGGAGGCAGTATTATAGTAGTTATATTCTTGTACATAGGAGGCAGTATTATAGCAGTTATATTCTTGTACATAAGAGCAGAATTATAGTAGTTATATTCTTAACCAAAACTCTTTTTATTGAGAATGCAAATGGTCAGATCAAAGGCAGTTGGCAGCATATGGCCATATGCAAATGGCACAAATTAAACGGGTACATATATTCTTGCAAACCATAATAATATGACTGAGGTCATGAGTATAAACATTGTCTACGGTTTGTTGTAATATTCATTAAAGTAACAAGGTTAGGGGGCACACCAAATAATATGCGGAGTGCAAGGGGCGGTGAAAACAAGCATGAACCAATAAGACCTAACCCAAGAGAGGGTCAACAGAACCACCCCATAAATGCACATCCGACAATGAATCAGTATAAAAAGTATATAAAGTTTATTAGACACCCCAACAGACACATTAAAAAATTGTATACAATTAGAGCAAAGTGCGGTATGCAATAAATATTATGTAACCAGCACATACAGGTCCACTGAATTGCCCCACCATAGGCACAAATAATGAAAACCAGCATATGAGAATATCAATGTGAAACATGAAGAGAATGTAATATAAGGTGAGACCTCTAAAATACAAACAGACCTGAATATGGTCACAATGGAGGAGCCAAACCTACATGAACAGCTGGTGCAGTGGACCTGGAGAAAATGAGAAAGCGCCCAACGCGTATCGCCGGAGCATTCATTACCCGATAAAATAAAAAATATTCATGTTATAATTGTATATGTGTGTCCTCTGTCTTAATTGATTGTGTTATAACATTTTGGCACACATTAATTTCATCCTTGGGATGATTTAGTAGGTGATAGGAGCAGTATTATAGTGGTTATATTCTTGTCAGATCAAAGGCAGTTGGCAGCATATGGCCATATGCAAATGGCACAAATTAAACGGGTACATATATTCTTGCAAACCATAATAATATGACTGAGGTCATGAGTATAAACATATTTAGACAGTAAATGATGAAAGAAAGGACATACGTGGGTGGGGAAAAGGAGGAAGGTCTAGGGGGGGAGATTCTTCCACATCTCTTAAAAGTTACGAAACTTTTCCCAAGGGCGCCACAATTTAAGAAACTTGGAGCGTGTGTGGGTTTCCCAATGGGCCAATTCTTCAAATCTGAACAACTGGTCTGTTTTCTCGGTCCACATCAACATTGAAGGTGGGGAGTCATTCTTACAAAGAAGGGGTATCAACAACCGGGCAGCGGTAAGAAGCATGGTCGGGAGGTTAGTCTTGGACGGAGTAAGGGAGTCATTGGGACACCAAAGGAGAACCAGTTTTGCGTCTAGATGGACGTTAGAGGAGCAAATCTGATTAATTGTGGTCTCTATTTGGGACCAGAAGAGACGGATTTTGCTGCAAGACCACCAGAGATGCGACCGAGATCCAACCTCTGTTCCACACCTCCAGCACTGCTCTGGGAAATCAGGGTTGAGTCTGTGCAGGAATTCTGGCGTTTTGTACCAGCGCGTAAGTAGTTTAAATGAATTCTCTTGAATTTTAATGCATCGATTAAAGCCATGAGAATGAGATAAAATAAATGCTTTCTCTGGCTCGGAGAAATGGATTGAGAGCTCCTTTTCCCAGGCAGACATAAAATGCAGTGCTGGAGGGGCAGAAGAAAGCAACTCTCAACAAAGCCTTTTTACCAACCCAGTTGGCAAATCGGTAATGGGGGGGGGGGGCAGTTTAAGAGCGTTAATATCCCGGCTAAATGCCCAGGTAGAAAGGAAGGAGAGGGCTTTGACTCTAGGTAGAGTGTGGATCTTGTCCCATGCCAAGTCCCCAGTTGGAGAAGTAATGTCTTGTAGGGTAAGGTCGGACAGCAGGTGTCAAACTCCAGTGGGTCTAAGAATGTCGGGATGAATGTAATTCTGTAGTAGATGTAGGGGGAGGTAAGGGTTTGAGAACTTCAGGTCTATATACGAGTTACTAGGGGAACATGTGCGGATTCCCCACAGGATAAGTTCTTCTTTATAGGTGAGTATAGCACGTTCTAATTGTACGCATAGATTTAGGGGGTGACGCGAAAGGAGAGAGAAGCATCTACTTAAGAGCGAAGCTGTGTAGTAAGTATGCATATCAGGCAGACCAAAGCCCCCAAATCTTTTTTCTCTTGTCAATATGGAATATGCTATTCTAGGGGATTTGCCCGCCCACAGGAACAATGAGAACATACGGCGTATCTCTACGAAATAAGAATGGGGTAGCCAGATCGGCAATGTTTGCAATAAATACAGGAGTTTGGGTACTATAAAGGCTTTGAGGTAGTTCTTCCTGCCTATCCAGGAGATAAAAGGGGAGTTTAAGGGACTGCGGCATAGTTAAGACCAAATAAGTCATCGTGGTCGGCTGAGATGCGGATCCCCAGAAACGTTATATCGTGGGAGGCCCAAGTAAAAGAGGTGGTGCGCTTGAGGTTCTTGACTACAGAGGATTGCAAGATACATTTAGAGCAAGAGACTTACTATAATTGATCTTGAAGTTAGAGACCCATCCAAACTCTTCAAATAGTGAATGGAGCCGTGGGAATGAAATCATAGGGTTAGTGGTCATAATGAGCAGATCATCTGCAAACTAGAATATCTTGAAAGGTTTTATAATAGGTGATGGAGAAGCCATCAGGTCCAGGGCTCTTCCCTGAGGGGATAGAGGCAAGAACTTTCAAAGCTTCAGAGTCTGTGATTGGGGCTACCAGATGAGCGGATTGAGCCGGGGTGACATTAGGGAGTTGTAGGGAGGAGAGAAATTTTCCTGTGGCTTCCGTGAGGGTGTTAATTGACTGACCCAAGGGGGGTGGGAGGTTATAAAGCTCCATATAGAAGGTGCTAAAGGCTTTCGCTATGTCGGGGGTAGACTTGAGGTGGGCTCCTTTAGCATCCTAAATAGCAGGGATAAAGGAGTCTGAGTATTGTTTTTTAACTAGGGCCGCCATAAGTTTATTTCCTTTGTCGCCATGTGCGTAGGATCTAAATTTAGAGCGGAGGAGAAGTTTGGCTGAAGTCACATTAAGTAGATTCTTAAGTTTCGCTGTTGCATCAATAAGTTCAGCTGCACAATTAAGCGCTTGCGATAGTTTGTGTACAAGTTCAAGCGACTCAATTTGGGATAATAGGGTGGCAATAGCATGGGAGTGCTGTTTTTTAATATGGGAACCAAGGGCGATAAGTTCACCACGGATTACCGCTTTATGAGTTTCCCAAATGATGGAAGGTGAAGGTGGGGCATGTCCGGCATTGTTCCGCTGGAAAAACTTGGTCAAGGAAGAGGTTAGCTTCTGGGAGTTGGTCTGATCTAAAATAAGGCTATCATTGAGGCGCCAATTCCATTCCCTTTTCGGAAGGGTAGTCAAGGAGATGTGCAGGAAAATTGGAGAGTGGTCCGACAGGGTGATATTACCTATCTTGGCGTGTAAGAGCAGCTGGGCATGGTCTGAGGAAAGGGAGAAGTGATCCAATCTATGATAGGAGGACTTGGCATGGGAGAACAATGTATAGTCCCTACCTGAAGGGTTTAGAGTGCGCCACATGTCGAAGACACCTCATTTTCTCAAGGCAAGTTTCAAGCGCTTCAAACGTATATGCGTAATGGCTGATTTCCCAGAGGAGGAGTCAAGACTAGGGTCTAGGGACACATTGAAATCGCCTCCTAATATGACGATACCATCTTTAAAAGAGGAAAGGGACGATAGGGTCTGAATTAGCCATGGGACCTGGCCTCTGTTTGGTGCGTACACATTAGCTAATGTAACCGGTGTGTCAGCAATGATGCCCTTCACAAACAAATACCGACCCTCAGGGTCCGAAGAAGAGGCAGATACTACAAAGGGGAGCTGCTTGTGAATGGCTATGCTGACACCCCTGCTAGCAGAGCTATGTGTACTGTGAAACCATTGCAAATTTTTTTTAGGTGGAAGGTTAGGTATCTTACCTGACCGGAAGTGGGTCTCTTGGAAGAATGCGATGGAGACTTTGTCTTTCTGTAATAGAGATAGGACCTGGGATCTCTTGCATGGCTCATTCAGACCTCTAACGTTGAAGGAAGATACTATAATAGAAGCCATCTTGAGACAGTGGAAAGGGATGGTGCGGGCAGTCGCCATGTAGACCAGTCGAGTGTGAAAGAGGGAGGAAAGGACACACAGAAGGGAAGGGAGTCAAAGACAATAGTAGAAGAATATCTGCAATTAAAGAAAGTTAGAGTTAAATGTAGCAGCCAAACAACAGTCTCGTAAATGGTGGCTCTACAGAGCGCCAGATGTTGAGATGATCCTTTCTCATAACGGCGGTCGGCCGGGATCCATCAGGTGGGGGGTCTCGTAGAGCACTCGAGGGCCAGTAGGAGGCCATCAGGGGACAAGGGTAGTGAACCTGAGTAGACTCTGGCTAAACCCCAGCTTCTGAGGGGGGGTGGGGTGGGGGGATATTAAACCATGGAACTATAACAATAACAAGGTCCCAAGGAGACCGCAAAAGATAGAGTCTCGCTCGCGCAGTATCAAGGGACGTCATCGGGATGTCATCAGTGGTCACAAGCAGGGTGACCGTGAGGCGACGTGCCCTGGAAGAGGGCTTCAAAGCTCAGAGGAAGTCACGAAAGTACCGTGTGCTCTCAGTGATGTGGAGGAAGTCCAGACTTAGCAGAAGGCTGACGGTCCCGGCCGGGTCTGTCCCCTTTTCCCGAGGAGACAAGGTTCCACTGATCTGCATTTGGAGGTGAGGGTATAGGATCCCCCTGGTCGGCAGGCATCCAGGACGGAATTTCCAAAGGCGAAATTCCCAGGTGGTCCCAGGCAGCATGCAAGTCCTGAGGCGTGCGTATGGTGATCTGTCTCCCATTCTTCATGACAGCCAGGCCAAATGGATAGAGCCATCTGAACTTGGTGGCTGAGGCTTTAAGGGCTTCTAGTAGTGGGTGAAGAATTCTGCGTTTCGCCAACGTGGTAGGCGCTAAGTCCTGGAAGAACAAAATCGGCGTACCTTCAAATTCAAGGCGATCTGCTTCTTTGCCTGCTTTCAACAGAGCAGCAGTGTCCACGTAGCTAAGAAGGTCGCAAACTACATCCCTCGGTGGTTCAGAAACTCTAGGCTTGGGTCTCAGAGCTCGATGGATGCGTTCGATTATTATTTTCGCAGCTCTATCAGGACCTAGGAGATTCGCTAAAATTTCAATTGCGATTTTTCGAGTGCTTCTGATGCAAATGTTTCAGGCAGCCCTCGGATCCGAATATTCCATCTGCGGCTGCGATTTTCTTGATCTTCGATGCCAAGAAGAGCATCATTGAGCAGATCTTTATGCGAACTGAGAGCCGCACAGGTTTTCTCCTCGTGGCGAATAATCGCGTCTTGCGAATTTTCCAGTGCCGCCACTCGATTACCTATGCTGCGAAGGTCTACCTTGATGTAAGCCAGATCTTGCTTTAAGGGAGCCAGAGCAGAGTCCAGGACTTCTCGAAGAGCTGTTTTTTAAAACAGCATACGGTCTCTCCCCTCTTTGCCCATTTGTGCAGGTGAAAGGGTGCTTTAGATGGGGTTAATCGCCAGTTAGGTGGAGGAGCTCAGTGACAGGCAGCCATTCAGCTAAGCGCCCAAGCTCCGCCCTCGTAGTTATATTCTTGTACATAGGAGGCAGTATTATAGCATATAGTATTAAAGCATTATTGAAAAATAAGATAAAATATACATGTTTAGGATGTACTGTATAGTAAACAACTGTAAGGAACCATACAGATAAATAGTATAAACATAATGGTACTTTCAAAACCAGAATGACAAGTTAATTGACATATCAATCATTTTACATATCAGGTTGAGCGAATAATGTGGGTTTTCTGAATTTTTCCAATCTTTCTATTTAGTTTTGAACTTGTGATGTGTGTGACTTTACCAGATTTCTTCAAATCTATACAGCAAATCCATCTTATTGATCCAATGCTCAAAAGCTGGTAGATCAGATGATAACCAATGGCAAGGTAGAAGAAGACGAGCTCCCAATAAGAGTTTTCTAAAAAGAAAAGGGACCAAAGTGGCACTGCCGTGAGGAGACAGGTGTAAGAGAGCCAGTTGAGGGGACAAAGGAATAGAAGATCCACAGATGTCATTGCTTCTCTTAAAAATTTCAGACCACCATTTATTAATTGGTAAGCAAGTCCACCAGATATGGTAGAATGTGCCTCTCTCCTCACCACAGCGCCAGCACAGGTCCGTCTTGAAGTTATCGTATCTATGTGTAATGTCAGGGGTCTTATACCACCTCGTCCTCACCTTGTAGCCATTTTCTTGTACTCTCACACATCTTGAAGAAGTATGGGGTGTAATGAGTATTTTGTAAAGCTCTTCAGGTGAGAATTGGATTTCTAAGTCTTTTTCCCATACCCCAATAAAGGAAGGTTTCGGTAACAAGTTAGGTGAGCTAAATCTTTTGGAAAACTGGGAAATCAGTTTGCGTAGGGGGTTAGCTTGGGTAATCAGGTTTTCAAACCAAGTGAGTGGTCTAAGAAGTGATTGTAAAACCCTCTAATATACTGCACATCTGGGATTAGACAAGCATAAGTGACTGTCACATTTAGGCCAGAAATACATCTTTTTGTTACTGGGGTGAAAAAACCCTCTGATATACTGCACATCTGGGATTAGACAAGCATAAGTGACTGTCACATTTAGGCCAGAAATACGGCTTTTTGGTTACTGGGGTGAAAAATCCCTCTGATATACTGCACATCTGGGATTACATGTGCATAAGTGAGTGTCACATTCAGGCCACAAATATCGCTGTCATATAGAGTTAAAAAAAAATGTGTGCAATACCCTACATCAGGGTTTATATTGGCGGTTAATTATTTTTAACAGACTTAACCACTTTTTACTTTGCTTTGTGAACGCTAACTATGAGGCAAACATCTAATAAGGGACGCGGTCATGGTCGTGGTGGTGGTGTTGGTGGAGCCTCCGGTGCAGGGAGAGGACGTGGCCGTTCTGCCACAGCTACACGTCCTAATGAACCTACTACCTCAGGTCCCAGTAGCCGCCAGAATCTACAGTGATATTTGGTCGGGCCTAATACCGTTCTAAGGATGGTAAGGCCTGAGCAAGTACTGGCGCTAGTCAATTGGGTGGCCGACAGTGGATCCAGCACGTTCACATTATCTCCCACCCAGTCTTCTGCAGAAAGCGCACAGATGGCGCCTGAAACCCAAGCCCATCGGTCTGTCACATCACCCCCATGCATATCAGGGAAACTGTCTGAGCCTCAAGTCATGCAGCAGTCTCTTATGCTGTTTGAAGACTCTGCTGGCAGAGTTTCCCAAGGGCATCCACCTAGCCCTTCCCCAGGGGTGGAAAACATAGAATGCACTGACGCACAACCACTTATGTTTCCTGATGATGAGGACATGGGAATACCACCTCAGCACGTCTCTGATGATGACGAAACACAGGTGCCAACTGCTGCGTCTTTCTGCAGTGTGCAGACCGAAAAGGAGGTCAGGGAGAAAGACGATGCAGGGGACGATGAGGTCCTAGACCACACATGGAATGAAGGTCGTGCCACTGACTTTCAGAGTTCGGAGGAAGAGGCAGTGGTGAGACCGAGCCAACAGCGTAGCAAAAGCGGGAGCAGGGTGCAAAAGCAGAGCAGCCATCGCCAAAACAGTTTGCCTGCTACTGGCAACCGTCACCAGGAACCGAGCACACCAAAGGCAGCTTCAAGGAGTTCCCTGGCATGGCACTTCTTCACACAATGTGCTGATGACAAGACCCGAGTGGTTTGCACGCTGTGCCATCAGAGCCTGAAGCGAGGCATTAACGTTCTGAACCTTAGCACAACCTGCATGACCAGGCATCTACATGCGAGACACGCACGGGTCAGTCGCACTGCGGATCAGACCCACTTTACCACCAATGACTGGGCCTCCATGCGAGACCTGTGTGCCCTGTTGCGCTGTTTCGAGTACTCCACCAACATGGCCAGTGGCGATGACGCCGTTATCAGCGTTACAATACCACTTCTATGTCTCCTTGAGAAAACACTTAGGGCGATGATGGAAGAGGATGTGGCCCAGGACGAGGAGGAGGAAGAGGGGTTAACTCTAAGACTTTCAGGCCAGTCTTTTAGAAGTGGCTCAGAAAGAGGATTTTTGCTACAGCAGAGGCCAGGTACAAATTTGGCCAGACAGGGCCCACTACTGGAGGACGAGGTGGAGGAGGATGAGGAGGAGGTGGAGGAGGATGGGGATGAAGCATGTTCACAGCGGGGTGGCATCCAACGCAGCTCGGGCCCATCACTGGTGCGTGGCTGGGGGGAAACGCAGGACGATGACGATACGCCTCCCACAGAGGACAGCTTGTCCTTACCTCTGGGCAGCCTGGCACACATGAGCGACTACATGCTGCAGTGCCTGCGCAACGACAGCAGAGTTGCCCACATTTTAACGTGTGCTGACTCCTGGGTGGCCACCCTGCTGGATCCCCATTACAAAGACAATGTGCCGTCCTTAATTCCCTCACTGGAGCGTGATCGGAAGATGCGCAACTACAGGCGCACGCTGGTAGACGCACTCCTGAGAGCATTCCCGACTGACGCCGGGGGACAAGTGGAAGCACAAGGCGAAGGCAGGGGAGGAGGAAGAGGTCGCCAACGCAGCTGTGTCAGCGCCAGCACCACAGAAGGCAGGGTCAGCATGGCCGACATGTGGAAAAGCTTTGTCACCTCGCTGCAACAACCGGCCCAACTGCTGATATGGAGCGTGTTAGCAGGAGGCAGCATTTGAACAACATGGTGGAGCAGTACCTGTGCACACGTCTACACGTACTGACTGATGGTTCTGCCCCATTAAACTTTTGGGTCTCCAAATTGTCCACATGGCCAGAGCTTGCCCTGTATGCCTTGGAGGTGCTGGCCTGCCCTGCAGCCAGTGTACTCTCTGAACGTGTATTTAGCATGGCAGGGGACGTCATTACAGACAGACGCAGCCGCCTGTCCACAGCCAACATGGACAAGCTTACGGTCATTAAAATGAACCAGGCCTGGATCCCTCAGGACTTGTCTGTACCTTGTGCAGAATAGACATTTATACCACCATCAAGCATACATTCTTGTACTCAAGTCAAGTGCAATAATTCTTTATTATTATTTTTTATTTGTCCCAATATTTTGGGGGCTACCTACCCCAATATAAAATAAAAAAATAACATTGTTGGCTACCTCCTCCTCCTCCATTGCTGCCTCCACCTACAACACCACATTCACCGCCTCCTCAACCTCCGACTCCATATCCACCTCCTTCTCTAAGTTGCAGGTTAATTTGTAATTTTTAGTTATTTTATTTTATTTTAAGTTATTTCCCTATCCACATTTGTTTGCAGAGCAGTTGCCAGGCTCTTAAGAACATTTTACTGCCTTTTACATCCCTCTAGCCTTTTCAAGGACTATTTTAGAGCCATTTTAATGCAAAAAAGTGCCAAATTTTAGTGCCCTAAATTTAAAAAAATTCTTATTTTCAATTGTCGGGTGACATTTTACCAAACCCCTGCTGTGCCTGGGTGACAGGGGCCTAAATCTCTCCAAATCCTCTGTTCTATTGCTGGGTGACATGAACCCCCTTTTGTCGTGAATGAACCCCTGCTCTGCATTGCTGACAGGGAACTAAATTTAGTGAAAACATCTGTTACTGATGGGAAGATGTGCGACTACAAGCGCACGCTGATGATGGCATTCCCACCTGACAGCGGGGGCACAGTGGAAGCACAAGGCAAAGGCAGAGGAGGAAGAGGTCGCCAACGCAGCTGGGGCACCGCCAGCACCTGAGAAGGCAGGGTTAGCATGGCCCAAATGTGGAAAAGCATTGTCAGCCTTGGAGGTGCTGACCTGCCCTGCAGCCAGTGTATAGTGTGAACGTGTGTTTAGCAGAGAGCATTATCACAGGCCGCAGCCAATGTGGACAAGCTGACGTTTATTAAAATGAACCAGGCATGGACCCCACAGGACTTGTCCGTACCTTGTGCAGAATAGACATTTATACCGGCCTCAACCATCCATTCTTGTAGTCAAGTGCACTTATTCTTTGTTTTATTTTGTTATATGTCCCAATATTTTGGGGGATACCCCAAATAAAAAATAACACAAATCAGTGTTGGCTACCTACTCCTCCTTCACCGCCGCTTCCACCTTCACCGCCACGTGAACCTACACCACCACATCCACCCATCCACCGCCTCCTCAGCCTCCTAATCCTATATCCAGATTGTTATTTTAAAATTTTCTGTATTTTATGTTATTTTAAGTAATTTCCCTATAAACATTTGTTTGCAGACACTTGCCATGCTCTTAAGCACATTTTGATGCCTTTTGCAGCCCTCTAGCCCTTTCCAGGACTATTTTAGAGCCATTTTAGTGCCCAAAAGTTCGGGTCCCCATTGACTTTAATGGGGTTCGGGTTCCGGGTCAAGTTCGGGTCCCGAACCCGAACTTTTTTTTCAAGTTCAGCCGAACTTGTCGAACCCGAACATCCAGGTGTCCGCTCAACTCTAGTCATGAATAGATTGAAGTAGTGGGGTATAGTTTAAGTCAAATATTTTTGAAAGATCTGGGCAAATCTTAATACCCAGGTATGTAATGTAAGGGGCATCCCAATTGAATGGAGATGTTTTGGCCAATTCCAATCTACTTGATGTCTTTAAGCCCATGCTCATCAGATATGATTTCTTCATATTTACTTTAAAATTGGATAGGGGGCTGAATTTCTCTAAGAAATCACATATGAGGGGCAGAGATTTAAGTGGGTTAGTTGATAAAATTAACAGGTCGTCAGCGAAAGCTGCAATCTTGTGTTCTTGATCACCAAGTTTAATTCCTTTAATTTTCACGTCCTGGTGGATTTTTTGGAGTAAAGGCTCCATAATCATAACAAATATTAGAGGGGATAGGGGGCACCCCTGTCTTGTGCCATTCCTAATGGGAAATGGGTTGGAGACAGTGTTATTCACCAGCACCGATGCCGAGGCATTGATATACATCGTGAAGATAGCCTGTATGAAAGAGTCTGGAAGGCCAAACTTATCAAGTGTCAAGCGTATAAAGTCCCAATGTATAAAGTCCCAATGGACTTTATACGCATTTAGAATCCTGGCTGAGTTGTCTTTTCCCTCTCTTCCTTCTACAAATCCAGTTTGATCTCTGTGTATCAATTGTGGTAAAATTAAAGCAAGGCGATTAGCCAGCATTTTGGCTAATAATTTAAAATCTAGGTTAAGCAAGGAGATGGGGTGGTAGTTGGCACAATAAACAGGGTCTTTGCCCTCTTTGGGAATAATGGTTATATGGGCCTTAGTCATGTCTCTAGAAAGTGGAGTTCCCTGTAGGGAATGATTGCATATGGTTAGTAAGTGGGGGGCTAGGGATTTGCTAAAATTCTGATAATAAAGAGCTGGAAAGCCATCAGGGCCTGGGGATTTCCCTTTCGAGAGTTGTTTAATGGTTAGGAGCATTTCATCTAAAGAGAACGGAGCTTCTAGGAGTTTTTTTTTTTTTTTTTTTACCTTAGGGAGAGTTACTAATTGAAGAAACAAGTTGATTGATTCTATGTTGGAAGTGGTTTTAGATGTTGTTATGTTTTGGGGAATGTTATATAATGAGTGGTAGAAGGTCATAAATTGATGGGATATATCTTTTGTATTCGTGACCAGATTCGTATCGTCTCCTTTAATTTTACAAATTAAGTTTTGGGCTTTTCTTTTTTTGATACGGTGCATCATAAATTTAGAGGCCTTGTCTCCATGGGCGAAATATTTAAATTGTGAATGCAAGGAATACTTAGCTGAGGTAGTGTTAAGGAGATTTTTTAGTTCGGCTCGGAGGGCATTGAGTTGGGGAATGTATGTTTCTAAAAGGGATTGTTTGTGTAATCTCTCAATTCTCTGAATCTCGGATAATAATGATTCAACGCGGGCCGCTCTTAGCTTTTTTTTGGTGGTATCCAATACTAATAAATTGGCCACGCATATAGGCCTTGTGAGTGTCCCACACCACATGGGGAGAGGTAGCTGAGTGGGCGTTTAGAAGGAAGAAGTCATCAATGAGTCAGGTTGTTTTTTCTATGAGTTCAGGGGATGATATTAATTGTTCATTGAGTCGCCACTTGAAAGTTCTAGGGGGAATGTTTGGAATGGAGATCGACAATCTGATGGAAGAATGATCTGACAGGTGGATGGGGTCGATTGCAGCTTTTGAACACAACTGTAGATGTTCTTTCGAGATCAAGATATAATCTAGGCGTTCGTATGACCCATGTACATTAGAGAAGAAGGTGTAGTCCCTTACGGAGGGATTTAGTGTTCTCCAGACATCTACCAAATGTAAGTCATGGGATCTTTTAATCTATATTAGGTTCCATGGTAATGTTAAAATCACCTCCCATAATGACCACACCTTCCCTAAAGGGCTCCATCACCTGAAGGAGAGTCTTATACCACAGCACCTGGTTATTATTTAGTGCATAAATGCTAATGAATGTGCAAACTTGGTTCGCTATAGTGCCTTTAAGGAGAAGATACCCGCCTTCAACATCTTGTATATGAGCACAGTATTGGAATGGTATATTCCTTTGGAAGCCAACGCTCACTCCCCTAGATGCCGAAGAATTGGATCAGCAGTGGTACCATATAGGGAAGTGAGAGTGGGATAAATTGGGATAATGGTTGAACTTAAAATGTGTCTCTTGTAAAAAGAGAACTGAGCAGTGTCACGGATGAACTGTGAGGAACCGCAATTGATTCGGAAATAAAACGCAATCAATCAATTTTCTGATTGTCGCGTTTGGGAATTGCTGAGGGATCCAGCAGGTAACAGATTCTATTCCTGTGATTGCAGCTGTTTTCTTTAGCTACATCAAAGGGGCTTCCCATCTGCAGAGATCTCCCAGTGTGAAAACTACGACCTGAAAAGAGACCATTTGGTCTGTCACTGCCATGGAGGGCTTGTAACACAGCATGATTGAGACATGTCGGCACCATGGTCCCAGATTGAAAATGAATGTGTCGTATGATTTTTGCCTTTTTTAGGAATGCCATACTTAGGATAGGTACGGAAATGATATCATTTTGTTGGTCAGGATCCGCTGAGTATTCTTATATAAAAAATATGTCGCTGGGATAAGCCACATCCAGGTTATTAAACTTCTCAGTAACCGAATATTATATAATCCTCGTGTCTAGTGTCAATGAGATCGATATTTTCTGAGGATTGTAAATTTGTCATTATTATTTGTGTGCGGCGGACGTGCTCTGAAATATGAAAATGTCATATCTTTGGGACTTGAGTTTCCCGCCGAAATAAAAGCACACCCCAAGCCCAGCCCTGGGGCTGAGTCTGAGATCCCGCCCTAAAAGCTGGATCATTCATAAGGCAATGACTTAAATCTGGTAGGAGTCCTCCCTTGTGCAACATCACCTGAACAGAAGCCAGCCAGAGGACCACGTGGTTGGCAGCCATTTTGCCAGACTTTTGTTCTGGAACAAAGGAGTTTCTTGGATCTTCCACAAAGGACATATTTCTTCTGAAATTAAGTATTCCCTTCCATTGGTTGCCCTTTTACTTTACACTGGGCTATTCTTCCCTATAATTGTTACTTTTAATCAATTTCTGTATATGCTAACTATTTGTATTGCATTTATAATAAATGACGATACAGTCATTTCCTTCAGCTTCATACCTGCTCTGGGCACCGCAGAACGAATCCTAGCCTCCTGAAGAGTTGTTACCCTGAAAGTTGTCTTGTCTAGTCAAAATGGGTTTCCCTTTTCCCGGTTAAAGGGGATGGTGGCAGTCCGATACCTAAATATTGCGTAGTTTGGGTTCCCGTAGTTCGCATGCTCCCTTCTAGCCTGTCTGGTGCCCAAAGTCCGGTGGTTTCAGCTCACTGATTGCATCCACAACGCTGGACGGTCTGTGGGCTGAAACGGATTGGAAGGCATTGAGCGGTCCGGCCACTAGGGGGCGTGTGACAAGCAGTTTTTCTTTTTCAAGTGGGAAAAGATTTGGCATCTTTTAGAGGGTGCCTTGAACCCTTTAACATTAAAGGAGGCTATTTGTAGGTTAGCCATTACTAATCTTGAACGTGACTAAAGGGTTGCACTTAAATTTACTGCAAGGGAGTCTCGGATTGGAAGTCCGTCAAAGGATTCAATGCTCTCCTTTTTCTTAAGGTGGATTGGGCTAGGTCCTGGAAAACCAGGATATCATGGCCGTCCCATACTATGGATCCTGCATCTCGTGTCTTGGCAAGTATTGCTTCTTTTACTGGAAAGCTTAGTAGCTTGCATATGACATCTCTGGGAGGAGGGTTGTTAGCTGGTTTGGGTTTTAAAGCTCAATGAGCTCTCTCCAAGATCAATTCATGGACTGAGTCTGGTCCTAGTAGTGAGAGGCAGATTTGAACTACGGTGTTTGAAATGTCCCCTGCCGCCACTGTCTCAGGGATGCCTCTGAAGCGTAAGTTATTGCGTCTCCCGCGATTCTCCTGGTCTTCCAGGGCACTGTATAGTGTGTTTAGATTTAATTGAATGGTGTTCATTTGTTGGGAAACTGCGGTTTGATGCTGTATCAGGGTGGATTGTGATTCCTCCAGGGACTCGACCCTTATCCCAATGTGGCGGACATCTTGTTTAATTGACGCTAGGTCGGAGCTCAGTGGTTCCAGTGCAGAGGCTAAGGAAGATGTCAAAGCCTCTCTTAGGTATGTTCGGGATATGGGGAGATCGCCTGGTTCATCCTCACCTCCGAGCGCTTGATCTGACAGTTCCAACTGCCTTCGGTTATTGACTTTCGGCGAGGTCGGCGCCATCTTTGTCTCCCTAGCCACATATGCGGAGGCAGCTTTCTTGATGAATTTCTCCATTTCTCCACTGGTTGTAGCTAATTTGGGGTGACCAGAGGAGTCACCAGCCTTAGAGCCACCAATCTTTTACCATTTTAGGTTTAACAGGCAATAAAACATAGCTTCGTGGGTGAATTCATACACGGAGCAGCAGCTTTACACAGCCATCCACTGCAAGCGCTAACTCCGCCCCCCATAGTAGCTATATTCTTGTACATAGGAGCAGTATTATAGTAGTTATATTCCTGTACATAGGAGCAGTATTATAGTAGTTATATTCTTGTACATAGGAGCAGTATTATAGTAGTTATATTCTTGTACATAGGAGGCATTATTATAATAGTTATATTCTTGTACATAGGAGCAGTATTATAGTAGCTATATTCTTGTACATTGGAGCAGTATTATAGTAGTTATATTCTTGTACATAGGAGCAGTATTATAGTAGTTATATTCTTGTACATGGGAGCAGTATTATAGTAGTTATATTCTTGTACATAGGAGAAGTATTGTAATAGTTATATTCTTGTACATAGGAGCAGTATTATAGTAGTTATATCCCTGTACATAGGGGGCAGTATTATAGTAGTTATATTCTTGTCCATAGGAGGCAGTATTATAGTAGTTATATTCTTGTACATAGGAGGCAGTATTATAGTAGTTATATTACTGTACATAGGAGCAGTATTATAGTAGTTATATTCCTGTACATGGGAGCAGTATTATAGTAGTTATATTCTTGTACATAGGAGCAGTATTATAGTAGTTATATTCTTGTACATAGGAGGCAGTATTATAGTAGTTATATTCTTGTACATGGGAGCAGTATTATAGTAGTTATATTCTTGTACATGGGAGCAGTATTATAGTAGTTATATTCTTGTACATAGGAGGCAGTATTATAGTAGTTATATTCTTGTACATGGGAGCAGTATTATAGTAGTTATATTCTTGTACATAGGAGCACTATTATAGTAGTTATATTATTGTACATAGGAGCAGTATTATAGTAGTTATATTCTTGTACATAGGAGAAGTATTGTAGTAGTTATATTCTTGTACATAGGAGCAGTATTATAGTAGTTATATTCTTGTACATAGGAGGCAGTATTATAGTAGTTATATTCTTGTACATAGGAGGCAGTATTATAGTAGCTATATTCTTGTACATGGGAGCAGTATTATAGTAGTTATATTCTTGTACATAGGAGGCAGTATTATAGTAGTTATATTCTTGTACATGGGAGCAGTATTATAGTAGTTATATTCTTGTACATAGGAGCAGTATTATAGTAGTTATATCCTTGTACACAGGAGGCAGTATTATAGTAGTTATATTCTTGAACATAGGAGCAGTATGATAGTAGTTATATTCTTGTACATAGGGGCAGTATTATAGTAGTTATATTCTTGTACATAGGGGCAGTATTATAGTAGTTATATTCTTGTACATAGGGGCAGTATTATAGTAGTTATATTCTTGTACATAGGAGGCAGTATTATAGTAGTTATATTCTTGTACATAGGAGCAGTATTATAGTAGTTATATTCTTGTACATTGGAGCAGTATTATAGTAGTTATATTCTTGTACATAGGAGCAGTATTATAGTAGTTATATTCCTGTATGTAAGGGGCAGTATTATAGTAGTTATATTCTTGTACATAGGAGCAGTATTATAGTAGTTATATTCTTGTACATAGGAGCAGTATTATAGTAGTTATATTCTTTTACATAGGAGCAGAATTATAGTAGTTATATTCTTGTACATAGGAGCAGTATTATAATACTTATATTCTTGTACATAGGAGCAGTATTATATTAGTTATATTCTTGTATATGGGAGCAGTATTATAGTAATTATATTCTTGTACATGGGAGCAGTATTATAGTAGTTATATTCTTGTACATGGGAGCAGTATTATAGTAGTTATTTTCTTGTACAGAGGAGCAGTATTATAGTAGTTAAATTGTTCTACATGGGAGCAGTATTATAGTAGTTATATTCTTGTACATAGGAGGCAGTATTATAGTAGTTATATTCTTGTACATAGGAGAAGTATTATAGTGGTTATATTCTTGTACATAGGGGGCAGTATTATAGTAGTTATATTCTTGTACATAGGGGCAGTATTATAGTAGTTAAATTGTTCTACATGGGAGCAGTATTATAGTAGTTATATTCTTGTACATAGGAGGCAGTATTATAGTAGATATATTCTTATACATAGGAGCAGTATTATAGTAGTTATATTCTTGTACATAGGAGGCAGTATTATAGTAGTTATATTCTTGTACATAGGAGAAGTATTATAGTGGTTATATTCTTGTACATAGGGGGCAGTATTATAGTAGTTATATTCTTGTACATAGGTTCAGTATTATAGTAATTATATTCTTGTACATAGGAGCAGTATTATAATAGTTATATTCTTGTACATAGGAGCAGTATTATAGTAGTTATATTCTTGTACATAGGAGTAGTATTATAGTAGTTATATTCTTGTACATACGGGGCAGTATTATAGTAGTTATATTCCTGTACATAGGGGCAGTATTATAGTAATTATATTCTTGTACATAGGAGCAGTATTATAATAGTTATATTCTTGTACATAGGAGCAGTATTATAGTAGTTATATTCTTGTACATAGGAGGCAGTATTATAGTAGTTATATTCTTGTACATAGGAGGCAGTATTATAGTAGATATATTCTTGTACATAGGAGGCAGTATTATAGTAGTTATATTCTTGTACATAGGAGCAGTATTATAGTAGTTATATTCTTGTACATAGGAGCAGTATTATAGTAGTTATATTCTTGTACATAGGAGCAGTATTATAATAGTTATATTCTTGTACATAGGAGCAGTATTATAGTAGTTATATTCTTGTACATAGGAGCAGTATTATAGTAGTTATATTCTTGTACATAGGAGGCAGTATTATAGTAGTTATATTCTTGTACATAGGAGCAGTATTATAGTAGTTATGTTCTTGTAGATAGGAGGCAGTATTATAGTAGTTATATTCTTGTACATAGGAGCAGTATTATAGTAGTTATATTCTTGTACAAAGGAGCAGTATTATAGTAGTTATATTCTTGTACATAGGAGCAGTATTATAGTAGTTATATTCTTGTACATAGGAGGCAGTATTATAGTAGTTATATTTTTTTATGTAAGGGGCAGTATTATAGTAGTTATATTTTTGTACATAGGAGGCAGTATTATAGTAGTTATATTTTTGTATGCATGTATTTCTTCTTTCATTTCTGATAGCATTAACATTCTCTATGCAGGCCACTGCAGTGATTACAAGAATTTTATCTTGATGTAGATTCTCTTTTCAGTCTCTTGTGTGGTAATTACTTTACTTTTACTGTTCTTGATGTCTTGGAGATGTTTCCATTTCCTTTTGTTTCTCAGGTTGTTTATTACTTGATTTTTGTTTTAGTGTTAAAAAAACAACTACAGAGGAAGAAAAGGGGAATATGAAAACCATTCTGCACACTGCCCAGAAGCTGACGGGTAGGATCTGCCTTCTTATTTATTATTATGGTTTTGTACAGTGAAGGCACTTGAGTAGAGTAGAGTGAACCCGAATTGTAAATTTCGGGTTCGTACCGAACTTTAGCTTTTTCGGGACCCGGACCCGAACATTTACGTAAAAGTTTGGGTTCGGTGTTCGGCGCTTTCTTGGCGCTTTTTGAAAGGCTGCACAGCAGCCAATCAACAATCGTTTAACTCTGTGCCCTTAGAAGCCATCACAGCCATGCCTACTATTGTCATGGCTGTGATTGGCCAGTGCACCATGTGACCCAGCCTCTATTTAAGCTGGAGTCACGTAGCACTGCCCGTCACTCTGCTCGGATCAGTGTAGGGAGAGGCTGCAGCTGCTGTCAGGGAGAGATCAGGGAAAAATATAAAGAAGAACTGCCTTTTTCACTCAGCGATCTAAATCCAATGGGTTTTGTGGGTGCAGTGCACAATTTTTTTAAGCCTGCCCTGAGCCAACTACTGCTGAAAATGAACTTTTTTTTACTTCAGTTTGTCACTATCAATACCTAATCGGCAGCCATTTTATGCAACGATAGTGCACCAGCACTATCTATCTGCATGTCTGCTAGTGCAGAAATACAGCTTTTTTGCTGACTGTGCTTAAAAAAACTTTTTGTTCATATACTGGTCATCTTTGATTACACGTCCATAGGTGACAGTCACATTTAGGCCACAAATACGGCCATTAGGTTACTGCGGTTAAAAAAAAACTTTGTTCATATACTGGTCATTTTTTATTAAACGTGCATTGATTACAGTCCCATTTAGGCCACAAATACGGCCATTTGGTTACTGCGGTTTTAAAAAAAAACTTTTTTTCATATACTGGTCATCTTTGATTAAGCGTACATTGATTACAGTCACATTTAGGCCACAAATACGGCCATTTGGTTACTGCAGTTTAAAAAAAACATTTGTTCATATACTGGTCATTTTTGATTAAACGTGCATTAATTACAGTCACATTTAGGCCACAAATAAGGCCATTTGGTTACTGTGGTTTAAAAAAAACGTTTGTTCATATACTGGTCATCTTTGATTAAACGTACATTGATTACAGTCACATTTAGGCCACAAATACGGCCACTAGGTTACTGCGGTTAAAAAAACTTTTGTTCATATACTGGTCATCTTTGATTACACGTGCATAGGTGACAGTCACATTTAGGCCACAAATACCGCTGTCATATAGAGTTGAAAAAAAAATAATTGAGTGCAATACCCTACATCAGGGTTTATATTGGCGGTTAATTATTTTTAACATACTTAACCAATTTTTACTTTGCTTTGTGAACGCTAACTATGAGGCAAACATCTAATAAGGGACACGGTCATGGTCGCGGTGGTCGTGTTGGTAGAGCCTCTGGTGCAGGGAGAGGACGTGGCCGTTCTGCCACAGCTACACGTCCTACTGAACCTACTACCTCAGGTCCCAGTAGCCGCCAGAATCTACAGCGATATTTGGTCGGGCCTAATGCCGTTCTAAGGATGGTAAGGCCTGAGCAAGTACTGGCGCTAGTCAATTGGGTGGCCGACAGTGGATCCAGCACATTCACATTATCTCCCACCCAGTCTTATGCAGAAAGCGCACAGGTGGCGCCTGAAACCCTTGCCCATCAGTCTGTCACATCACCCCTGTGCATATCGGGAACCTGTCTGAGCCTCAAGTCATGCAGCAGTCTCTTATGCTGTTGAAGACTCTGCTGGCAGGGTTTCCCAAGGGCATCCACCTAGCCCTTCCCCAGGGGTGGAAGACAAAGAATGCACTGATGCACAACCAAGTGTTTCCTGATGATGAAGACATGGGAATACCACCTCAGCACGTCTCTGATGATGACGAAACACAGGTGCCAACTGCGTCGTCTTTCTGCAGTGTGCAGGCCGAAAAGGAGGTCAGGGGGGAAGACTGAGTGGAAGACGATACAGGGGACGATGAGGTCCTAGACCTTACATGGAATGAAGGTCGTGCCACTGACTTTCAGAGTTCGGAGGAAGAGGCAGTGGTGAGACCGAGCCCACAGAGTAGCAAAAGCAGGAGCAGGGTGCAAAAGCGGAGCAGCCGTCGCTAAAACAGTTCGCCTGCTACTGGCCACCGTCACTAGGGACCGAGCACACCAAAGGCAGCTTCAAGGAGTTCCCTGGCATGGCACTTCTTCACACAATGTGCTGACGACAAGACCCGAGTGGTTTGCACGCTGGACCATCAGAGCCTGAAGCGAGGCATTAACGTTCTGAACCTTAGCACAACCTTCATGACCAGACATCTACATGCGAGACACGGGCAGTGGAGTAAGCATCTTCAAAACCAAGAAAGGGCTCAGGCCCCTCCTGCTCCCTCTTCTGCTACTGCCTCGGCCTCTTTCTCCGCCTCTGGAGGAACGTTGGACCCTGCTGCCCAGCAAACAGAGGATGTGCAACCAACAACACCACCACCTCCGTCGCCAAGCATCTCCACCATGTCACACGGAAGCGTTCAGCTCTCCATCTCACAATTCTTTGAGAGAAAGCGTAAATTCCCACCTAGCCACCCTCGATCCCTGGCCCTGAATGCCAGCATTTCTAAACTACTGGCCTATGAAATGCTGTCATTTAGGCTGGTGGCACACACAGCTTTAAACAGCTCATGTCACTTGCTGTCCCACAGTACGTTGTTCCCAGCCGCCACTACTTCTCCAAGAGAGCCGTGCCCTACCTGCACAACCAAGTATCGGATAAAATCAAGTGTGCACTGTGCAACGCCATCTGTGGCAAGGTCCACCTAACCACAGATACGTGGACCAGTAAGCACGGCCAGGAACGCTATAGCTCCCTAACTGCACACTGGGTAAATGTAGTGGCAGCTGGGCCCCAGGCGGAGAGCTGAAAGGCGCACGTCCTTCCGCCGCCAAGGATCGCAGGGCATCATTCTTTGCCTCCTGTTGCCTCCTGTTGCCTCCTCTTCCTACTCGGCTTCCTCCTCCTCTTCTACCACCTCCTCATCCGGTCAGCGACAGACCTTCACCACCAACTTCAGCACAGCCCGGGGTAAATATCAGCAGGCTGTTCTGAAACTGATGTGTTTGGGGGACAGGCCCCACACCGCACAGGAGTTGTGGCGGGGTATAGAACAACAGACCGACGAGTGGTTGCTGCCAGTGAGCCTCAAGCCCGGCCTGGTGGTGTGCGATAATGGGCGAAATCTCGTTGCAGCTCTGGGACTAGACGGTTTGACGCACATCCCTTGCCTGGCGCATGTGCTGAATTTGGTGGTGCAGAAATTCATTCACAACTACCCCGACATGTCAGAGCTGCTGCATAAAGTTCGGACCATCTGTGCGCGCTTCCGGCGCTCTCATTCTGCCGCCGCTCGGCTGTCTGCTTCACAGCGTAACTTCGGCCTTCCCGCTCACCGCCTCATATGCGACGTGCCCACCAGGTGGAACTCCACCTTGCACATGCTGGAGAGACTCCGAGCAGCAGCAGGCCATAGTGGAGTTTCAGCTGCAGCACGCACAGGTCAGTCACACTGCGGAACAGCACCACTTCAGCATTAATGACTGGGCCTCCATGCGAGACCTGTGTGCCCTGTTGCGCTGTTTCGAGTACTCCACCAACATGGCCAGTGGCGATGACGCCGTTATCAGCCTTACAATACCACTTCTATGTCTCCTTGAGAAAACACTTAGGGCGATGATGGAAGAGGATGTGGTCCAGGACGAGGATGAGGAAGAGGGGTCATCTCTAACACTTTCAGGCCAGTCTTTTAGAAGTGGCTCAGAAAGAGGATTTTTGCAACAGCAGAGGCCAGGTACAGATTTGGCTAGCCAGGGCCCACTACTGGAGGAGGAGGAGGAGGATGGGGATGAAGCATGTTCACAGCGGGGTGGCATCCAACGCAGCTCGGGCCCATCACTGGTGCGTGGCTGGGGGGATACGGAGGATGCAGACGATACGCCTCCCACAGAGGACAGCTTGTCCTTACCTCTGGGCAGCCTGGCACACATGAGCGACTACATGCTGCAGTGCCTGCGCAACGACAGCAGAGTTGCCCACATTTTAACGTGTGCTGACTACTTGGTGGCCACCCTGCTGGATCACCGTTACAAAGACAATGTGCCGTCCTTAATTCCCTCACTGGAGCGTGTTCGGAAGATGCGCGACTACAGGCGCACGCTGGTAGACGTGCTCCTGAGAGCATTCCCGACTGACGCCGGGGGACAAGTGGAAGCACAAGCGAAGGCAGGGGAGGAGGAAGAGGTCGCCAATGCAGCTGTGTCAGCGGCAGCACCTCAGAAGGCAGGATTAGGATGGCCGACATGTGGAAAAGCTTTGTCACCTCGCCGCAACAACCGGCTCTAACTGCCGATATGGAGCGTGTTAGCAGGAGGCATCATTTGAGCAACATGGTGGAACAGTACCTGTGCACACGACTACACGTACTGACTGATGGTTCTGCCCCATTCAACTTCTGGGTCTCCAAATTGTCCACATGGCCAGAGCTTGCCCTGTATGCCTTGGAGGTGCTGGCCTGCCCTGCAGACAGTGTACTCTCTGAACGTGTATTTAGCACGGCATGAGGCGTTATTACATCAGGGGCAGCCGCCTGTCCACAGCCAACGTGGACAAGCTCACGTTCATTAAAATGAACCAGGCTTGGATCCCTCAGGACTTGTATGTACCTTGTGCAGAATACACATTTATACCACCATCAAACATACATTCTTGTACTCAAGTCAAGTGCAATGATTCTTTGTTTTCTTTTTTTTTTATTTGTCCTAATATTTTGGGGGTTACCTACCTCCTCCTCCTCCATTGCTGCCTCCACCTACAACACCACATTCACCGCCTCCTCAACCTCCGACTCCATATCCACCTCCTTCTCTGAGTTGCATGTTAATAATTTGCAATTTATTGTTATTTTATGTTATTTTAAGTTATTTCCCTATCCACATTTGTTTGCAGAGCAGTTGCCATGCTCTTAAGCACATTTTACTGCCTTTTACATCCCTCTAGCCTTTTCAAGGACTATTTTAGAGCCATTTTAATGCAAAATTTTTAGTGCCAATTTTAGTGCCCTAAATTGAAAAAATTCTTATTTTCAATTGTCGGGTGACATCTTACCATTTTTGACGTATACAAACCCCTGCTGTGCCTGGGTGACAGGGGCCTAAATATCTCAAAATCGTCTGTTCTATTGCTGGGTGACATGAACCCCCTTTTGCCCTTGTTATAGAAAAATTTATAATTGTAATCAGCTCGCATCAAAGTTTGTGTAAGGAAAAGGGTATTTCCCTTTTCCCTCAGCTGCAGTCAGAGACAGACCCAGGTGCTACCATCTTGATTGAAATTCTGAGCAACTCCCCTCTTCCCTGCTCAGTCTGTGTCTTTTATTTACTAACAAAAGGTGTAAAAAGGGGCTGGCCCAAGACAAGGATACAGGAAGTGATGACATATCAAAGGACAGGGAGGGGCAATCAATGTGGCCTGGCAGACAATGCACAATCCCCATCCCTGTATAAGTAAGAATGAGTCATGTCCACTGTCTGACCAGCCAGGTGGCCGCCCACCCCCCATCCCTGTCAGCATGGATCCTATTCAATACTGCTCAGAGTGACCAGTATCTAGTGAAGATCATTCTACTGGTTCTTATAGGTTTGAGATTATCTGCGAGACATTGCTACGGCTATTGTCAGTATATGGTACGAGTATACCGACAAGGCAGATATGTATCCAGAAAGGGATAGCGAAGCCGCAGCAGAGGTATAATATGTATCTCTCGTTATGCAGACTTCACTTCTCTAATGTCTATAGACATTTGGAAGGAAGAAGCCCAGTGCTTGCACTTAGTGCTCACAAACCAGCAAACGCCCCCCTACACACTGAGAACCCGTCTCCAAGCCCATGAGAAGGTTTTCATACTGACGGTTTTACCACTGGTCCCGATTCAGCCAAAGTACCCTCTGCTAGAGTGTTCTCTGGCTAAATCCGACACAGGGAGACAGACGACAATCTATAAAAACACACACACATCCTAAAGTAAAATGTCTGCATAATAAAATTTCCACAACAGTCCCTCCTCTTTGTCATATGCTCCCCAATGTCCCTCGACGGATCCCGATCTTCTTCTTTGAAAACAAAACAGATGATGGAAAACAGAAAGTCAATCTTGTCACGTAGCTTCTTTTCTTCGGGAGGTGACTTAGGAGGTGGCGTTTCGCGTTGGTCGCCGGCTGGTTTGGGATCCTCTGCATCTGGTCCATGGTTTGGTCTTCACGGCGTCTTGTCTGTTCGGGCTTCGGTAACTCAGTCGATTAGACATCAGGAACATCTCTCTCCGGCGTATAGAAGGAATGGAAACAAAAAACATAAGTACATGTCCTATTTCCTTTCGTCCGGATCCAATGGAAAACCAGTAAGCCCCAAGACCTCCCAAATCTTTAAAAAGGATTCTGACCCTCACTAGTCATAGCTCCGCCTCTGTCCTGCTCCTGTCAGTATGGGCCTGACCCTTGTCAATGGTGTCTGCTAGCCAGGCATAACCGTATACCTTCCTCACAACTGAAGGATCCCACATCTACGGGTCGCCTAGCTGCCCGGACACCCATACAGGATTAACAAGCGAGGAGCAGGAGCCAGAGCTAATATTAATAATGTATCGTCTATCAACAAATGCCTCCTTGTAACAAATAAACAAAAGTGATACTCTGCATTCTTTGACTTCTTGCAGCTTCTTGCAGTGACCGGTGTGGATCCAGTTGTCTCGTCCCTCGAACTTCAGAGAGGTTGCAGCACCTGGAATGGCCCAAGATATCTCGGCTCTAGTCCCGTCCTCGGATGTTTCTTTAGCACGACCCAATCACCTGGTTGACTAGAATTAACACTGGTTATTGAGTCTGGGTTTCGGGAGAAACTCCCGAACCTGGTGGTGGACATCGGGTGATAACCCGTGGGGCTGCCTGGGGGCATACCTGATGGAATAAAAGGGTTACAGCAGAACATTCAGGCCATGGATCGGCCGTGATTTTTACCTTCTTTGCAAAAATCTGACCCAAGTACCAGCAAAGAAAAGGCAGTTGTGATAGTTTAGAAATTGATTGACATTTGAGAGGTTAGAAAGTTTGAAGATCGTTGTTTTCTGCACCACTTTCCCCCCTTCTCATCGTCCTTAAAACCAGGACGAAGAGAAGCTGGATTAAACATGGTGCATCGTCTCAAGGTTAGATGGAGAGATGAGGGAGGGATGAGAGAGAGAGAGAGAGAAAGAGAAAAGGAAAAGCAGAAAGAGAAAAGCGCTACTCTTGGACTCTGCAGTCTTTGCGGGACGGAAGTACATGACAGTGTTAGTTCGCACTGTCTGGGACTTTTGAATGCCCTGTTGCTGGAGATGGATGGATTCGTGCAGCCACAGTTCTGCTTTCTGGAGGGAACCATGGCTTTGGAGTCTAGTGGGGAATTTACAGATTAACTTTTTCCCAATCCAGACCTCAAAGGTCCCTTCTTTGGGGATGGTCCACTCTGAACCTACAGTCCCTTGGTGCCAATCTTTGAGGGGCTTAACAACTCCTTCTCCATAGATGGATTTCATGTGTTGCTTGGCTGTCCTATAGTAAGAAGAGGTACTATTCTGTTCCCTAGATTTCCCTAAACCCATGCTCGAGTCTTCTAAAAGTAGGTGCGTCCACCTCCAGTGTCCCGCGACAAACGCCTGGACGGCTGCTACTCCCCTTCGTTCGCCTCTGAGTTACCCTAGGATTTCTGGCACCGACACATGGACTCCGTTCCCCCTAGTTAGACCTCAGGAAAAGGAGTAACAGTGTGAGGAAAAGGGCTCTCGCCGACACACTGTGGCCCTCTAAGTCTCCTAATGAGATATACCAGCCTTGTTTTTGGCTCTCAATAGTGACCTGACCACAGGATAGGGCTTCCAATTGACCAGGAGTGGAAAAAGGGGTGCACAGAGAACACACAGTACCTTCTGTGGGGACGAGGGGTGCACAGGAAACAAACACACAGTACTCCTGTGGGGAATGGGGTTACTCACACAGTTATTGGTATGCCCGGTGATATATATCACCTTGTCTCCTTAAAAAAAAGCTCATCAACTCACTTTCCTTTGCCGATATGATTCTATATAGTCAAGCTGAACAGCACACGAAGCCCTTTTTGCAGTGACCGATCAAAAACCTCTCACTCAGCAGCAACCCTTGAATTCAGACAGTAGTTCACACACA
The DNA here is from genome assembly GCF_905171765.1 of Bufo bufo. Lineage (NCBI taxonomy): Eukaryota > Metazoa > Chordata > Amphibia > Anura > Bufonidae > Bufo > Bufo bufo. Next base: position 4,162,253 of record NC_053395.1, on the reverse strand, counting down.
ATATCATGAGACCCCCAGTACTCCTAACCAAATCTACAGAGAAGAGATAGGGAAAGAAAGAGAAAAAGAAAGAAAAAGAGAAAAGAGCCAAAATATGAAAAAGGAAAAAATTAATAATAGACTAAAAATAAAAATGGGTTGGTAAATAAGGAAAAACTGAAGAAAAACTTCAATAAAAACCTAAAAAATTAAAATGGATTAGTAAAAGAAGAAAAATGTAAATGTAAATTAATCAAAGAAATACCCAAACAAAAATAGACAAAAATAACTGAAAATGAAACCGAAAAAGATGCCAAAATATGAAAAAGGAAAAAAATTATAATAGAAATAAGGAAAAACTGAAAGAAACTTCAATAAAAACCTAAAAAAAAAAAAATGGATTAGTAGAAGACCTGTAAACAGGAGAGAAGAACAAAAAAACTTCAGTTACAGACAGTCTTGTTACATACATTGAGATTCAGTAAAAAGTTAATTTTCACTTAAAACCTCAAAACTCAAATACAAAACCTAAAACCTTAGGAACACATACAATTGTATAGGACTGAATTAACAAATCAATGTCTTGGAGGGTTCCCCTGAAACCGTACAGGAGAATTTCTACCCACCCAGTCATTGAAATGTTAATTTGCCCAGCCCCAAACAGCTTCAGATTCATTTTACCAGAGAAGCAGGATTTAACATTACAAGGTCCCAAAACCGTTTTTTCCTAGGGGAAGGGATTCAATTCAAATTAGGTCTTAAGAGTTAAAATGGTTTACAAAGACCTTAATGTACCCTTCTTTGGCACACACAAATTAGAAACTCTACTGAACCGATCTCTTTCCTCTCTGAGCTTCACATTTTCACATTTTAACCGTTCATATTGTGATTTAAAATCCGCTTCACTGATCCATGACCTAGGCTGTCCCTGGGTTCTCTGCCTTTGCAAAGAACCATATCTGGGACCATTACCCCACCTTGCTGAATAAACCACTTCACTTCTAGGTGTGGTTCTGGGGTACTTAACATACCTGTGTCTGTTGCCATTAGCAACGTCACAATATCGTGCAATGTGACCGTATTCCCTGCATGCAAAACAAAGGATAGCTCGCCTCCCTGCATAATACCTTGTCTGGGCACATGGCGATTTGACTTGGTGCACAACATTAACCATCCTAGCATGACTAGACCCCACACTACTATCTGTATTGAGTCCACTTACCACGGACTCATCTGAGGAATCTTCTGGCCTTGTGTTAATACGCCCAACTCCAGGGTCAGACACATTGTCCATCTCCATCCCTGAGTCGGATCCACTATCTGAACCACAGTCCTCAGACTTCTCCATGCTTACAGCCCATACATTGCCTCTAATCCCAGACACATTACTCTCCAACGGTTGTTTCAATAACTCTGACAATTCCCTTACAGCACCCTGTGCTTGCATCAGGCGTTCAGATAAACATTCATTCTCCTTGCGCAGCTCAGTATTACACCTCACAGTACATTTATAATTAGCGCTAGCTTCAGCTGCCTGCTGGACAAGAGTTCTCAATTTAACAATTTCCACTTTTAAATCTTCTACTTCTCCTTCCAAACTCAGCTTCAGCCTACAAGACTCCTGATATTTATCCACTATCCACCCAGCAGCAAAAATCAGAGCATACTTGGCTTTCCTTTTGCGCCATTTTTTGGTACCGATCAGGTTTGCTACACAATTCTGAGCCTGCAGCCATGGATCAGTAGATCCCTGCATAGCCTGAAGAATGGCCGCCGTGTTCTTTAACTTAACTACTTCTTTAAAAATACTTTCCATTGCACCAGAAAACAAACACCACAATGGTTGCTACAAAAAACAAAACACTTGTACCAATTTCTAGGAGTTGTCCCAATACTTCTGGCACAGAACTAAAAGCACCTCCTTTCTTCACTGTAGTACCCGTATTAATTATGCCAAACAAGTCTACAATTCAGTGTAACAGCCACAGATATACAAACATTAAGCAGAATCATCAACTATAGGACGATTTCACCACTAAACTGCCACTAATGCTCACACAATGATTCCTGTATCAGACTGGTCACTGAGCTATACCATAACCGAACACTCCACTGATATCCCGCATAAAACTTATCAAAACAAAATCAAACTGTACATAGAAAGGTTACAAAAAGACAAGATAACTATTCGACAAAACTAACATTTCAGGCAAAAACAATCAGATCGCTTTCCATAGTAAACTAACTAAGATGGCCGACATAAACTTAACGATGGCCGACAAGCACATGGTTATAAAGATGGCCGACAAGCACATGGTCATCACACAAAGGAAATCAAGATAGTGTCTACAATATCCAGCAATAGGAACCCTGTTCCCTACCTCCGATACCAGAGCAAAACCTCCACTCTGTGGGTGATTTACAGGTTAACAAATGCTGTCTCTAATGTACAAACACTAAAACCAATTGCTGCCTCTATAAACCTCTATAAAATCGCCTCTTACAAAATCACAGTAACATAAAAGTTAAGAAGTTACAAAAAAAACAACACAATACCCTGTACTGCTCATCATACAATCTCTGTACAATCAACTCAGATCCACCAAAAACTACACAAGGGAAAAACTCCTACCTTATCCTTACACCCCCTGACGCAGCAGACAACAACCACATACACCAAAAGGTTCTTTAAATAGATTTCTTTCTGAAGTCAGCACATTGGAGTACACAGATTTCAGTTCACAAAGAGCAAAACTTTCTCAAAAATGAGAGTAAGGAAAAGGATATTACCTTTTGCTTTTTGAAAACTAAGCTGTGTCTCCTTTAAGTTCTGCTGACAACGGGGAAAAAAATTATCTCCTTCCTAGCTCGCCATCTGTTGTAGAAATATAAATAGTTGTAATCAGCTCGCATCAAAGTTTGTGTAAGGAAAAAGGTAAATCCCTTTTCCCTCAGCTGCAGTCAGAGACAGACCCAGGTGCTACCATCTTGATTGAAATTCTGAGCAACTCCCCTCTTCCCTGCTCAGTCTGTGTCTTTTATTTACTAACAAAAGGTGTAAAAAGGGGCTGGCCCAAAACAAGGATACAGGAAGTGATGACATATCAAAGGACAGGGAGGGGCAATCAATGTGGCCTGGCAGACAATGCACAATCCCCATCCCTGTATAAGGAAGGATGAGTCATGTCCACTGTCTGACCAGCCAGGTGGCCGCCCACCCCCCATCACTGTCAGCATGGACCTCATTCAATACTGCTCAGAAGTGATCAGTATCTAGTGAAGATCATTCTACTGGTTCTTATAGGTTTGAGATTATCTGCGAGACATTGCTACGGCTATTGTCAGTATACGGTACGAGTATACCGACAAGGCAGATATGTATCCAGAAAGGGATAGCGAAGCCGCAGCAGAGGTATAATATGTATCTCTCGTTATGCAGACTTCACTTCTCTAATGTGTATAGACATTTGGAAGGAAGAAGCCCAGTGCTTGCACTTAGTGCTCACAAACCAGCAAACGCCCCCCTACACACTGAGAACACGTCTCCAAGCCCGTGAGTCCCGATTCAACCCAAGTGCCCTCTGCTAGAGCGTTCTTTGGCCAAATCCAACACAGGGAGACAGATGACAATCTATAAAAACACACACACATCCTAAAGTAAAATGTCCACATAATAAAATTTCCACAACACCCTGAATGAACCCCTGCTGTGCCTGGGTGACAGTGGCCTAAATCTCTAAAAATCCTCTGTTCTATTGCTGGGTGACATGAACCCCCTTTTGCCGTGAATGAACCCCTGCTGTGCCTGGGTGACAGGGGCCTAAATCTCTCAAAATCCTCTGTTGTATCGCTGGATGACATGAACCCCCTTTTGCCATGAATGAACCCCTGCTCTGCATTGCTGACAGGGAACTAAATTTAGTAAAAAACATCTGTTACTGATGGGAAGATGCGCGACTACAAGCGCACGCTGATGATGGCATTCCCACCTGACAGCGGGGGCACAGTGGAAGCACAAGGCGAAGGCAGAGGAGGAGGAAGAGGTCGCCAACGCAGCTGGGGCACCGCCAGCACCTGAGAAGGCAGGGTTAGCATGGCCGACATGTGGAGAAGCTTTGTCAGCCTTGGAGGTGCTGACCTGCCCTGCAGCCAGTGTATAGTGTGAACGTGTGTTTAGCACGGCAGAGAGCATTATCACAAGCTCACGTTCATTAAAATGAACCAGGCATGGATCCCACAGGACTTGTCCGTACCTTGTGCAGAATAGACATTTATACCAGCCTCAACCATCCATTCTTGTACTCAAGTGCACTTATTCTTTGTTTTATTTTGTTATATGTCCCAATATTTTGGGGGATACCCCAATTTAAAAATAAAAAATAACACAAATCAGTGTTGGCTACCTATTCCTCCTTCACCGCCGCTTCCACCTACACCGCCACGTCAACCTACACCGCCACATCCACCCATCCACCGCCTCCTCAACCTCCTACTCCTAGATCCAGATTGTTATTTTTAATTTTTCAGCATTTTATGTTATTTTAAGTCATTTCCCTATCCACATTTGTTTGCAGAACAGTTGTCATGCTCTTAAGCACATTTTGCAGCCCTCTAGCCCTTTCCAGGACTATTTTAGAGCCATTTTAGTAGCCAAAAGTTCGGGCCCCCATTGACTTCAATGGGGTTCGGGGTCAAGTTCGGGTCAAGTTCGGGTCCCGAACCCAAACTTTTTTTTCAAGTTCCGCCGAACCTGCCGAACCCGAACATCCAGGTGTCCGCTCAACTCTACTCTTGAGTCTCAAATTGAAAATTTTGTCTGTGTATTTGTTTTTCACTAAACTCTCTGGAAATTATGGGAGGACAGAAAGAAAATGCTACAGAAATGCCTGTTCTAGAAAAGAGATCAGAAAACCTAAAACACCATAAAAAATAAATGGACATGTTAATCAGTTATCCTCCTGCAGAGAACTCCAGGAGCTAAATGACTGAGGGGTCATTGTGCGGTAGATTCACTAATACTAAGTGAAGAAGTGTGCCCGATCTACTACAGCAGCTGAGGATGGGTGATGGCGCAAGTTTACGCTGTCTACTTTCAGTTCATACCACCCATTTAGTGGCATTCTTTGTGCCAGGATAATCCTCTGTAATTTTGGTGAACTTTTGATTAATTTTAAGCCACACCCCTGTATAGATAAGCCACACCCCTGTATAGATAAGCCACACCCCTGTGTAGATAAGTCACACCCCTGTCACTCATTATATTATTATTATATAATATGCTATAATCCTCTGTACACAGTTTGTGAGTTTATTATAAGCCCCTTTAATACCAGTGTCCACATAAAATCTACTACTAATGGAAATAGACGAGGTGGCAAATCATGAGGTCATTATTATGGGGGAACTCCGCAGATATAGATTGGGAAAATGAAAGCTATACATCTTATAAAGGAAACAGGTTCTTGGCAATAACCAAAGACGATTACTTTTCCCAACTGATTTAGGACTCGACTAGAGGGACGGCCATACTGGACTTAGTACTGTCCAATAGACCTGACAGAACAACAGTTGTGCAGGTCGGGGGACACCTGGGAAATAGTGACGGATCCTAAACTCTAATTGTGAGAGGTACATACCTTATGGCAATAAGAAGGTGAGGAACAAGAAAAAAAACTATGTGGATCAATAGAAATGTAAAGAAAGTAATAAATAACAAAAAGAAAGCATTTAACCGCCTCACGTCCGCCCATAGGATATAAACGTCCTATGGGTGGACGTCTATTTCTGACAGCACGTTTTAAAACGTCCTGTCAGAAATAGCAGCTGCACGCTAATCGTGCAGCTGCTGATCGGGTTGCCCGCTGTCAGTGACAGCAGGGCAACCCTAAGACAAGGCAGGGACAGTGCCCAGGTGTCCCTGCCTTCACGATCGCTGCAGACACAGCGCTCACCGAGCGCTGTGTCTGCAGAGAAGGAAGCGCTGTGCGCTTCCTGTTCCGGCCCGGCGGTCATGTGACCGCCGGGACCGGAGAGTGCAGGGGCTGTGTGAGGTCTCTCAGAGACCTCGATCAGCCCTGCTGTGAGGCTGTACAGCGCTGGATTGCTGCTGTACAGCCTCTATAGGGATGCATTTGTCCTGTAACTGGGGCTACTATGTCAGCCCCAGTTACAGGAGAAATCAACAGTGAAAAAAAAAATAGAAAAAGTGAAGTAAATGTCCCCCAGAGGTCTTGTATGACCTTATGGGGGACGAAAAGTGTAAAATAAAATAAAAATAATATAAAGTGTTGAAAAAATAAAATAAAAAAAAGGTTCACATGTAAAAAAAAATAAAAATCCCAAGTAAGGAATAAAAAAAAAAAAAGAAAATAGAAAAAATAAAATAAAATAGATATATTTAGTATTGCCGCGTCCGTAAAAACCAGCTCTATAAAAATATCACATGACCTAACCCCTCGGGTGAACACCGAAAAAAAAAATAAAAAAAACTGTGTCAAAACAAGCAATTTTTGTCACCTTGCATCACAAAAGGTGCAACACCAAGTGATCAAAAACGCGTATGTCCCACAAAATGGTACCAATAAAACCGTCACCTCATCCCGCAAAAAATGAGCCCCTACATAAGAAAATCTCTCAAAAAATAAAAAAACTATAGCTCTTAGAACATGGAGACACTAAAACATCATTTTTTTGGTTTCAAAAATGCTATTATTGTGTTAAAGTGAAACAAATAAAAAAAAGTATACATATTAGGTATTGCCGCGTCCGTAAAAACCAGCTCTATAAAAATATCACATGACCTAACCCCTCGGGTGAACACCGTAAAAAATAAATAAAAAAAACTGTGTCAAAACAAGCAATTTTTGTCACCTTGCATCACAAAAGGTGCAACACCAAGTGATCAAAAACGCGTATGTCCCACAAAATAGTACCAATAAAATAGTCACCTCATCCCGCAAAAAATGAGCCCCTACATAAGAAAATCTCTCAAAAAATAAAAAAACTATAGCTCTCAGAACATGGACACATTAAAACATAATTTTTTGGTTTCAAAAATGCTATTATTGTGTAAAACTTTAATAAATGAGAAAAAGTATACATATTAGGTATCGCCACGTCCGTAACAATCTGCTCTATAAAAATGTCACTTGACTGAACCCCTCAGGTGAACGCTGTAAAAATAAATAAATAGAAACTGTGCTAAAACAACCAATTTTTTGGTCACCTTGCCCCATAAAGTGTTATAATGAATGATCAAAAAATCATATGTACCCAAAAATAGTACTAATAAAACTGGCCCCTTATCCCCTAGTTTCCAAAATGGGGTCACTTCTTGGGAGTTTCTACTGTAAGGGTGCATCAGGGGGCTTCAAATGGGACATGGCATCTAAAAACCATGTGGAGTTCCTTTCCTTCTGCGCCCTGCCGTGTGCCCATACAGCAGTTTACGACCACATGTGGGGTGTTTCTGTAAACCGCAGAATCTGGGTAATAAATATTGAGTTTTGTTTGGCTGTTAACCATCGATGTGTTAAAGAAAAAAATTGATTAAAATGGAAAATCTGCCAAAAAAGTGAAATTTAAAAATTTGATCTCCATTTTCCTTTAATTCTTGTGGAACGCCTAAAGGGTTAACAAAGTTTGTAAAATCGGTTTTGAATACCTTGAGGGGTGTAGTTTCTACAATGGGGTCATTTATGGGGGTATCCACTATGTAGGCCCCACAAAGTGACTTCAGACCTGAACTGGTCCTTATAAAGTGGGTTTTAGCAATTTTCTTACAAATTTGAAGAATTGCTTCTAAACTTCTAAGCCTTCTAACGTCCTAAAAAAATAAAATGACATTTCCAAAATGATGCCAACATAAAGTAGACATATGGGAAATGTTAAATAATAACTATTTTATGAGGTATCACTTTCTGTTTTGAAAGCAGAGAAATTGAAATTTAGAAAATTGCGAATTTTTCAAATTTTTGGGTAAATTTGGGATTTTTTCATAAATAAAGGTGAAATATTTTGACTCAAATTTATGACTATCATGAAGTACAATGTGTCACGAGAAAACAATCTCTGAATGACTTGGATAAATAAAGGTGTTCCAAAGTTATTACCACATAAAGTGAGATATGTCAGTTTTGCAAAATTTGGCCTGGTCAGGAAGGGGGCAAAGGGCCCGGATGGGAAGTGGTTAAATCAGTAAAACAGGAGGGTAGCTAGGAATATATACTACAGAGGATAGTATACTGTATATATACTACAGAGGACAATATACTGTACATATACCACAGAGGACAATATACTGTATATATACTACAGAGGACAGTATAATGTATATATACTACAGAGGACAGTATAATGTATATATACTACAGAGGACAGTATACTGTATATATACTACTAGGACAGTATACTGTATATATACTACAGAGGACAGTATACTGTATATATACTACAGAGGACAGTATACTGTATATATACTACAGAGGACAGTATACTAGATATATATTACAGAGGACAGTATACTGTGTATATACTACAGAGGACAGTATACTGTGTATATACTACAGAGGACAGTATACTGTATATATACTACAGAGGACAGTGTACTATATATACTACAGAGGACAGTATACTGTATATATACTACAGAGGACAGTATACTGTATATATACTACAGAGGATAGTATACTGTATATACACTACAGAGGACAGTACACTGTATATATACTACAGAGGACAGTATACTGTATATATACACTATAGAGGGCAGTATACTGTATATACACTACAGAGGACAGTATACTGTATATATACTACAGAGGACAGTATACTGTATATATACTACAGAGGACAGTATACTCTATATATACTATTCTACAGAGGACAGTATACTGTATATATACTACAGAGGACAGTATACTGTATATATACTATTCTACAGAGGACAGTATACTGTATATATATACTACAGAGGACAATATACTGTATATATAATACATAGGATAGTATACTATATATATATACAACACTGCCCATAATAATTCATACCCCTTGCAAATTGGCGTAAAGTTAGTTTTATTCAACCATCAAGTAATTTTTTTTGACGGGAAATGACATACTGTAGGTGTCTCCCAAAAGAGAATAAGACGATGTACAAGAGGCATTATTGTGGGAAAAAAAAAACATTTCTCAGCTTTTATTTACATCTGAGCAAAAAGTGTCCAGTTGGCGTAAAAAAGGAGAATCCTTCAACCCAAAGAACACCATCCCCACTGTCAAACATGGTGGTGGGAACCTAATGCTTTGGGGGTGTTTTTCAGCCAATTGACCAGGGAAACTAATCACAGTAAACGGCACCATGAAAAAAGTGCAATACATGAGGATTCTCAGCGACAACATCAGGCCGTCTGCAGAGAAACGTGGCCTTGGGCACCAGTGGACATTTCAGCGTGACAATGACCCAAAACACACAGCAAAAGTGGTGAAGAAATGGTTAGCGGACAGGAACATTAACGCTTTGGAGTGGCCCAGCCAGAGTCCAGACTGGAATCCAATTCAGAATCTGTGGAGGGAGCTAAAGATCAGGGTGATGGTAAGAAGACCCTCCAACCTGAAAGATTTGGAGCTCATTGCTAAAGATGAATGGGCAGAAATACCTGTGGAGACCTGCAAAAAGCTGGTCTGCAATTATAGGAAGCGTCTGATTGCTGTAATAGCCAATAAAGGCTTTTCTATTGATTATTGAGAAGTGTAGGAATAATTCTGGACTGGACACTTTTTGCTCAAATGTAAATAAAAGCTGAGAAATGTTTTTTTCCCCCCACAATAATGCCTCTTGTACATCATCTTATTATCTTTCGGGAGACACCTATGTCATTTCCCGTCAAAAAATTACATGCTGGTTGAATAAAAGTAACTTTAAGTCAAAATTTGCCCGGGGTATGAATAATTATGGGCAGCACTGTATGTATATATTGTGAGACAGTGACAGGTCTCACTCAGGTTGGAGGCAAGGAAGGGGTGGATAGTGCAGTCCACACCCCTGTTCCACCACAGGCGAGACCAGCTGGAAGTAATCAGCCTGGCATAAGGCACCTCCCAGAGTGTCAGGAAGGGGGTAGTGTGTTACCTGTGGACAGAGGCCTGGAGGCTCTGTGTGGTCCAAGCCAGGAGGGCTGAGAGACCACTATTCCCCATGTGTGCTGAGACACTGGACTGGAGGCAGTGGGCGTACTGTGCTCTGTACAGCCAGGAGGCTGTGGGACATTAAGTGAGAAAGCCGCTTGTGTTTACAGGGTGTGAACTGTGACTTTAGGTGAGTCAGGTTATTATATGTTTAGTTAGAGCCCAGCCGGGCAGGTGTTTATTTTGTACCATTTATGTTTGGATTGATGAGGAGCCAAATAAAGTGATGTTTGGACCTGAAACTTGGTGTCTGGCGACGATATTTGTGTGAATCACCCCCGGAGAAGAGCTAACCCCCCACAATTGGTGTCGGATGCTTGCAACGTCCGCGCTGAAAGGACAACATGGAAAGTAAGAAACAAAGTGGTTGCTAGAAGCAACGACATTGCAGCAAAGGGCAGCGTCCTTGCTGTTCTGGACATTTTTTTATTTTATTTTTTGCTGGGTTGCAAAGGAAGTTGCTGTGTGGCTCTTAAAGGGCCAGAAGCCCAGTACAAGAGACTGATCAGTGGAAATGGCTGAAAAATGGTATAGCCCGTGGGAGAAATCCTGCGATTTAGTCATCGGGGGAATCCCGCTGGGGGTCATTCTAGACTCCCGCCAACAAGTGTCTCGGGTCCTGCCTGAAATTCTGGACTTTGTAACAAGGGGGCCAGAGACAAAAACTACGGTGTCACTGACCTTTGTGACGGACTATGGGTCTGTGCAATGGGAGCTGTTAAAATGTGAGACACTGGAAGTAGAGTTCATACTGGGCAAGGACTTTACGTTCTTTTCGCAGATATGGAGCGGCAAGAGTGCTTCAAGTTCTGCGGTTGGAGTTCCGGAGACAAACATATATGCCATTGCCAAGGGCAACCAATGGGAAGAAAATGAGGTGGAGAGCGGTTTGACTCTCAGGAGTTCTTATATTTCCTGCAAATGTGCACAGAGTACTAAAGGGTGCGGCTGGCGTGACCGTCCGGGAAAAGTCTGGACTCAAGGCCAGGGCGTTTCCAGTAGCAACGGTTGCATCACAGATTCTGCAGGTGATCGTGGTACCATGAACCAGGGGCAGGTTTCCAAAGTCCAGAAGAAGGATGATGATCTCGGTAGAGATGTCCCTGGAATGTCCTCGTCTCTCGAGACTGCCGAACCCGTGACATCTGGGGGTAAGAACGTTCCTGTTAATTGTGTGGCAGACCCCGTGACAGTGGGCCGGCAGCAGTTGCTACCTGCTGGGCCGGTATGGGGTAAGATACCCAGTCGAGGAACTGCTACAAAAATATGTGACAATGTGAAAAAAGCTGTGTCTGAACAGGGGGGGTAAGCCTGTTGTGGTTGCTCCCTCGCAGGAGTCTGCAGGGGAGAAGGTTACTATGTTGTCTAAATTGCACATAAAAAAAGCTAGGTTTGGCATGGCAAAACTCCGAGATCCTATGCTAGCCCGGGTAAGAGGAAGCACGATGGTGAAACCTCAGACTGATAAGGTGATAGATGTGCGGGACAGTCATGCGGATAATAAGGACTATCCGGTGGTTCTCACTCAGTGTGAGACTCCAGTGAGAACTGGGACTTGTGAACCTGATGTGATACATATGCTCATACATGAGGGAATGTTGGGCCATGATTTCCCAATGTTTCCAGTCAGTGACGAAACTCCTGCAGAACTGGTACCTAATCCTTTAAGTGAAGTGACCATTAAAAACAATGGTGCAGATAAGGTGCATAATGAAAGGGGGATGTCATGTGAAATATCTGATGTTGACATCGCAGGTTGTGGCCAGGGGAGAAGCGCCCCCTGGTGGTAAAAATTTAAATGATTATGAAGTTTTATTTTCTTCATCTGCTATTTTTCATGAAGATCTATATGACTTGATCAAAAGATTTGAAGACATGCCTATAAGTAGTGTGGAGCAAAGCCCAGCTCCAACTCAGCGTTTGAATGTGCAGGAAAATATGACAGGGCTAGAGGGTGTACCGCACGTACCAGAGGTGGATATGCAGTCTCCACAGTGTTTTATGGTTACTGAGGAAGTGTCCTAGGTGGGGATTAGCTCATCGGTGCCCCTAGAGGTCAGAATTAATAATGACACGAGCGGTGTATGTGCTGTGACCGATAGCAACTCAGAGACTGAAGCTACCGTGTCAAGGTCCTGCCAAACTAAGGTGGTTACTAGTAGCGACCAGGCAGTTATATCTGACGAGATGAGAATTAAGTCGGGTGACGTCAGCCTAGGGTCTGAAGCCCATATCCAGACAGTTGTAGGTGACCTGACACGACAGTACAACTGCAAACAGGAGGATGATCTCTCTCTCTCCTCACGCTCCCTAGAAACGTTAGAGATGGGACTAGCTGTCTTCACAGAGCAACTGAAGAAGGCTTCAGAAAGGGCAAAGAAGGAGAGCCAGAAAGAGAATGGTGATACTCCTACATCTGCTGCAGCAGAGCCGAGCAAGGAGCAGCTCGAACCGGAGGCCCAAAAGCGGGGCACTTTCAACAAGCTTGTGCAAAAAGCTGAAAAGAAACTGCTGAAAAACAGGGAGTTGATGGTTCAGCGCCTGGAGAAACAGGGTGTGGCATATGAAAAGGTGGAGAAAACCAAGAACAAACTTCAGCGAGAATTGGATGATCTGATGGTGGACCTGGACCACCAGAAGCAAGTTATGTCTAATCCAGCGAAGAAACAGGAGAAGTGTGACTGGCTCCTAGCTGAAGAGAAATACATCTCGGCTCGATATGGTGAAAAACGTGACCAAACAGAGACTGATGCTTGGGAAAAGGAGACCAAGGCCCTTTCCTTGGCTAGAGACCTGGAAGAAGCGCTTGAGGAGCGTTCTGAATTGGAGAGGCTGAACAAGCAACTCGGAGCAGAGAATGAAAATCTCATGAGCTTAAAAGATAAGTTGGAGAAATCTAAGGGTTGCTCTCGAGCAGCAGGTGGAAGGTGAGAAACCTGAAGAGGAGAGTTCTCTGAAGGACGTTATGAAGCCAGAGCCTGTTAGAAATGGGACTGGAGATGGTGGCACAGTGGTGCTGGCTGTGGCAGAGAAGGTGGTAGATGCTTCTGCTGAATCAGTTGATGGGGCTGATGTGGATGCCAAAGACCACAGACCCGTGGTAGCGTGTAGCCCAGGCCTGGAAGACGTCCCCTCTGCATACAAGGCCTTCCAAATAGCCAGCAGCCTGCTGGGGAAGAAGTACGAGGAGGTGAACGATCAGTTTTTGGATCCGGGCTATTATGATGGACTGTATCTCCTGACTCCTCCACAAAAGGAGAACAGTGTCCTGGGTGAGCCAGATGCACGTAAAAGAAGCGAGCTGGGGCAAGCATGCTCTGCTGAAGGAGCCCTTCAAAGCAAAGGAGAAAGTGTCAGGACATGACCATGACTGGGAACAGTTCAGTCAAGAGGTGCAGCAGTCCAAGAAAGGACATGAGGCGCATGTACAGGAGCCAGAGGATCTAAAAAGAGAGAGAGATCAAAATATACGACAGTGCATCATTATCACTCGGGAAAGAGTAGAAAAAGATTATCTGGCCATGAGATGGGCACATGAGGCCGTTAGGCAGTTTCTGTTAGGCAAGATGTTGGTTTTGGTGATAAACCAAGCTCTGCTGGCATGGGTCTGGCAGAACAAAGGGAAGGTACGTGTCACCGAGGTTCCTGGCCTCAGTGAAATAAGAACCAGTAATTTTCTGTGTCAGCGGCAGCTAGTGCTCGCTGACACTGGGCTACTTAGTGTGGCTGTAAAGCCAAGCTGGGCCGGTTCTTATTGGGAGCAGCCAAAGAGCAGGGTGGGTGGCTGTTCCCCACGTCCAGGCCAGGTCGATACCCTCTCACCAGCCTCCCGTGGTTATGCAGGTGTTCACCCTCACGGGCTTGAACAAAGGGGGGGGGATATGTGAGACAGTGACAGGTCTCACGCAGGTTGGAGGCAAGGAAGGGGTGGATAGTTCGGTCCACACCCCTATTCCACCACAGGCGAGACCAGCTGGAAGTAATCCGGCTGGCACAAAGCACCTCCCAGGGTGTCAGCAAAGGGGGAGTGTGTTACCTGTGGACAGAGGCCTGGAGGCTCTGTGTGGTCCAAGCCAGGAGGGCTGAGAGACCACTATTCCCCATGTCTGCTGAGACACTGGACTGGAGACAGTGGGCGTACTGTGCTCTGTACAGCCAGGAGGCTGTGGGACATTAAGTGAGAAAGCCGCTTGTGTTTACAGGGTGTGAACTGTGACTTTAGGTGAGTCAGGTTATTATATGTTTAGTTAGAGCCCAGCCGGGCAGGTGTTTATTTTGTATCATTTGTTTGGTTTGCTGAGAAGCCAAATAAAGTGATGTTTGGACCTGAAACTTGGTGTCTGGCGACGATACTTGTGTGAATCACCCCCGGAGAAGAGCTAAACCCCTACAATATATATACTACAGAGGACAGTATACTGTATATATACTACATAGGACTGTATATATACTACAGAGGACAGTATTCTGTATATATACTACAGAGTATATCAACAAAGAGAATCGGTACAACATATTACCTAATAAAGTTAAATTTTATTATGACATAAAACAACATACAAACATAAATGTAGAGACCATACAGCATGCCTCAAGAGGCAGTCCACGATACATCCACTGCTAGCAGATCTAAATTATTTCAATTTCCGCAATCACATTGAGAATGTTGTGGGTGCAAGGTCTAGATCAGCATATATTATTCAAAGCTGTTTCTAGCCATATTATCACAACTATCTCCAATGTGGGGCGGATTAGGCATAAGTGCATAGCGGGCATAAGTGACATCCATATATTCTGATCATACCCTTCCAAACAATTAAGTTTCTCAAAAATAAGCAAAATAAATATGTCGGACCGATCTGAATTGCTCACCTACCCGATATCCAGTGGCGTGCGTGTGGGCTATCGGGTAGGTGAGCAATTCAGATCGGTCCGACATATTTATTTTGCTTATTTTTGAGAAACTTAATTGTTTGGAAGGGTATGATCAGAATATATGGATGTCACTTATGCCCGCTATGCACTTATGCCTAATCCGCCCCACATTGGAGATAGTTGTGATAATATGGCTAGAAACAGCTTTGAATAATATATGCTGATCTAGACCTTGCACCCACAACATTCTCAATGTGATTGCGGAAATTGAAATAATTTAGATCTGCTAGCAGTGGATGTATCGTGGACTGCCTCTTGAGGCATGCTGTATGGTCTCTACATTTATGTTTGTATGTTGTTTTATGTCATAATAAAATTTAACTTTATTAGGTAATATGTTGTACCGATTCTATTTTTTGATATACATATTAAGGAGGTACACCCTTGTTAACACAAGGCTGTTTTGATCCAGTTGAAGTATATACTACAGAGGACAGTATACTGTATATATACTGCAGAGGACAGTGTTCTGTGTGTGTGTGTATATATATATAATATATATATACTACAGAGGACAGTATACTGTATATATACTACAGAAGACAGTATACTGTATATATACTACAGAGGACAGTATACTGTATATATACTACAGAGGACAGTACACTGTATATACACTACAGAGGACAGTACACTGTATATACACTACAGAGGACAGTATGCTGTATATATACTACAGAGGACAGTATACTGTATATATATACTGCAGAGGACAGTGTTCTGTGTGTGTGTGTATATATATATAATATATATATACTACAGAGGCCAGTATACTGTATATATACTACAGAGGCCAGTATACTGTATATATACTACAGAGGACAGTATACTGTATATATATTCTACATAGGACAGTATACTGTATATATACTACAGAGGACAGTATACTGTGTATATATACTACAGAAAATAGTATACTGTATATATATACTACAGAGGACAGTATACTGTATATATACACTACAGAGGACAGTATACTGTATATATACTACAGAGGACAGTGTACTGTATATATACTACAGAGGACAGTATACTGTATATATACTACAGAGGACAGTATACTGTATATATACTACAGAGGCCAGTATACTGTATATATACTACAGAGGACAGTATACTGTATATATATTCTACATAGGACAGTATACTGTATATATACTACAGAGGCCAGTATACTGTATATATACTACAGAGGACAGTATACTGTATATATACTACAGAGGACAGTATACTGTATATATATTCTACATAGGACAGTATACTGTATATATATTCTACATAGGACAGTATACTGTATATATACTACAGAGGACAGTATACTGTGTATATATACTACAGAAAATAGTATACTGTGTATATATATACTACAGAGGACAGTATACTGTATATATACACTACAGAGGACAGTATACTGTATATATACTACAGAGGACAGTGTACTGTATATATACTACAGAGGACAGTATACTGTATATACTACAGAGGACAGTATACTGTATATATACTACAGATGACAGTATACTGTATATATACTACAGAGGACAGTGTTCTGTATATATATATATATATATATATATACTACAGAGGACAGTATACTGTATATATACTACAGAGGACAGTGTTCTGTATATATACTACAGAGGACAGTATACTGTATATATATACACTCACCTAAAGAATTATTAGGAACACCTTTTCTATTTCTCATTAATGCGATTATCTAGTCAACCAATCACATGGCAGTTCCTTCGATGCATTTAGGGGGGTGCTCCTGGTCAAGACAATCTCCTGAACTCCAAACTGAATGTCAGAATGGGAAAGAAAGGTGATTTAAGCAATTTTGAGCGTGGCATGGTTGTTGGTGCCAGACGGGCCGGTCTGAGTATTTCACAATCTGCTCAGTTACTGGGATTTTCACGCACAACCATTTCTAGGGTTTACAAAGAATGGTGTGAAAAGGGAAAAACATCCAGTGTGCGGCCGTCCTGTGGGCGAAAATGCCTTGTGGATGCTAGAGGTCAGAGGAGAATGGGCCGACTGATTCAAGCTGATAGAAGAGCAACGTTGGCTGAAATAACCATTCGTTACAACCGAGGTCTGCAGCAAAGCATTTGTGAAGCCACAACACGCACAACCTTGAGGCGGATGGGCTACAACAGCAGAAGACCCCACCGGGTGCCACTCATCTCCACTACAAATAGGAAAAAGAGGCTACAATTTGCACGAGCTCACAAAAATTGGACTGTTGAAGATTGGAAAAATGTTGCCTGGTCTAATGAGTCTCGATTTCTGTTGAGACATTCAAATGGTAGAGTCCGAATTTGGCGTAAACAGAATGAGAACATGTATCCATCATGCCTTGTTACCACTGTGCAGGCTGGTGGTGGTGGTGTAATGGTGTGGGGGATGTTTTCTGGGCACACTTTAGGCCCCTTAGTGCCAATTGGGCATCGTTTAAATGCCACGGGCTACCTGAGCATTGTTTCTGACCATGTCCATCCCTTCATGACCACAATGTATCCATCCTCTGATGGCTACTTCCAGCAGGATAATGCACCATGTCACAAAGATCCAATCATTTCACATTGGTTTCTTGAACATGACAATGAGTTCACTGTACTAAAATGGCCCCACAGTCACCAGATCTCAACCCAATAGAGCATCATTGGGATGTGGTGGAACGGGACCTTCGTGCCCTGGATGTGCATCCCTCAAATCTCCATCAACTGCAAGATGCTATCCTATCAATATGGGCCAACATTTCTAAAGAATGCTATCAGCACCTTGTGGAATCAATGCCACGTAGAATTAAGGCAGTTCTGAAGGCAAATGAGAAATAGAACAGGTGTTCCTAATAATTCTTTTGGTGAGTGTATACTACAGAGGACAGTATACTGTATATATACCGTATTTTTTGCCCTATAAGACGCACTCCCCCCCCCCCCCCCCCCCAGAAGTGGCGGAAAAATAGCAGTGCGTCTTATAGGGCGAATGCTGCTGACTTTGCCGTATTTTCAATGATACACCCGCCACGATGCCGCGCGGCGGGTGTATCAGCTGTGAGGGAGGAGGGGCCCGTGCAGTGACTGTATTCTACTACACGGGCCCCGCTCACTGTATAATCGTATCTGTAATAGTTAATTATGTATATACCGGTAATCAGCGCTACTTACAACTACAAGCGCTCGGTAGGTAGCAGAGAGGAGGGAGGAGGCAGGCTGGGAGGACGGGCGGGCGGCGCATCACTCACTACGTCACGCGCCTGCGCCGCCCACTTTATGAATGAAGCAGGCGGTGTGGGCGCATGACGTAGTGACTCACGCTGCCAGCGCCCGTCCTCCCGGCCTGCCTCCTCCCTCCTCTCTGCTACCTACCGAGCGCTTGTAGTTGTAAGTAGCGCTGATTATGCGATTACCGGTATATACATAATTATTACAGATACGATTATACAGTGAGCGGGGCCCGTGTAGTAGAATACAGTCACTGCATGGGCCCCGCTGTCATTATAAAAGCAGATGCGACCCCCACCCCCTGTATTGAGGGTCATTCACTACAGGGACACTGTTATGGAGGGGATCTGTGGATGACACATAGCATAAGATGCTATATATGTGTCATCCACAGATCCCCCCATAACTGTCATACACAGATCCCCATAAAAGTGCCATCCAGAGACCCCAATAAGAGCCACCCACAGATCCCCCATAAGTGTCACCCACAGATCCCCCATGAGTGTCACCCACAGATCCCCCATGAGTGTCACCCACAGATCCCCCATGAGTGTCACCCACAGATCCCCCATGAGTGTCACCCACAGATCCCCCATAACAGTGCGTCACCCACAGATCCCCCATAACAGTGCGTCACCCACAGATCCCCCATAACAGTTCGCCATCCACAGATCCCCCATAACAGTGCGCCATCCACAGACCACAATTAGTTCAAAACCCACCAAAAGCACACCTATTGGTTCAAAATATTTTTTTTTCTTATTTTCCGCCTCAAAAACCTAGGTGCGTCTTAAGGGCTAAAAATACGGTACTACAGAGAACAGTATACTGTGTATATGTGTATGTGTGTGTGTGTGTGTGTATGTGTGTATATATATATATATATATATATAAAACGAATGATGAGGCAGCACTTCCAGTATGAGGTGAACGGGTGAGGAACCCCAACATTATTCAAGCGACGTTTCGGCCTGCTCAATGAGGCCTTTCTCAAGCTGCTATATATATTACAGAGGACAGTACTCTCTGCTATTAACCTGACTTTTAATTAATTAATCAATTGGTGTTAGAAATAGCTCATATGAAAAGCTAAAGCCCTCCCAAATGATGTTTAATGCACTGAAATAAATTAGTTTCACTGAAAAAAGATTTATCATTTAATCAAGACAGAAAGGTCAAATTTTGGCAAGACAAAAGTTTTGTCGCTTATACAGAAATTGAACAACTTTACTGCAAATCCAAAAATATGTCAGCAAATTAAGTAGAGGTGCTGTGAGATCCAAATGTAATATCTTGTATGACTTCCATGAGTTTGAAGGACAGCATCCATGCGGTTTGGCAAGGGTTCATACAATTTATTGACGAAGTCATCAGGAAGTCTTGCATGCCTCCCAGAGTTCATCAATATTCTTTGGTTTCGTCTTCCATCCTACATCACATATGCTCAATGATGTTCATGTCTGGTGACTGGGCTGGCCAATCCTGGAGCATCTTGATCTTCTTCGCCTTAAGGCCATCCTGCTGCAGAATTTGGCCTTTTTTTATGGTTGGGAATATAAAAGGTAGCTAAGATTTCTTGGTATTTTAGACTACTGATGTTGCCTTCCACCCTGCAGATCCCTCGCACACCCCCATACTGGATGTAACCCCAGACCATGATTTTGCCTCCACCAAACTTCACTGTTTTCTGGGTAAATCTCGGCTCCATGCGGGTTCCAGTAGGGCTCCTGCAATATTTGCGGTGACTGTGGTGTAATTCAACAGAAGATTCATCTGAAAAATCCACCTTCTGCCACTTTTCCAGCGTCCATCCTTTTAGCAGGCTGTGGCCCTTGGCAAATGCCACACGTTTTTTCAATTGTCTTTTGTTTAGTGCTGGCTTATGGGCACTGATTCGACCATGGAGGCCATTTCGAGACAGAATCCGACAAACTGTTCTGGTTGACACAGGGACTTCAGGTGACCAGTCCTCGTGGAGCTCTGCTGCAGTGGAAAATGGGCAGGCCTTGGATTTTCGAGCCAACAAACGGTCCTCTCGAGCAGTTGTCTTGCGGGGTCGGCCTGACCTGGCCTTGTCCAAAATGTCTCCAGTCTCTTCAAATCTTTTTTTTATCCTCTGAACTTGACGCTGAGACACATTGAAGGTGTCTGCCACATCAGCAGTGGATCTGGTCTTCAGCCTCTTGATAATCAACACTTTAGTCTCTGGGTGAATCTTAGGCATGTTTGCAGAAGTCTAGTGTACTGGGGTTCTTTTTATACACACCAATTTTGTGGTGCCCAAATTTATGCACCTGCCTAATTTTGTTTAAACAATTATAGCACTTTCTGTAAATCCAATAAACTTCATTTCACTTCTCAAATATCACTGTGTGTGTCTCCTATATGATAGATTTAACTGACATTTTTTATGGTAACAACCAACGATTTATACAGGAAAATCATGACGATTAACAAGGTTGCCCAAACTTTTGAATCCCACTGTATTCTCCTCTCTATACTATGACATCTTGACGGGTCAAAAGCATTCTCACTACACATTCCCATAATACTCATTAATAATAATAATCGTTATTCATATTGAGCCATTATATTTCTCAGTGATTTAATTTAAAGGGTTTATGCACAAATCAAAATAGATAGATGGCATATCGTTATGAAGAACAAGGGGCGGGGGCGGGGGGGGGGGGGGGGGGGAGGCGTAGATCAGGCCGGTAAGTTTAACATCTGTTGTGGGTAAACTGTTTGAAGATTTTCTGGGAGATGCTAACTTAGAGCATCTCAACGGAAATAAGCAAATAACGCCATATCAGCATGGCTTCGTGAGGGATCGGTCATGTCAAACTAATTTAATCAGTTTCTATGAGGAGGTAAGTTCTAGACTTGACAGCGGCGAATCAATGGATGTCGCATATCTGGACTTCTCCAAAGCATTTGACACTGTACCACATAAAAGGTTAGTATATAAAATGAGAATGCTCGGACTGGGAGAAAACGTCTGTATGTGGGTAAGTAACTGGCTGAGGGATAGAAAACAGAGGGTGGTTATTACTGGTACACACTCAGATTGGGTCGCTGTCACTAGTGGGGTACCTCAGGGGTCAGTATTGGGCCCTATTCTCTTCAATATATTTATTAATCTTGTAGAAGGCTTGCATAGTAAAATATAAATTTTCGCAGATGACACTAAACTGTTGTAAAGTAATTAACACTGAAGAGGACAGTATACTGTATATATATACTACAGAGGACAGTATACTGTATATATATACTACAGAGGACAGTATACTGTATATATACTACAGAGGAAAGTATACTGTATATATATATACTACAGAGGACAGTATACTGTATATATACTACAGAAAAGAGTATACTGTATATATATATACTACAGAGGACAGTATACTGTGTATATATATATATACTACAGAGGACAGTATACTGTGTATATATATATATACTACAGAGGACAGTATACTGTATATATATACTACAGAGGACAGTATACTGTATATATATACTACAGAGGACAGTATACTGTATATATACTACAGAGGACAGTATACTGTATATATATATATACTACAGAGGACAGTATACTGTATATATATATACTACAGAGGACAGTATACTGTATATATATACTACAGAGGACAGTATACTGTATATATATATATACTACAGAGGACAGTATACTGTATATATACTACAGAGGACAGTGCACTGTATATATATATTACAGAGGACAGTATATATACTACAGAGGACAGTATACTACTACAGATGGATCTGGATAGATTGCAGGCTTGGGCAGATAAGTGGCAGATGAGGTTTAACACTGACAACTAAAGTTATGCACATGGGAAGGAATAATGCAAGTCACCCGTACATACTAAATGGTAAAACACTGGGTAACACTGACATGGAAAAGGATCTAGGAATTTTAATAAACAGCAAACTAAACTGCAAAAACCAGTGTCAGGCAGCTGCTGCCAAGGCCAATAAGATAATGGGTTGCATCAGAAGGGGCATAGATGCCCGTGATGAGAACATAGTCCTGACACTTTACACATCACTAGTCAGACCACACATGGAGGACTGTGTACAGTTCTGGGCTCCTGTAAACAAGGCAGACATAGCAGAGCTGGAGAGGGTCCAGAGGAGGGTAACTAAAGTAATAACTGGAATGGGGCAACTACAGCACCCTGAAAGGTTATCAAAATTAGGGTTATTCACTTTAGAAAAAGGACGACCGAGGGGAAATCTAATTCATATGTATAAATATATCAGGGATCAGTACAGAGATCTATCCCATCATCTATTTATCCCCAGGACTGTGACTGTGACGAGGGGACATCCTCTGCGTCTGGAGGAAAGAAGGTTTCTACACAAACATAGAAGAGGACTCTTTACTGTAAGAGCAGTGAGACTATGGACTCTTTACTGTAAGAGCAGTGAGACTATGGACTGTTTACTGTAAGAGCAATGAGACTATGGACTCTTTACTGTAAGAGCAGAGAGACTATGGACTCTTTACTGTAAGAGCAGTGAGACTATGGACTCTATACTGTAAGAGCAGTGAGACTATGGAACTCTTTACTGTAAGAGCAGTGAGACTATGGACTCTTTACGGTAAGAGCAGTGAGACTATGGACTATTTACTGTAAGAGCAGTGAGACTATGGACTCTATACTGTAAGAGCAGTGAGACTATGGACTCTATACTGTAAGAGCAGTGAGACTATGGACTCTATACTGTAAGAGTAGTGAGACTATGGACTCTTTACTGTAAGAGCAGTGAGACTATGGACTCTTTACTGTAAGAGCAGTGAGACTATGGACTGTTTACTGTAAGAGCAGTGAGACTATGGACTCTATACGGTAAGAGCAGTGAGACTATGGACTCTATACTGTAAGAGCAGTGAGACTATGGACTCTATACTGTAAGAGCAGTGAGACTATGGACTCTTTACTGTAAGAGCAGTGAGACTATGGACTCTATACTGTAAGAGCAGTGAGACTATGGACTCTATACTGTAAGAGCAGTGAGACTATGGACTCTTTACTGTAAGATCAGTGAGACTATGGACTCTATACTGTAAGAGCAGTGAGACTATGGACTCTTTACTGTAAGAGCAGTGAGACTATGGACTCTTTACTGTAAGAGCAGTGAGACTATGGACTCTTTACTGTAAGAGCTGTAAGACTATGGACTCTTTACTGTAAGAGCAGTGAGACTATGGACTCTATACTGTAAGAGCAGTGAGACTATGGACTCTTTACTGTAAGAACAGTGAGACTATGGACTCTTTACTGTAAGAGCAGTGAGACTATGGACTCTTTACTGTAAGAGCAGTGAGACTATGGACTCTATACTGTAAGAGCAGTGAGACTATGGACTCTATACTGTAAGAGCAGTGAGACTATGGACTCTTTACTGTAGGAGCAGTGAGACTATGGACTCTATACTGTAAGAGCAGTGAGACTATGGGCTCTATACTGTAAGAGCAGTGAGACTATGGACTCTGTACTGTAAGAGCAGTGAGACTATGGACTCTTTACTGTAAGAGCAGTGAGACTATGGACTCTGTACTGTAAGAACAGTGAGACTATGGACTCTTTACTGTAAGAGCAGTGAGACTATGGACTCTTTACTGTAAGAGCAGTGAGACTATGGACTCTATACTGTAAGACCAGTGAGACTATGGACTCTGTACTGTAAGAACAGTGAGTCTATAGACTCTTTACTGTAAGAGCAGTGAGACTATGGACTCTTTACTGTAAGAGCAATGAGACTATGGACTCTATACTGTAAGAGCAGTGAGACTATGGACTCTTTACTGTAAGAGCAGTGAGACTATGGAGCTCTCTGCCTGAGGAGGTGATGGTGAGTACAATAAAGGAATTCAGGAGGGGCCTGGATGTATTTCTGGAGTGTAATAATATTACAGGCTATAGCTACTAGAGAGGGGTCGTTGATCCAGGGAGTTATTCTGATGCCTGTTTGGAGTCGGGAAGGAATTTTTTATTTCCCTAAAGTGGGGAAAATTGGCTTCTACCTCAGTTTTTTTTTTTTGCCTTCCTCTGGATCAACTTGCAGGATGACAGGCCGATCTGGATGGACAATTGTCTTTTTTCGGCCTTATGTTCTATGTTACTATGTTACTAAGTTACCCATTGTGAATGGTGGATCCTGTCTTATTTATACACAGAGTTGGTATCATTATAGGCAGGATTAGAATGGGATAACTGCAGTAAAGAGATCTGTACAAGCCAAGAAGTGGCGCCAATTAGACATAGTGGCCGGTGCAAAAACTGCAGGATTTTTGGTTTGTTAAAATATAAAAAGTGACATAGAAAATTAAAAATAATATTATTAAAAATTATTTAAAAATATGTTAAACATAAAAAAGTGATTTAAACAGCAGGTAATTTTCTGATGTCATTTTCTGATGACACATTTCCTTTAAGGAGGGGGAAGTTTAGTGAGGGGAAGACCAATCAGTTACAGTAGTCAAGATGAGATGAGGGGGAGTTTGTGGTCCATAGTGTCAAATGAGGCGGAGAAATCCAGAAGAATCACTAGAGAGTAGTTGCCATTTTCTCTCAAACTCTGGAGATTATTAGACACTTTGGTAAGGGCAGTGTTTGTAGAATGTAGAGGATGAAAGCCAGATTGTAAGCATTCAAGAAGAGAGTTTACAGAAAAGTAGCTTGAGTCGAGAGTAAACCAGATGTTCCAGAATAAGAATATGTAATCAGGAATATCTAGTTCCTCCTCTCTCTGGCTCTTGCTGACTTTTCTAGTACATGGAGACTTTGAAGGATTATTTGGAAGAAGTAAAGACAGCAAAATATGAGGAATAAAACCTGGACCCCCTAAAGGGGTGCAGACTGGATATACTGGTTGGCACGCTGGCACTTAAAATTAAAGGCTAGATCAAGCATATTGCCATTTTTTTGTGGTGTGGCAAAGGAAGTGAGTTGCTGATAAAAGAGGTTATAGAAAGAAAATGAGTGGCTGAAGAGGAGATGGGAACATCAATGAGGATACTAGAATCACTATTAATAAGACTTAATAAGTAATAGGCTCAATAGAAAATTAGGAAGCCAGGTAGCACAGTGATCCAGGAATTGGTGGGGGGGACAGGGGGACGATATACAACAGGGACTCACATGAGGAGTGAGTCTGATGGAATGAACCTCAATAGAGGAGAATGTTAGAGAGGGAAAGGGGAGTGACCTGACTTGTGCTCTGTAGAGAAAGAAGTATGTCCACTCCACCATCAGGAATATTATCAAGTCTGGGGGTATGGGAAAAGTGTAGTCCACCATAGAAGAAAGCAGAAGGAGAAATGGTGTCAGAGTGTTGGAGCCAGGTTTCTGTTAGGAAAAGCAAGTTGAGAGACTTTGAAATGAAGTCATGGATAATGGAGAGTTTGTTGCACACTGACTGAAAATTTCAGAAAGCACAGTTAAAAGAGAGAAGAGAAGATGTACAGTGAATATTACTCACATTTTCAGAGTTTCTCTGTGTGGCAGGTGAGAAGCTGAAGTTAGAACAAGAGTGGGGATGTGGGTTTGGTGAAATGTCACCTGCAGCTAGTAGCAGGAGAATAGAAAAAGACAGTAGATAAATGAATGATCTGTGAGGGTGTTTTTTATGCTGCACGATGGAGGAAGATGAGCCAGGGTGATTTAATAGGACAAAGGTGTAATATGAACTGATCATGGGTGATGGAAGGAGGAAGGAAGTTATGTGGACAGGAAGCAAACAGGGTGGAAGTTGTGAATGAGCCTGGAGGTTAATAACAGCAACAATGAGAGCAGAAGCAGTGAGCAAGGTGAGACGATACTGCAACATACCTGAGCTGTGAGCAACTGTCTTTGTGTAGCTGGAATTGCAGGAGCTGATGGAGCAAGCATTCAAGGAGCAGTGCACACACAGGCTACCAAAACTACACGTTGCCACTGGAAACCAGTATACACGGCAATAACCGCAGCCAGTATGCCAGAGCACAACAGTGAGCAACATGAAACCCGTGTCACAGTGACCCACACAGAGACCGTGACACTACTGCTCTCCTGGTTCCCCCGCTGTCAGAGCTGCACTGAGATGCACAGTCCAGAACGCTGTTCTGTTCTAACATAATGGAGAGGATTCATGAGCGCATGCACAGCAGTACTGACATTGTATTTCAACGCAGCTCTGGGGGGAACGGGGGCAGTGGGGAAATAAAAATAGTGACCTGGACTATGTATCAGCAGGACTACTCATGTATTACTGTAGATAATCATCCAAAACTGGGGTGACAGATTCCCTTTAACTGCCAGGCACTTAAACAGTATGGCGCTTGTACTTGCACCTGACCACTGTCTACATTAGGGCGTGTGATCATAGGTCCAGGGGCAGCTTAGCTCATTGAGCAATTAACCAATGTAATTTATAAATTAAACAAAACAGATGAGGAGAGATGTAATGTGTAGGTCAATAAACAGAGCAAATTGATTGGATGAGCCATAAAATCGCTACCGATCTCAGGCCTTGCAACAGTTCCAGATATAACATCGAATGAAAGAACAAACACAGGACTGAGTACCTAATATCTAATATCACACTAGCAGAGAGGATATATCTGTGTACTCAATAGAGACATCTCTCCTCCTCTACTTTACACAGTGACTTCCGGACAGGTCACAGAGCATGCTCACTACACTCTCCCATAAAACTCAATAGGTAATCCGGAGATCTCACCACACTTTACTATAGTCAATGAAGGTGATTATTATTATTATTGTTATTATTAATACATACTATTAATATTATTTATATTTAATGTATTTCATTATTTTTTATTGAAGAGCTGTGGCGTCGGCTTGTCTCTTGCATGTCCTCTGGAGCTTTGCAATTAATTAATTTTTTTCTGATTATACAGTTTATGTATATGATACATTCTCGGTAACTGGCCTTGTTTGTGTGGTAGATGTCAGAGAAGTTGAACGTGCCGGGTAAGGCTGGAGCTCATCTTGAATACTTTTGATTTTGTATTTCAGGGGTCTTCCCAATAGTCGTTCTCACCCATAAGACATCAGGATCTTTGACAGAAACAGAAGGACTATTCAGGGACATCGGTGTTGAGAGAATATTTTCATTTGAAAATTACACCAGAGAAGATCACATGAAAACCAGAGGAAAACATGAGGGGGTCCTGAATTTCTTGTGTGAAGTCATTAAAGAAGTTCAGTTTCGTGTGGAGCATCCTCGAGATCCATTGAAGGAGATACAGGAAAGAAAGCAATTTGTGATCAACTTCATTCATGAGAGCGCTAAGAGGGAAGAGCAAAGGAAACTAGAAAAGAGAAGAGCCTTAGACAAAGCTCTGCTGGAGAAGAAGCTCAAACAAGAGGAGGAGCTGAGGCAGAGACAGAGACTGAAAGAAGAAAGGGAACAGGAGATGGAAATAAAAAGGCAACAGGAGGAGTTTGCACGGAAGAGAGAGCTTCAAAATGCTAGACAACAACAAGAACTCAGGGACCTCGAAGAACGTCTAAACGAGAATAATAAAAAGACATTTTTGGGAATTTTCAAAGTAAAAAAATAAATTTTCATGAACTAAAGTTGAAGAATGAAGATCGGATACACAGTTGGCGACTTTATAAGATTTCTGCTACATTGGAGCTGAAATTTCTCTGCCCCCTCCTGCTTGTTCAGTGTCTTTACATAGCTTCTAAGATGATTTGCTTTCTGAAAATTGTATTTTACCTCAATGAATAGTCTCACAAAGCCTTTTTACTCAGTACACGAGGCAGCAGAAAGCTACAAGTCACTACTCATGAAGTCTCCGGATAGCTGGCGGGAAGCAAAAAAAATAATCAACCAGCGTAGCTCTAAACATAAAATCATTGTCAGATTGGAAATAAATATATATGAAATAAAAGAATCCTGTCACAGACTCATTTCCTACTAGATATCACTACTAATAAAATCATGTTGCCGAGTAGGTGGAAAATGACTAGTGTTGATTGAGCACCAAAGTGCTCGGGTGCCCTGGCCAAACACATCGGGATGCTCAGGTGCTCTACCAAGCACCCGAGTATAATAGAAGTCAAAGGGAGAACCCGAGCAGTAAACCAGGCAGCCCCTGCTCTGAAGAGGGGAGGGCGTCTGGTTCATAGGAAAAGGTCAGAAATTGATGGAAACACCACAGAGATGGTTTGGGAACAGCACGGGGAGGATGTCTGGATGCATCTTGGACTCCCAGGTAGCTGCTGGGAACCATGTTGTTCCAGTAGTACGCCACTTTTACAGACTGACAATAATACGCACAAAACCGAAAAAAAAATAAATGTACAGGAAAAATTGTTAAGAAACATTCTTTCCTGTATATTTACTTGTATATAAAGTGCAAGTGCTGCCAAAAATTACAAGGCAGAGGCACTCCGATACAGCCTGTATATCACATAAAGGAGGCCTCATTCACATTGTGGTACAATTGTTCATGTAGTGGGACTCCTACACTCATAAAGCCTATGCACTAAGGGAAAGGGCCGCCAAATATTACAGGGAACCGGCACTCCAATACACCCTTTATTACACATAAAGGAGGGCATCATACACCCTTGAAAAATTATGATTGATGGCCTGCTGGTGACCCTCAAAAACATTTGAAGAAAGGGCCTGCTGATCTGACCATCTAAAACATTAGGGGTGAGGGCCTGCAGCAGCATTGGTGACTCTAGATAATCTCTGGATGATTGCACGTCCCCGTGACGGCGACGATCCATTCGGTTGTCTGCCCTATCAACTTTCGATGTTCTTTTCTTCTTTTCTGCGCCTACCATGGTGATCATGGGTAATGGAGAATCAGAGTTCGATGCCGGAGAGGGAGCCTGAGAAAGGGCTACCACATCCAAGGGAGGTCAATGGCTGAAATCTCATTGGCTGTTGTTGCCTTGCCACTTTATTTTCCTAATTGTGAACCACTCAGAGAGGGTGGGAAAAATTATTAAAGCACAAGCGTCCAAGGAAGGCAGCAGGCGCGCGGCAATTACCTACTCCCGACTCGGGGAGGTAGTGGCGATAAATAACAATACAGCACTCCTAAGCGGCCCTGTTATTGGAATGAGTACACTTTCTGTTAAGGAGAATCTATTGGAGGGCAAGTCTGGTGCCAGCAGCCGACTTGCTCCCGGCCTCCACAATGTTCACCCAGTGTGCCATCATGGTGAGGATTGTGTTTACCAGACTCTTGGCTACTGAGACTGGACTTGTAGGTGAGGGCCTGCTGCCGCTTTGTTGACTCTAATTAACTTCTAGGCAATCGCACGTCCCCGTGATGGCGACGATCTATTTGGATGTCTGCCCGATCAAGTTTGGAGCAATTTTTCAACATAGACCTTCTGGTATAGCACCATTTGCTTGTCCTCTCCACCAGAGAAATGAGAGATAAAAAGTTATCTTTGTAGTGGGGGTCGAGAAGGGTGAACAACCAGTAATCCGTGTTGTCTAAAATGCGTAAAACACGTCGGTCGTGGGAAAGGCAGCCTAACATGAAGTCAGCCATGTGTGCCAGAGTCCCAACAGGCAAGACTTCGCTGTCATCATTAGAAGGTGAGCTAACCCTGTAAAAGATTGTAGGTGAGGGCCTGCAGGTGAGCTGACCCTGTAAAACACTATATGCGAGGGCTTGCAGTTGAGCTGACCCTGTGAAACATTATATGCGAGGGCCTGCAGTTGAGCTTACCCTGTAAAACATTATATGCGAGGGCCTGCAGGTGAGCTGACCCTGTAAAACATTATATGCGAGGGCCTGCAGGTGAGCTGACCGAGTAAAACATTATATGCGAGGGCCTGCACGTGAGCTGACCCTGTAAAACATTATATGTGAGGGCCTGCAGGTGAACTGACCCTGTAAAAAATTATATGCGAGGGCATTATATGCGACGAATAAGCATGTTGATATGATGGAGGATGAGAAAAGGAAGATTTAACCATATACACTTTTTTGTGGTGGAAGGGGTGCATGGGAATACAGTGTATTGAGTACATTAACCGCCTCCGGACCGCCTAACGCAGGATCGCGTTCCAGAGGCGGCAGCTCTGCGCAGAGTCACGCATATATGCGTCATCTCGCGAGACGCGAGATTTCCTGTGAACGCGGGCACACAGGCGCGCACGTTCACAGGATCGGAAGGTAAGCGAGTGGATCTCCAGCCTGCCAGCGGCGATCGTTCGCTGGCAGGCTGGAGATGCAATTTTTTTTAACCCCTAACAGGTATATTAGATGCTGTTTTGATAACAGCGTCTAATATACCTGCTACCTGGTCCTCTGGTGGTCCCTTTTGCTTGGATCGACCACCAGAGGACACAGGTAGCTCAGTAATAAGTAGCACCAAACACCACTACACTACACCCCCCCCGTCACTTATTAACTTGTTAACCCCTGATCACCCCTGATCACCCCATATAGACTCCCTGATCACCCCCCTGTTATTGATCACCCCCTTGTAAGGCTCCATTCAGACGTCCGTATGTTTTTTACGGATCCACGGATACAAGGATCGGATCCGCAAAACACATAGGGACGTCTGAATGGAGCCTTACAGGGGGGTGATCAATGACAGGGGTGTGATCACCCCATATAGACTCCCATATCACCCCCCTGTCATTGATCACCCCCCTGTAAGGCTCCATTCAGACGTCCGTATGTTTTTTACGGATCCACGGATACATGGATCGGATCCGCAAAACACATACGGATGTCTGAATGGAGCCTTACAGGGGGGTGATCAATAGGGATGAGCGAACCCGAACTGTATAGTTCGGGTTCGTACCGAATTTTGGGGTGTCCGTGACACGGACCCGAACCCGAACATTTTCGTAAAAGTCCGGGTTCGGGTTCGGTGTTCGGCGCTTTCTTGGCGCTTTTTGAAAGGCTGCAAAGCAGCCAATCAACAAGCGTCATACTACTTGCCCCAAGAGGCCATCACAGCCTTGCCTACTATTGGCATGGCTGTGATTGGCCAGTGCAGCATGTGACCCAGCCTCTATATAAGCTTGGGTCACGTAGCGCCGCACGTCACTCTGCTATGATCAGTATAGGGAGAGGTTGCTGCTGCGACGTTAGGGCGAGATTAGGCAGATTAACTCCTCCAAAAGACTTCATTCTGTGATTGATCTGCAGCTGTGGATCATTGAACTGCTAATATCGACTTGCTCACTTTTTTGAGGCTGCCCAGAGCGTTTTTAGATCACTTTTTTCTGGGGTGATCGGCGGCCATTTTGTGACTTGTGGTGCGCCAGCACAAGCTATCACCAAGTGTATTTAACCATCGATAGTGTGGTTATTTTGTGCTATATCCTACATCAGCTGCAGGCTGAGCCTGTGTCACCGAAGTGCATTTAACCATCAACAGTCTGGTTATTTTTTGGCCATATATTACATCAGGGGCAAGTTGAGCCTGTCACACAGCGCCTAAAAAATAGACCTGACATTTCTATTCAACCAAATCTGTACTGTTTTAGCTGGTCAAGTTATTTGTAGTCACCGTAAAAGCACATTTTTTGTTCTGGGTTGAAAAACTATTCCCAAATTTGCCATTCTCAAAATTGTGGTGAACGGGAACAATGAGGAAAACATCTAATAAGGGACGCGGATGCGGACGTGGACATGGTCGTGGTGGTGTTAGTGGACCCTCTGGTGCTGGGAGAGGACGTGGCTGTTCTGCCACAGCCACACGTCCTAGTGTACCAACTACCTTAGGTCCCAGTAGCCGTCAGAATTTACAGGGATATTTGGTGGGGCCCAATGCCGTTCTAAGGATGGTAAGGCCTGAGCAGGTACAGGCATTAGTCAATTGGGTGGCCGACAGTGCATCCAGCACGTTCACATTATCTCCCACCCAGTCTTCTGCAGAAAGCGCACAGATGGCGCATGAAAACCAAGCCCATCGGTCTGTCACATCACCCCCATGCATATCAGGGAAACTGTCTGAGCCTTAAGTTATGCAGCAGTCTCTTATGCTGTTTGAAGACTCTGCTGCCAGGGTTTCCCAAGGGCATCCACCTAGCCCTTCCCCAGGGGTGGAAGAGATAGAATGCACTAACGCACAACCACTTATTTTTCCTGATGATGAGAACATGGGAATACCACCTCAGCACGTCTCTGATGATGACGAAACACAGGTGCCAACTGCTGCGTCTTTCTGCAGTGTGCAGACTGAACAGGAGGTCAGGGATCAAGACTTGGTGGAAGACGATGCAGGGGACGATGAGGTCCTAGACCCCACATGGAATGAAGGTCGTGCCACTGACTTTCACAGTTCGGAGGAAGAGGCAGTGGTGAGACCGAGCCAACAGCGTAGCAAAAGAGGGAGCAGTGGGCAAAATCAGAACACTCGCCGCCAAGAGACTCCGCCTGCTACTGACCGCCGCCATCTGGGACCGAGCACCCCAAAGGCAGCTTCAAGGAGTTCCCTGGCATGGCACTTCTTCAAACAATGTGCTGACGACAAGACCCGAGTGGTTTGCACGCTGTGCCATCAGAGCCTGAAGCGAGACATTAACGTTCTGAACCTTAGCACAACCTGCATGACCAGGCACCTGCATGCAAAGCATGAACTGCAGTGGAGTAAACACCTTAAAAACAAGGAACTCACTCAGGCTCCCCCTGCTACCTCTTCTGCTGCTGCCGCCTCGGCCTCTTCTGCTGCTGCCGCCTCGGCCTCTTCTGCTGCTGCTGCCACCGCCTCGGCCTCTTCCTCCGCCTCTGGAGGAACGTTGGCACCTGACGCCCAGCAAACATGGGATGTTCCACCAACACCACCACCTGCGTCACCAAGCATCTCCACCATGTCACACGGCAGCGTTCAGCTCTCCATCTCACAAACATTTGAGAGAAAGCGTAAATTCCCACCTAGCCACCCTCGATCCCTGGCCCTGAATGCCAGCATTTCTAAACTACTGGCCTATGAAATGCTGTCATTTAGGCTGGTGGACACACACAGCTTCAAACAGCTCATGTCACTTGCTGTCCCACAGTATGTTGTTCCCAGCCGCCACTACTTCTCCAAGAGAGCCGTGCCTTCCCTGCACAAACAAGTGTCCGATAAAATCAAGTGTGCACTGCGCAACGCCATCTGTGGCAAGGTCCACCTAACCACAGATACGTGGACCAGTAAGCATGGCCAGGGACGCTATATCTCCCTAACTGCACACTGGGTAAATGTAGTGGCGGCTGGGCCCCAGGCGGAGAGCTGTTTGGCGCACGTCCTTCCGCCGCCAAGGATCGCAGGGCAACATTCTTTGCCTCCTGTCTCCTCCTCCTCCTACTCAGCTTCCTCCTCCTCTTCTTCCACCTGCTCATCCAGTCAGCCACACACCTTCACCACCAACTTCAGCACAGCCCGGGGTAAACGTCAGCAGGCCGTTCTGAAACTCATATGTTTGGGGGACAGGCCCCACACCGCACAGGAGTTGTGGGGGGGTATAGAACAACAGACCGACGAGTGGTTGCTGCCGGTGAGCCTCAAGCCCGGCCTGGTGGTGTGCGATAATGGGCGAAATCTCGTTGCAGCTCTGGGACTAGCCGGTTTGACGCACATCCCTTGCCTGGCGCATGTGCTGAATTTGGTGGTGCAGAAGTTCATTCGCAACTACCCCGACATGTCAGAGCTGCTGCATAAAGTGCGGGCCGTCTGTTCGCGCTTCCGGCGTTCACACCCTGCCGCTGCTCGCCTGTCTGCGCTACAGCGTAACTTCGGCCTTCCCGCTCACCGCCTCATATGCGACGTACCCACCAGGTGGAACTCCACCTTGCATATGCTGGACAGACTGTGCGAGCAGCAGCAGGCCATAGTGGAGTTTCAGCTGCAGCACGCACGGGTCAGTCGCACTGTGGATCAGACACACTTCACCACCAATGACTGGGCCTCCATGCGAGACCTGTGTGCCCTGTTGCGTTGTTTCGAGTACTCCACCAACATGGCCAGTGGCGATGACGCCGTTATCAGCGTTACAATACCACTTCTATGTCTCCTTGAGAAAACACTTAGGGCGATGATGGAAGAGGAGGTGGCCCAGGAGGAAGAGGAGGAAGAGGGGTCATTTTTAGCACTTTCAGGCCAGTCTCTTCGAAGTGACTCAGAGGGAGGTTTTTTGCAACACCAGAGGCCAGGTACAAATGTGGCGAGACAGGGCCCACTACTGGAGGACGAGGAGGACGAGGATGAGGAGGAGGTGGAGGAGGATGAGGATGAAGCATGTTCACAGCGGGGTGGCACCCAAAGCAGCTCGGGCCCATCACTGGTGCGTGGCTGGGGGGAAACTAAGGACGATGACGATACGCCTCCCACAGAGGACAGCTTGTCCTTTCCTCTGGGCAGCCTAACACACATGAGCGACTACATGCTGCAGTGCCTGCGCAACGACAGCAGAGTTGCCCACATTTTAACGTGTGCGGACTACTGGGTTGCCACCCTGCTGGATCCCCGGTACAAAGACAATGTGCCCACCTTACTTCCTACACTGGAGCGTGATAGGAAGATGCGCGAGTACAAGCGCACGTTGGTAGACGCGCTACTGAGAGCATTCCCAAATGTCACAGGGGAACCAGTGGAAGCCCAAGGCGAAGGCAGAGGAGAAGCAAGAGGTCGCCAACGCAGCTGTGTCACGGCCAGCTCCTCTGAGGGCAGGGTTAGCATGGCAGAGATGTGGAAAAGTTTTGTCACCACGCCACAGCTAACTGCACCACCACCTGATACGGAACGTGTTAGCAGGAGGCAACATTTCACTAACATGGTGGAACAGTACCTGTGCACACCCCTCCACATACTGACTGATGGTTCGGCCCCATTCAACTTCTGGGTCTCCAAATTGTCCCCGTGGCCAGAGCTAGCCTTTTATGCCTTGGAGGTGCTGGCCTGCCCGGCGGCCAGCGTTTTGTCTGAACGTGTATTAAGCACGGCATGGGGCGTCATTACAGACAAACGCAGCCGCCTGTCTACAGCCAATGTGGACAAGCTGACGTTCATAAAAATGAACCAGGCATGGATCCCACAGGACCTATCCATCCCTTGTGCAGATTAGATATTAACTACCTCCCCTTAACAATATATTATTCTACTCCAGGGCACTTCCTCATTCAATACTATTTTTAATTTCATTTTACCATTATATTGCGGGGCAACCCAAAGTTGAATGAACCTCTCCTCTGTCTGGGTGCCGGGGCCTAAATGTGTGACAGTGGCCTGTTCCAGTGGTGGGTGACGTGAAGCCTGATTCTCTGCTATGACATGAAGATAGATTCTGTGCTGACATAAGGCCAGATTCTCTGTTATGGGACCTCTCTTCTCTGCCTGGGTGCCTGGGCCTAAATATGTGACAGTGGCCTTTTCCAGTGGTGGGTGACGTGAAGCCTGATTCTCTGCTATGACATGAAGACAGATTCTGTGCTGACATAAGGCCAGATTCTCTGTTACGGGACCTCTCTCCTCTGCCTGGGTGCCTGGGCCTAAATGTGTGACAGTGGCCTGTTCCAGTGGTGGGTGACGTGAAGCCTGACTCTCTGCTATGACATGAAGACAGATTCTGCGCTGACATAAGGCCAGATTCTCTGTTACAGGACCGCTCTCCTCTGTCTGGGTGCCTGGGCCTAAATGTGTGACAGTGGCCTGTTCCAGTGGTGGGTGACGTGAAGCCTGATTCTCTGCTTTGAAATGAAGACAGATTCTGTGCTGACATAAGGCCAGATTTTCTGTTACGGGACCTCTCTCCTCTGCCTGGGTGCCTGGGCCTAAATGTGTGACAGTGGCCTGTTCCAGTGGTGGGTAACGTGAAGCCTGATTCTCTGCTATGACATGAAGACTGATTCTGTGCTGACATAAGGCCAGATTCTCTGTTACGGGACCTCTCTCCTCTGCCTGGGCCTAAATGTGTGACAGTGGCCTGTTCCAGTGGTGGGTGACGTGAAGCCTGATTCTCTGCTATGACATGAAGACTGATTCTGCGCTGACATAAGGCCAGATTCTCTGTTACGGGACCTCTCTCCTCTGCCTGGGTGCCTGGGCCTAAATGTGTGACAGTGGCCTGTTCCAGTGGTGGGTGACGTGAAGCCTGATTCTCTGCTATGACATTAAGACAGATTCTGTGCTGACATAAGGCCAGATTCTCTGTTACGGGACCTCTCTCCTCTGCCTGGGTGCCTGGGCCTAAATGTGTGACAGTGGCCTGTTCCAGTGGTGGGTGACGTGAAGCCTGACTCTCTGCTATGACATGAAGACAGATTCTGCGCTGACATAAGGCCAGATTCTCTGTTACGGGACCTCTCTCCTCTGCCTGGGTGCCTGGGCCTAAATGTGTGACAGTGGCCTGTTCCAGTGGTGGGTGACGTGAAGCCTGATTCTCTGCTATGACATGAAGACTGATTCTGCGCTGACATAAGGCCAGATTCTCTGTTACGGGACCTCTCTCCTCTGCCTGGGTGCCTGGGCCTAAATGTGTGACAGTGGCCTGTTCCAGTGGTGGGTAACGTGAAGCCTGATTCTCTGCTATGACATGAAGACTGATTCTGCGCTGACATAAGGCCAGATTCTCTGTTACGGGACCGCTCTCCTCTGCCTGGGTGCCTGGGCCTAAATGTGTGACAGTGGCCTGTTCCAGTGGTGGGTGACGTGAAGCCTGATTCTCTGCTATGACATGAAGACAGATTCTGTGCTGACATAAGGCCAGATTCTGTGTTACGGGACCTCTCTCCTCTGCCTGGGTGCCTGGGCCTAAATGTGTGACAGTGGCCTGTTCCAGTGGTGGGTAACGTGAAGCCTGATTCTCTGCTATGACATGAAGACTGATTCTGCGCTGACATAAGGCCAGATTCTCTGTTACGGCACCTCTCTCCTCTGCCTGGGTGCCTGGGCCTAAATGTGTGACAGTGGCCTGTTCCAGTGGTGGGTGACGTGAAGCCTGATTCTCTGCTATGACATGAAGACTGATTCTGCGCTGACATAAGGCCAGATTCTCTG
This sequence comes from Bufo bufo, assembly GCF_905171765.1. NCBI lineage: Eukaryota > Metazoa > Chordata > Amphibia > Anura > Bufonidae > Bufo > Bufo bufo. The sequence goes on along the minus strand of NC_053395.1, from coordinate 4,124,905 downwards.
TTACGGGACCTCTCTCCTCTGCCTGGGCCTAAATGTGTGACAGTGGCCTGTTCCAGTGGTGGGTGACGTGAAGCCTGATTCTCTGCTATGACATGAAGACAGATTCTGCGCTGACATAAGGCCAGATTCTCTGTTACGGGACCTCTCTCCTCTGCCTGGGTGCCGGGGCCTAAATATGTGACAGTGGCCTCTTCCTGTGGTGGGTGACATGAATCCAGATTCTCTGCTATGGCATGAAGAGACTGATTCTCTGCTGACATGAAGCCAGATTCTTTGCTATGGCATGAAGAGACTGATTCTCTGCTGACGTGAAGCCAGATTCTCTGCTATGGGACCTCTGTCCAATTGATATTGGTTAATTTTTACTTTTTTAATTTTTATTTTAATTCATTTCCCTATCCACATTTGTTTGCAGGGGATTTACCTACATGTTGCTGCTCTTTCCTGGGCTGTTTTACAGCCTTTTTAGTGCCCAAAAGTTCGGGTCCCCATTGACTTCAATGGGGTTCGGGTTCGGGACGAAGTTCGGTTCGGGTTCGGATCCCGAACCCGAACATTTCCGGGAAGTTCGGCCGAACTTCTCGAACCCGAATATCCAGGTGTTCGCTCAACGCTAGTGATCAATGACAGGGGGTGATCACCCCATATAGATTTCCTGATCACCACCCTGTCATTGATCACCCCCCTGTTATTGATCACCCCCCTGTAAGGCTCCATTCAGACGTCCGTATGTTTTTTACAGATCCACGGATACATGGATCGGATCCGCAAAACACATACGGATGTCTGAATGGAGCCTTACAGGGGGGTGATCAATGACAGGGGGGTGATCAGGGAGTCTATATGGGGTGATCACCCCCCTGTCATTGATCACCCCCCTGTAAGGCTCCATTCAGACGTCCGTATGTGTTTTGCGGATCTGATCCATGTATCCGTGAATCTGTAAAAAACATACGGACGTCTGAATGGAGCCTTAAAGGGGGGTGATCAGTGACAGGGGGGTGATCAATGACAGGGGGGTGATCAGGGAGGCTATACGTCCGTATGTTTTTTACAGATCCACGGATACATGGATCGGATCCGCAAAACACATACAGACGTCTGAATGGAGCCTTACAGGGGGGTGATCAATGACAGGGGGGTGATCACCCCATATAGACTCCCTGATCACCCCCCTGTCATTGATGATCTTGGCAAAAGACAACTTTTCCCATTTTTTTTATACAAAGTTGGCATTTGACCAAGATATTTATCTCACCCAGCATGGGTATATGTAAAATGACACCCCAAAACACATTGCCCAACTTCTCCTGAGTATGGCAATACCACATGTGTGACCCTTTTTTGCAGCCTAGGTGGGCATAGTGAGTTCATGGAAGTTTTTATTTTTTTGTCACAAGTTAGTGGAATATGAGACTTTGTAAGAAAAAAAATAAAAATAAAAATCATCATTTTCCGCTAACTTGTGACAAAAAATAAAAAAATTCTAGGAACTCGCCATGCCCCTAACGGAATACCTTGGGGTGTCTTCTTTCCAAAATGGGGTCACTTGTGGGGTAGTTATACTGCCCTGGCATTCTAGGGGCCCTAATGTGTGGTAAGTAGTTTGAAATCAAAATGTGTAAAAAATGACCTGTGAAATCCGAAAGGTGCTCTTTGGAATGTGGGACCCTTTGCCCACCTAGGCTGCAAAAAAGTGTCACACATCTGGTATCGCTGTACTCAGGAGAGGTTGGGCAATGTGTTTTGGGGTGTCATTTTACATATACCCATGCTGGGTGAGAGAAATATCTTGGTCAAATGCCAACTTTGTATAAAAAAAATGGGAAAAGTTGTGTTTTGCCAAGATATTTATCTCACCCAGCATGGGTATATGTAAAATGACACCCCAAAACACATTGCCCAACTTCTCCTGAGTACGGCAATACCACATGTGTGGCACTTTTTTGCAGCCTAGGTAAGCAAAGGGGCCCACATTCCAAAGAGCACCTTTCAGATTTCACCGGCCATTTTTTATAGATTTTGATTTCAAACTACTTCGCACGCATTTGGGCCCCTAAAATGCCAGGGCAGTATAACTACCCCACAAGTGACCCCATTTTGGAAAGAAGACACCCCAAGGTATTTCGTGATGAGCATAGTGAGTTCATGGAAGTTTTTATTTTTTGTCACAAGTTAGTGGAATATGAGACTTTGTAAGAAAATATAAATAAATAAATAAATCATCATTTTCCGCTAACTTGTGACAAAAAATAAAAAGTTCTATGAACTCACTATGCCCATCAGCGAATACCTTAGGGTGTCTACTTTCCGAAATGGGGTCATTTGTGGGGTGTTTGTACTGTCTGGCCATTGTAGAACCTCAGGAAACATGACAGGTGCTCAGAAAGTCAGAGCTGCTTCAAAAAGCGGAAATTCACATTTTTATACCATAGTTTGTAAACGCTATAACTTTTACCCAAACCATTATTTTTTTTTTACTCAAACATTTTTTTTTTATCAAAGACATGTAGAACAATAAATTTAGAGAAAAAATTATATATGGATGTCGTTTTTTTTTGCAAAATTTTACAACTGAAAGTGAAAAATGTCATTTTTTTGCAAAAAAATCGTTAAATTTCGATTAATAACAAAAAAAGTAAAAATGTCAGCAGCAATGAAATACCACCAAATGAAAGCTCTATTAGTGAGAAGAAAAGGAGGTAAAATTCATTTGGGTGGTAAGTTGCATGACCGAGCAATAAACGGTGAAAGTAGTGTAGTGCAGAAGTGTAAAAAGTGGCCTGGTCATTAAGGGTGGTTTAAGCTAAGGGGGCTGAAGTGGTTAAACAACACATTTAAAGTGGAAAATACAAATGTGATAGCATTCTACATCCAGCATTCAGCCCTGCCTCCATGCTGGATGAGGCATTGGTGTACATTTTGGCCAAAGCGTAATAAGCCACTCACCACGTCAAGGTCGTCTCTATGGAGTGGTCCCTAACACTAGTTCCTACCTGTTTATGGGCCATGACAGCCACACAAAGTCCAGGAAATGCAGGTCAGCATGCAAGCCAAGCACACTCTGCTTTTAACCCCGTCCGGCGCCATTACAGCTTTCATCGGATCCAGGGATGCAAGTACCAACATGCACGCTGAGCCCACCATATACTTCTCCTGGAGCCAAATGGCCACTGGTAGGTTCCATATAAGCAGACTCAGTTTTATACTGACTTTAAAAACAGCCTCCAGGACATTTAAAGTGCCTTTGTTCATCCGCTTTCCTCTGGTGGAGTCGAGAAGTCTGGGGCAATCCAGGCCTTGTTAATTTTTATAAGAGTCAAGCTGTCAGCATTTTTAGTTGACAGGTGGATACGTTTATCTGTTATAATGCCACCAGCATCACTAAATACACGCTCAGACAAAACGCTGGGGGCAGGGCAGGCCAGCATCTCCAAGGCGTAGAGTGCCAGTTCGTGCCACGTGTCCAGCTTGGACACCCAGTAGTTTTAAGGCACTGAGGGATCAATGAGGACGCTGACATGGTCTGCTATGTACTCCACCATCTTCCAAAACTTTTCCCTCCTTGTGACACTAGGCCGCGCATCAGGGTGAGGGTGCTGGCGAGGTGTCATAAAACTGTCCCATGCCTTGGAGAGTGTTGCCCTGCCTCTGTTGAAACTGCTGTGTGTTTCCCTTGTCTCCCCTCCTCGGTTGGCCAAGGAAGTACGGACTCTGCCGCCAGCGTTGCCAGATGGAAATTTTTGGAGCAATTTTTCAACAAGGACCTTCTGGTATTGCACCGTTTTGCTCGTCCTCTCCACCTGAGGAATGAAAGATGAGAAGTTCTCTTTGTAGCAGGGATCGAGAAGGGTGAACAACCAGCAAACCGTGTTGTCTAAAATGCGTATAATGCGCAGGTCGCGGGAAAGGCAGCCTAACATGAAGTCAGCCATGTGTGCCAGAGTATCAACAGGCAAGACTTCGCTGTCGTAATCAGGAGGATGACTGTCCATCTCCTTATCCTTTTCCTCCTCTTCTGACCACCCATGCTGAACAGATGGAACTAAACTTCCATGGGTACTACCCTCTGTAGCAGAGGCAACATCTCCTGCTCCTCCTCTTCATTGTCCAATTCGCGCTGAGAAGACGGACAGAGGGTGGTCTGTCTATCACCCTGTGTAATGTCTTCCCCCATTTCCACCATTTCCACATGCAAAGTGTCGTCCATAATTGTGAGCAGCGAGCATTTGAGTAGACACAGAAGTCGGATGGTTACACTGATAATAGCGTTATCGCCGCTCACCATTAGAGATGTCCCGAACTATTCGCCGGCAAACAGTTCCCGGTGAACATAGCGTGTTCGCGTTCGCCGCGGCGGGCGAACATATGCAATGTTTGGTCCGCCCCCTATACGTCATCATTGAGCAAACTTTGACCCTGTACCTCACAGTCAGCAGACACATTCCAGCCAATCAGCATACCCTCCCTCCCAGACCCTCCCACCTCCTCTAAAAAAGCAAGGACGGCAGCCCTCTTAGATTCATTCGGAAGCTGCAGTGTTATTTAGAGCAGGGACAGTGCTGCTGCTGCTGAATTAATAGGGAAATCGTTAGCTAGGCCAGTGTTCTGTGTCCACTCCAGTCCTCAAAGACTCATCTGCTGTAAGGACAGCATCCTGACAGCACCCCAAAAAGCCATATTTAGGGCTGGTACATCAGTCTGCTTTTATTTTATTTTTTCTATATATATATATTGCAGTTGCCTGCCCGTGTGTGAGAAGCCACAGGCCCACAGACTCGTATCGGGTGGCACAGTACCTTGCAGATAAAAAAGTCATTTAATTTTTCCTCTGTAATATAATTGCAGTTGCCTGCCAGTGTGTGTCAGGCCCACTGACTGTACTGTGCCCACTGCCCACCACTTATATAGGGTGGCACAGTACCTTGCACGCATAGTAGCACTAATCTAAAAAAAAATGACAGGCAGAGGCAGGCCACCCCGCAGGGGTCATCGTGTTCGTGGTTCTGTGATTTCCTTTGGCCCTAGCATAATGCCCAGTGTTCAGAGGCCACGTACCCTGAACTCGAAAAGTTCTGAGGACATAGTTGACTGGCTAACACAGGACACCCAATCTTCTACAGCTTCCGCTCGGAACCTTGACGCACCATCCTCCTCCAGCTCAGCTTCGGGCACCTCTCAAGTTACCACTCGCCCGCCCGCCCGCCGCCACCACCACCACTACCACCACAGCCGCTTCACTTGATCTGTCAGAGGAGTTATTTACACATCAGTTGGAAGAAATGAGTGATGCGCAACCATTATTGCCAGAGGATGTAGATAACAGGGATATGTCTCAGTCAGGCAGCATTACACACATGGACGTACGGTGTGATGATGATGATGATGTTGTACTCGCTGCTGCTTCCTTTGCTGAGTTGTCAGATACAAGTGAATCGGTTGATGATGACGATGTGTCCGTGGATGTCACGTGGGTGCCCGCTTGAAGAGAAGAAGAACAGGGGGAAAGTTCAGATGGGGAGACAAAGAGGAGGAGGAGACGAGTTGGAAGCAGGGGGAGGTTGTTGCAAGGAGCTAGTGGCACAGTCAGACAGCATGCATCAGCATGTTGCCACCACCAGAATGCCGTCATTGCAAAGCTCAGCAGTGTGGCATTTTTTTTGTGTGTCTACCTCTGATAACAGCGATGCCATTTGCAACCTGTGCCAAAAGAAACTGAGTCGTGGGAAGTCCAACACCCACCTAGGTACAACTGCTTTGCGAAGGCACATGATCTCAAATCGCAAACGCCTATGGGATCAACACATGATGAGTACAAGCAGCACACAAACTCAAAGCCGCCATCCTCCTCCTGGTCCAGCATCTTCAGCCACGTCAACCACTGCTGTCCTCCTTGCCCCCTCTCAACCATCCGCCACTCCGCCTCTCACCTTCAGCAGTTCCTGCTCATCTGCCTACAGTCAGGTGTCTGTCAAGGAAATGTTTGAGCGTAAGAAGCCAATGTCACAGAGTCATCCCCTTGCCCGGCGTCTGACAGCTGGCTTGTCGGAACTCTTAGCCCGCCAGCTTTTACCATACAAGCTGGTGGAGTCTGAGGCCTTCAAAAAATTTGTAGCTATTGGGACACCACAGTGGAAGGTACCTGGCCGAATTTTTTTTCCCACAAAAGTCAATCCCCAACCTGTACTCTATTGTGGAAAAGGAAGTCATGGCATGTCTGGCACACAGTGTTGCGGCAAGGTTCCATCTGACCACTGATAACTGGTCTGCAAAGCACAGTCAGGGCAGGTATATCACGTACACTGGGCATTGGGTAAACCTGCTGACGGCTGCCAAGCATGGAATGCGCGGCTCTGCAGAGGAGTTTGTGACACCGCCACGACTTGCAGGCAGGCCTGCTGCCACCTCCTCTATTCCTCCTACTCCATCCTCTTCGCTAACCTCCTCGGCTCATCCCATTTGTTTTCTTCCTGGAGTGTGCCCTGCGAAGAGTGCTGTATCAGGCCGTAGATGAGCGTGAAGAGGAAGAGTTGTGGTCACCTTTACCACCAGAAACAGCCTTATCAGCATCGCTTGCTGGACCTGCGGCAACGCTGGAAGAGGAGTCTGAGGAAGAGGAGTATTGAGGCTTTGAGGAGGAGGAAGACCAACCACAGCAGGCATCCCAGGGTGCTCGTTGTCACCTATCTGGTACCCATGGTGTTGTACGTGGATGAGGGGAAGAACAGACCTTCAATGAGATCAGTGAGGACGAGTAAAGGGACATGAGTAGCTCGGCATCCAACCTTGTGCAAATAGGGTCTTTCATGCTGTCATGCCTGTTGAGGGACCATCGTATAAAAAGGCTGAAGGAGAACGACCTGTACTGGGTGGCAACGCTACTAAACCCCCGGTATAAGCAGAAAGTGCCTGAAATGTTACCGAATTACCGGAAGTCGGAAAGGATGCAGCAATTCCAAAATAAATTAAAAAGTATGCTTTACACAGCGTATAAGGGGGATGTCACAGCACAACGGGAATCTAACAGGGGAACGCCGGCAAGGACAGGACACTTTACAGACGTGTTGTTGATGGAGGACATGTGGAGCTTTTTAAGTCCTACGCATCGCCACAGCCCTTCGGAGTCCACCCTCAGAGAACGACTCGACCGACAGGTAGCAGACTACCTCGCCTTAACTGCAGATATTGACACTCTGAGGAGCGATGAACCCCTTGACTACTGGGTGTGCAGGCTTGACCTGTGGCCTGAGCTATCCCAACTTGCGATAGAACTTCTGGCCTGCCCCGCTTCAAGTGTCCTGTCAGAACGGACCTTCAGTACAGCAGGAGGCATTGTCACTGAGAAGAGAAGTCGCCTAGGTCAAAAAAGTCTAGATTACCTCACCTTTATTAAGATGAATGAGGCATGGATCCCGAAGGGACTGACAGTGGGGGATGCATTTGGCAAAAAAAGGCCTAATGAGATGCCTTGGGCTAAAAATGGTCCACACGCTGCTGTATTTAATCTCTGCATGCCGGATGACTTGCGTGACTTCTCCGCCACCAACTAGGGTTCAAGCCGCAATGTTTTAGTGCACTTTCTGCCTGGAAAACAGCTGCAACAATACCTAATTTTTCAGGCATGTGTACATACCTAATTTTTCTGGCCTCTGGTGCTGCACTGTGGCTGCAAAAACAAAACAAAAAAAAAAGGCACATACATGTGTCAATTCCCCTTCGTGATCGTTACCTTGTTGTGGTGAAGGGGCTTGCGTATCACAATGAAGCGATCACCTCTATGAGTGTGTTGGCAATGTTGGCACACCCCAGATGAAATAAGGTCGTTGCTTCATTGTGAACAGACCAAAAGCGATCGGCTGGATAATTTTGCATAGAAAAAACATTAATTTTCTTTGTGATCATCTAAGGTGATCATTAAAGCCTACTAGGCCAACATAGGGCCCACACTGCAGAATCATTGTTTTCTGGGTCACTTAACTGTCACTGAACTACCTCAGCACAACCATAGGCTTTGAAAAACCCCCATCGCCTGCAATCTCCCAAACATGCGCACGAGCACAGTCATCACTACACCAAGATTGCCGCATAGAGGAATAAAATTTATGTCATGAGTGTGTCAACTATTGACAACTGTTTGCGGTTGTCTAAACTCTATTAGATACAGGGATTAAACTGATAGGAATAGTACTACTTAACATACCACTCATATTGGGTAGCACAGTACATTGCACGGCGGACGCGCAGTGCCCCAAATTGGAAGTAAGAGGACCGACCAAGCATCTTTTTCCATCTCCCGGTTCCTAAAATCTATTCCATACACCACACCGGCCCCTGATAGGGTACAAAACAGAGATTAAACTGGTAAGAACAGATTTTTTTAATAAAAAAAAAAAGGAAGGACAGCCTCTGCGGAGCTGGGTATTTTTTGGCCGCGTTACTGAACGCTCATGCACAATGGCTGTAGGCTCATGCGTCTTTTTGCGGAGGTGCCCTGCGAAGAGTGCTGGATCAGGCCGTAGATGAGCATGAAGAGGAAGAGTTGTGGTCTCCATCACCACCAGAAGCAGCATTGTCATCATCGCTTGCCAGACCTGCGGCAACGCTGCAAGAGGATTGTGAGGAAGAGGAGTCAGAGGAGGAAGGTGGCTTTGAGAGGTGGAAGACCAACCACAGCAGGCGTCCCAGGGTGCTTGTTGTCACTAGAGTTGAGCGAACACCTGGATGTTCGGGTTCGAGCAAGAAGTTCGGCCGAACTTCCTGGAAATGTTCGGGTTCGGGATCCGAACCCGACCCAAACTTCGTCCCGAACCCCATTGAAGTCAATGGGGACCCGAACTTTTTGGCACTAAAAAGGCTGTAAAACAGCCCAGGAAAGAGCTAGAGGGCTGCAAAAGGCAGCAACATGTAGGTAAATCCCCTGCAAACAAATGTGGATAGGGAAATGAATTAAAATAAAAATAAAATATATAAAAATAAACCAATATCAATTGGAGAGAGGTCCCATAGCAGAGAATCTGGCTTCACGTCAGCAGAGAATCAGTCTTCATGCCATAGCAGAGAATCTGGCTTCACGTCACCCACCACTGTAACAGTCCATTGTCATATATTTAGGCCCCGGCACCCAGGCAGAGGAGAGAGGTCCCGTAACAGAGAATCTGGCTTCATGTCAGCAGAGAATCAGTCTGCATGTCATAGCAGAGAATCAGGCTTCACGTCACCCACCACTGGAACAGGCCACTGTCACATATTTAGGCCCAGGCACCCAGGCAGAGGAGAGAGGTCCCATAACAGAGATTCAGGCTTCATGTCAGCAGAGAATCAGTCTTCATGTCATAGCAGAGAATCAGGCTTCACGTCACCCACCACTGGAACAGGCCACTGTCACATATTTAGGCCCAGGCACCCAGGCAGAGGAGAGAGGTCCCATAACAGAGATTCAGGCTTCATGTCAGCAGAGAATCAGTCTTCATGTCATAGCAGAGAATCAGGCTTCACGTCACCCACCACTGGAACAGGCCACTGTCACATATTTAGGCCCAGGCACCCAGGCAGAGGAGAGAGGTCCCATAACAGAGATTCAGGCTTCATGTCAGCAGAGAATCAGTCTTTATGTCATAGCAGAGAATCAGGCTTCACGTCACCCACCACTGGAACAGGCCACTGTCACATATTTAGTCCCAGGCACCCAGACAGAGGAGAGAGGTCCCGTAACAGAGAATCTGGCTTCATGTCAGCAGAGAATCAGTCTTCATGTCATAGCAGAGAATCAGGCTTCACGTCACCCACCACTGGAACAGGCCACTGTCACATATTTAGGCCCAGGCACCCAGACAGAGGAGAGAGGTCCCGTAACAGAGATTCAGGCTTCATGTCAGCAGAGAATCAGTCTTCATGTCATAGCAGAGAATCAGGCTTCACGTCACCCACCACTGGAACAGGCCACTGTCACATATTTTAGGCCCAGGCACCCAGGCAGAGGAGAGACGTCCCATAACAGAGATTCAGGCTTCATGTCAGCAGAGAATCAGTCTTCATGTCATAGCAGAGAATCAGGCTTCACGTCACCCACCACTGGAACAGGCCACTGTCACATATTTAGGCCCAGGCACCCAGACAGAGGAGAGAGGTCCCATAACAGAGATTCAGGCTTCATGTCAGCAGAGAATCAGTCTTCATGTCATAGCTGAGAATCAGGCTTCATGTCACCCACCACTGGAACAGGCCACTGTCAGATATTTTTAGGCCCCGGCACCCAGACAGAGGAGAGAGGTGCCATAACAGAGATTCAGGCTTCATGTCAGCAGAGAATCAGTCTTCATGCCATAGCAGAGAATCAGGCTTCACGTCACCCACCACTGGAAGAGGCCACTGTCACATATTTAGGCCCAGGCACCCAGGCAGAGGAGAGAGGTCCCATAACAGAGATTCAGGCTTCATGTCAGCAGAGAATCAGTCTTCATGTCATAGCAGAGAATCAGGCTTCACGTCACCCACCACTGGAACAGGCCACTGTCACATATTTAGGCCCAGGCACCCAGACAGAGGAGAGAGGTCCCGTAACAGAGAATCTGGCTTCATGTCAGCAGAGAATCAGTCTTCATGTCATAGCAGAGAATCAGGCTTCACGTCACCCACCACTGGAACATGCCACTGTCACATATTTAGGCCCAGGCACCCAGGCAGAGGAGAGAGGTCCCATAACAGAGATTCAGGCTTCATGTCAGCAGAGAATCAGTCTTCATGTCATAGCAGAGAATCAGGCTTCACGTCACCCACCACTGGAACAGGCCACTGTCACATATTTAGGCCCAGGCACCCAGACAGAGGAGAGAGGTCCCATAACAGAGATTCAGGCTTCATGTCAGCAGAGAATCAGTCTTCATGTCATAACTGAGAATCAGGCTTCATGTCACCCACCACTGGAACAGGCCACTGTCAGATATTTTTAGGCCCCGGCACCCAGACAGAGGAGAGAGGTCCCATAACAGAGATTCAGGCTTCATGTCAGCAGAGAATCAGTCTTAATGTCATAGCAGAGAATCAGGCTTCACGTCACCCACCACTGGAACAGGCCACTGTCACATATTTAGGCCCCGGCACCCAGACAGAGGAGAGAGGTCCCATAGCAGAGAATCAGGCTTCATGTCACCCACCACTGGAACAGTCCATTGTCAGATATTTTTAGGCCCCGGCACCCAGACAGAGGAGAGGTTCATTCAACTTTGGGTTGCCCCGCGATATAATGGTAAAAGGAAAATAAAAATAGTATTGAATGAGGAAGTGCCCTGAAGTACAATAATATATGGTTAAGGGGAGGTAGTTAATGTCTAATCTGCACAAGGGATGGACAGGTCCTGTGGGATCCATGCCTGGTTCAGTTTTATGAACGTCAGCTTGTCCACATTGGCTGTAGACAGGCGGCTGCGTTTGTCTGTAATGACGCCCCCTGCCGTGCTGAATACACGTTCAGACAAAACGCTGGCCGCCGGGCAGGCCAGCACCTCCAAGGCATAAAAGGCTAGCTCTGGCCACGGGGACAATTTGGAGACCCAGAAGTTGAATAGGGCCGAACCATCAGTCAGTACGTGGAGGGGTGTGCACAGGTACTGTTCCACCATCTTATTGAAATGTTGCATCCTGCTAACACGTTCCGTATCAGGTGGTGGTGCAGTTAGCTGTGGCGTGGTGACAAAACTTTTCCACATCTCTGCCATGCTAACCCTGGCCTCAGAGGAGCTGGCCGTGACACAGCTGCGTTGGTGACCTCTTGCTCCTCCTCTGCCTTCGCCTTGGGCTTCCACTGGTTCCCCTGTGACATTTGGGAATGCTCTCAGTAGCGCGTCTACCAACGTGCGCTTGTACTCGCGTATCTTCCTATCACTCTCCAGTGTAGGAAGTAAGGTGGGCACATTGTCTTTGTACCGGGGATCCAGCAGGGTGGCAACCCAGTAGTCCGCACACGTTAAAATGTGGGCAACTCTGCTGTCGTTGCGCAGGCACTGCAGCATGTAGTCGCTCATGTGTGCCAGGCTGCCCAGAGGTAAGGACAAGCTGTCCTCTGTGGGAGGCGTATCGTCATCGTCCTGTGTTTCTCCCCAGCCACGCACCAGTGATGGGCCCGAGCTGCTTTGGGTGCCAGCCCGCTGTGAACATGCTTCATCCTCATCCTCCTCCACCTCCTCCTCATCCTCGTCCTCCTCGTCCTCCAGTAGTGGGCCCTGTCTCGCCACATTTGTACCTGGCCTCTGGTGTTGCAAAAAACCTCCCTCTGAGTCACTTCGAAGAGACTGGCCTGAAAGTGCTAAAAATGACCCCTCTTCCTCCTCCTCCTCCTCCTCCTGGGCCACCTCCTCTTCCATCATCGCCCTAAGTGTTTTCTCAAGGAGACATAGAAGTGGTATTGTAAGGCTGATAACGGCGTCATCGCCACTGGCCATGTTGGTGGAGTACTCGAAACAGCGCAACAGGGCACACAGGTCTCGCATGGAGGCCCAGTCATTGGTGGTGAAGTGGGGCTGATCCGCAGTGCGACTGACCCGTGCGTGCTGCAGCTGAAACTCCACTATGGCCTGCTGCTGCTCGCACAGTCTGTCCAGCATGTGCAAGGTGGAGTTCCACCTGGTGGGCACGTCGCATATGAGGCGGTGAGCGGGAAGGCCGAAGTTACGCTGTAGCGCAGACAGGCGAGCAGCGGCAGGGTGGGAACGCCGGAAGCGCGAACAGACGTGTAGTGTACGGGAACTGTAATACCCGTCACTACCAAGGGTCACTTGGTGTGCTGTCGTCCCTCCTTAATTATGGGGAAGTTGGTATATGTCAGTTTTATAAAATGTCATGTAATGTAATGCATGTATTTCCCTGTTGCTATGAAACTTGCAAGTACAGGCCGGCTAGGGGTGTCATTCCAGCTCTTAGGCATTAGAGGGAGCTAGGGAGCCCTAGTTTATATAAGGGCCAGACAAGGAAGGGAAAGGCAGTGTAACCTGATCTAGTGTGGAGTGCAGAAGTCAGTCTAGACCACAGCTCAGAAGTTTCTAGAGCCTGAGGAAGTTTCCAGAAGCTGAGAGAGACAGAGGCAAAGATCAGGAAAGCAAGAGGTACTCAGAAAGACAGAGGAGGTACTTATTAAAGCTATAGCCAAGGAGATAAAGCCAGAACTAGGTTAATGGGCCTTGGTGAAGATATGCTGTATTCCAGGATCAGACAGAATTAGAGTGCAAGCTCCTGTGCTGCAAGTCCTGTGTTCAACACTCTGTAATTACCCTGCTATAACTGAATTGCCTGCATCGACCGAATTGCAAAATCGACTGTATGCTTAGGAACTGCATTTCCTATATTGTCTCTGCTTGGAAAAACTACTAAAGTTGGAGTTCTGTTTTAATCCTACGTTTCCTCAATTTATTCCTGCATCCGCAAACGGCGTGCCACCGTTTACTTGGCACTGGCGTCACGAACTATTTCTACCTATACCTGCCCTTGCAGAGAGTCAGCTGTACCAGGTTAGTGTATATTGCACTACATCACCCAGAAACACCTATTGCACACAACTTGAGTACGCTGCACCTCTCTTTTGGCGTCACGAACAGGATACGCACGCTTTCTAGTGCAAGAAGCGTGAACTTTGTGCCTTATACCGTTGCCCTGTGACCAAAGTGACAAATAACCTGTTTTATTCAAGTGGACTTTGTGGACTGAAAATCATACCCAAAGTGTCCCAAAAACCTCTAAAAAGCGCTGTGCAGTATTGCGCTGCACAGAGGAAGAAAACCGCCGCATTGGAATGTGGTTTTGTGGACTTTTTGCAATCCTGCTTGCTGTCAGTGAATGGACAGCGTTTTGCTAAAGATGGCCACCGGCTGCCTGGAGTAAAGTTTCCCGCGCCGCTGAGGACTTTCGTGGGCGGATCCCTGCAAAGACACAGAGTCCCGCCCCTCTTCATCATCGCACCGCCGCGGCCCTGCTTCTCCTGCGTCACCGCGGTCTCAGGACGTCCGGAATCTCGCGTGACTTGGCCTGCGCAAGACCAGCGATACCGGTAAGCACTTGTAACCGGAGGGAAGGGGAGTGTATCGGCCCCTTTAGTCGCCAGCGGCCACCTCTCAATAGACTACCATGTCAGAGCCAGGAGTGCCTGAGCAGCCGGCCCCGGGAGAGCTTGCGGCTCCTAATCATCCTACAGCCCCCAGCATGATGCCCTTTACCATGCCTTACTATTTCGGGGCCCCATGGTTCCCTCGCTACAGGGGGGAGACCCATACCCTAAGGGACTTTAAAGAAAAGTTGCTGGCACTATTCCGATTGTACCCTATAAATGCCGACCAGCAAATGGAAATCCTGCTGGCACAACTGGAGGGAGCGGCCCGTAGGGAAGTGTTATCATGGCCTGCTACTGAGCGGAGTACTCTAGAACAGATCTTCACCCGCCTCAGAGCCACTTTTGAAACTAGGACTGCCTCAGAGATAAAGATGCACTTCTTTGGCAAGAGACAGAAGTCCGGTGAGTCCCTCCGTGACTATGCCCTATCACTTCAGGAGGCTTTAGGGGCTGTAATTCAGATAGATCCCAAAGAGGCTGATAACCGGGACCAGACCCTGAGGGAACAATTTATCAACGGGGTGTCTAGTGAACAAATAAGGACCCAGTTAAAGATGCTGTCCGCCCAGCACCCTAACAGTGCCTTTCTGGACTTTAAAGAACTGGCTATAAAAATTCTGGGGTCCACAGTATCTCCTGAGTTGAGCGCCCTATCTGAGTCATCAGCCTGCAGGCCAAAACCGCTTATCACTAACCGAGCTGAGGCCGGCCAAGCTGTTCAAGTGTCAGCTACTGATACTATTGCCATGCTGACAGAGCAAGTAAATCACCTCACTAAAAGTCTAGAGAAGGTGTGCAGAAAAATAGAGGAATGGGAAAAACCCATAATGCTAGATGAAGAATTCCTGTCACCTCCTAGGCCGTTCCCACCTCCTTACCAAGAGACTCACCCCAGGGATCCTGGGAGGCGTATTAGAGGTCGCAAGAAGCCCGTGTGTACATACTGCAAAAAGCTGGGACACACAGAATCCACGTGCTGGCAGTTAAACGGGCAACCCCTGAGGCTGAGGACCACCCCTCGGGAGGTAGAACACTAGGTCCAGAGGATCCAAATTGGATGCCACGTTATGTAGGATCCCATCCTAAAATCAATATAGAGATCAACGGGATCCCCTTTGAAGCCCTATTAGATACTGGGTCTCAGGTCACTACTATTCAGCTGCCTGCATTTGAAAAGTTCTGGGACACCAACCAGTTGACCCAACCGCCTGAATCCTGGGTGGAAATTATCGCCAGCAATGGCAAACCAGTAAAGGTTCATGGATACTGGGAACCCACCCTGCAGGTGGGAGAAGTAACCCTGCCTCAACAGGGAGTGATCGTAGTACAGGCCGGTGACAGAGGAGGACATCCTGTCATTCTAGGCACCAATGTCTTCAAAAACTGTTATTCGGAAATACTTGCTGTATTACATCAGACTTTGCCCACTGCTTCCTCTGCATCCAGGAGGGTGATTCAAAAGACTATCACTGTGTTAAGTGCCCAGCAGAGGTTTGCTAATGGGAAAGGAGAAATTTGTACTGCCAGGATCCGTGATATTAAGCCTGTGACTTTGCCTCCTAATTCTCAAACTCTTTTGTGGTGTCGTGCTGTCCTGGGAGTCGAAGGCCGAGATTATCCAGCCCTGGTAGAACCAATCCAGATGGAGGATTATCCTTATGTGAGAGCTGCCAAGTGCCTGGTGAACGTCTCCCAAGGTAAAGTACCTGTCCGTCTGATTAACCTGAGTAATCATCCTGTTGCGCTTACTAAGCATTGCCCTGTTGCCCAGCTGTCCCAGGTGTCCTTCCAAGACATCATTCGTCTTCCAGTGACAGAAAAGCCGCCAGCTGCAGAAAGCAGATGTTCGCCGGGGACCCAGCCACAAGTGCCCTGGTGGGAAGAGCTCCATGTCGGGGACGAGAATACCCCCCAACGGCAACAAGAAGGGATTATACAGCTTGTCAAGGAGCACCACCAGGCCTTCAGTAAGCATGCCACTGATTATGGAGAGGTGAGTGCGATACAACACACCATACCTACTGGCTCTCATCCTCCTATCAAGGAGAGATACCGACCTTTACCGCCTACTTCATATCAGACTGTAAAGGAAATGATCCAAGAGATGAAGGACTCTAATGTAATCCGGGACAGCCGTAGTCCGTGGGCTGCACCCCTGGTCCTTGTAAAGAAGAAGGACGGTGGTATCCGTTTCTGTGTGGATTATAGGAAAATTAATCAAATAACCCACAAAGATGCATACCCACTGCCACGCATTGAGGAGTCACTAACTGCTCTGGGCTCCTCTGCCTATTTCTCCACATTGGACTTGACCAGTGGCTACTGGCAAGTACCCATGGCCCCTGCAGATAGGGAAAAGACTGCCTTCACTACTCCCATGGGCCTGTTCGAATTCAATTGTATGCCGTTCGGGCTATGTAATGCCCCAGGAACTTTCCAGAGACTAATGGAGCGGTGTTTGGGTCACAAAAACTTCGAAACAGTGCTGCTGTATCTAGATGACGTCATTGTGTATTCAAAAACATATGAAGACCATCTGAAACATTTGGCAGAAGTATTTGAAATCCTTATCAAATATGGCTTGAAGGTAAAGCCATCCAAGTGTCACCTGCTCAAACCTGCAGTAAGATACCTGGGGCATGTGGTAAGCGGAGAGGGAGTGCAACCTGACCCTGATAAATTGGCAGCTGTCCGTAATTGGCCGGTTCCTACTACCGTCAAAGAGGTGAGGAGTTTCCTTGGTTTTGCCGACTACTATAGACGTTTTATCCCCCATTTTGCTCAAATAGCTGATCCTATCCAGGAACTCTTGAGGGGGCAACCCAAGAAAAGCCCTAGAACTCCTGTGCCCATTGAGTGGAATGAGAAAAGAGAGATAGCGTTCCAATTGCTAAAAAAGAAACTGACCGAGCCTCCAGTGTTAGGTTATCCAGATTATAGCAAGCCTTTCCATCTTTATACTGATGCTAGCAAGCGAGGCCTGGGAGCTGTGTTAGCCCAGATCCAAGAGGGAAAAGAGAGAGTGATAGCATATGCAAGCCGCTCCCTTAAAGGAGCTGAGAAAAATGACCAGAATTATAGTTCCTTCAAACTAGAGTTCCTGGCATTAGTGTGGGCGGTGACAGAAAAATTCAAGGATTATCTAGCCGCCACCCCGTTCATTGCATTCACTGACAATAACCCTCTGGCACATCTCAATACAGCTAGATTGGGGGCCTTGGAGCAGAGATGCGCCTCTCGCCTTGCCAACTATAATTTCTCTGTAAAGTATCGTGCTGGACGTACTAATGATAATGCTGATGCTTTATCCAGGCTTCCCACAGAGACAGCTCCTGATGATGTGCGAGATGCTTGGGAAGATGTAGAGATGCCGGCTTTCTATAACAAATTTGCTCAACAGGATCAGGCTCGAGCTACCAATAACAGAGCTGCAGTTCCTTCACCCTCCAGTAGGCCTGAACCTAAAGAAGAAAGGTGGGTGAAACTACAGTCTGAAAGTAGAGTGCTGGGTGAGTTGTTGGACTTCATTACTAGTGGCAGAGCCCCTGAGAGGATCCGGCGTAAGAGTGCAGATCCTGAGCTCATCAAATTGTGGAGACAGCGCCATCAACTCTTCATACAAAAGGGCCTATTACTACGGAGAAGCCTAGACCCAGTGTCCAACGAGAGAGTGCACCAGATTCTCATACCCCGACGAGATGCAGGTATGGTGTTGGAGATGTACCACAATCAATCCGGTCACTTTGGGGTCCAAAAGACTGAGGCTACTATCCGCCAGCGGTTTTACTGGGTAGGCATGAGAGAAGACATGGAAAAGTGGTGTCGAGAGTGTGTAGCCTGTGCCTTGAAACGAAGTGAGCACCATGATCAGAGGGCACAACTAAGACCCATTGTAAGTGCCCGTCCTCTTGAACTTGTCGCCATCGACCATGTAAAACTGGAGCCTAGTCGCTCAGGGTATGCTTATGCCATGACTATTATTGACCATTTCACAAAGTTTGTTGTAGCAGTGCCTGTGAGAAACCAGACAGCCAAGACTACAGCCGAAATGTTCTGGAAGCACTTCCTCCTGCCCTATGGATGTCCAGAAAAGATCCTCACCGATCAAGGACCTGCTTTTGAGTCCCATCTGTTCCATGAACTGTGCCGCTTACACAACTGTAAGAAGATCCGGACGACGGCCTACCATCCTCAAGGTAACGGATTATGTGAAAAAATGAATCAGACCTTGATAGAGATGCTGAGGGCCGTGCCTCCTGAGAACAGAGGAGATTGGCCCAGTCTGTTGCCACAGCTCATGTTCACATACAATCATACCATACATTGTTCCACCGGGTATACCCCTTTTTACTTGATGTTCGGGCGCCAAGGGACATTGCCTGCTGATCATTCATTGGACATACACGTACCTGATTGCATTAACCCATTACCTAACACCGACTGGGTTGCTGAACATCAAAGGCGATTGAATACAGCCAACGCCATTGTTCAGGAACGTATGGACTATGCAAGGGACCGACAGCAGAGAGACTATGATCAAGCAGCCCATGCAGAACCCTTGACAATAGGGGCTGTGGTATGGTTAAAGAATAACCGCCGTACCAGTAAATTGGACAGTAAGTGGGAGCGAAGTCCTTATGTTGTCACTGCAATCCCAAATGTTGGAACTCACACTTATGAGATCACCCGGGAAAACAAGGGATCCCAAATTGTACACCGAAACCGGTTGAAGCTCTGCCTGACACCAGAACCTAGTGCCGAGAGTTCTGGATCTGAATATCCTGTGTCAGAGTCAGCAATACAGCCCGAGGATCCTATGCAGGCTGTTAGTAATCTGAGGTATGACACTGATCCCATGCATTGGCTTCTGACACCTTGGTTGAACTTGCTGGTGCCTGCTCCGGCACCTACTGTAGCTTCACCTCCAGCAGAGCCGGTTCAAGATGCTCCGGATCCAGTTCCCCCTCCCGCGGATATTGTTGTTCCAGTTGTTCCTGTTGTTCCAGTTGTTCCTGTTGTTCCAGTTGTTCCTGACCGAGGTCTCACGGATGGAGACCCTCCTGTTGCTCCTCTCCCTTCTACCTCGTTGCTAAGGGAAGAGGAGACCCCTGTTTTGAGAAGGTCTACCCGGATGACCAGGGGACGTCCACCAGTCCGTTTAGGAGACTTTGATTATTCTGGTGGTGTCTCCTCCCAAACAGTTGCCACGGGCAATACTTTACTTGACATTTGTGCGCAAGAATGGACTCCTCCACATGAGCCCTTGCCTGTGATACACCCACAGGAAACTCCTGGGTAGTCCCGTTATTATGCTGTCATTTTATTGTGCAACTTCATACTAAGGAAATGTGCCCAGAGATGGACTCCACCGCATGAGAGCCTCTGTGATTTAATGAGAAATAACCTGGGTACGGACTCATGTTTGTTATTTGAGCCTCCAAGAACTTTTATACCGTTTTCTACTGTTTTATCATGGACTTATTCATTGTCATGGACTATCCTGGTTCTAATGTTACGCTGTGCCAGGTCAGCGCCCCCGTTCCATTCACTATCCTGAGAGAAGAGAACGACGCCCCTTGTCACTACCCTGCACCTTGGCCAATTGGACCTGATGTAAATGTAAATGCAGATTAATTACCTGTATGTATGCCTGCATGTCTCTTTTTCTATTTCAGGTAGAGATTCCAGTTGGGAGACCCATGATGGAGTACGAGGTCGTACTCAGCTTAAAGCAGTGGGGTATGTAGTGTACGGGAACTGTAATACCCGTCACTACCAAAGGTCACTTGGTGTGCTGTCGTCCCTCCTTAATTATGGGGAAGTTGGTATATGTCAGTTTTATAAAATGTCATGTAATGTAATGCTATGTATTTCCCTGTTGCTATGAAACTTGCAAGTACAGGCCGGCTAGGGGTGTCATTCCAGCTCTTAGGCATTAGAGGGAGCTAGGGAGCCCTAGTTTATATAAGGGCCAGACAAGGAAGGGAAAGGCAGTGTAACCTGATCTAGTGTGGAGTGCAGAAGTCAGTCTAGACCACAGCTCAGAAGTTTCTAGAGCCTGAGGAAGTTTCCAGAAGCTGAGAGAGACAGAGGCAAAGATCAGGAAAGCCAGAGGTACTCAGAAAGACAGAGGAGGTACTTATTAAAGCTATAGCCAAGGAGATAAAGCCAGAACTAGGTTAATGGGCCTTGGTGAAGATATGCTGTATTCCAGGATCAGACAGAATTAGAGTGCAAGCTCCTGTGCTGCAAGTCCTGTGTTCAACACTCTGTAATTACCCTGCTATAACTGAATTGCCTGCATCGACCGAATTGCAAAATCGACTGTATGCTTAGGAACTGCATTTCCTATATTGTCTCTGCTTGGAAAAACTACTAAAGTTGGAGTTCTGTTTTAATCCTACGTTTCCTCAATTTATTCCTGCATCCGCAAACGGCGTGCCACCGTTTACTTGGCACTGGCGTCACGAACTATTTCTACCTATACCTGCCCTTGCAGAGAGTCAGCTGTACCAGGTTAGTGTATATTGCACTACATCACCCAGAAACACCTATTGCACACAACTTGAGTACGCTGCAGACGGCCCGCACTTTATGCAGCAGCTCTGACATGTCGGGGTAGTTGTGAATGAACTTCTGCACCACCAAATTCAGCACATGCGCCAGGCAAGGGATGTGCGTCAAAGCGGCTAGTCCCAGAGCTGCAACGAGATTTCGCCCATTATCGCACACCACCAGGCCGGGCTTGAGGCTCACCGGCAGCAACCACTCGTCGGTCTGTTGTTCTATACCCCGCCACAACTCCTGTGCAGTGTGGGGCCTGTCCCCCAAACATATGAGTTTCACAACGGCCTGCTGACGTTTACCCCGTGCTGTGCTGAAGTTGGTGGTGAAGGTGTGTGGCTGACTGGATGAGCAGGTGGAAGAAGAGGAGGAGGAAGCTGAGTAGGAGGAGGAGGAGACAGGAGGCAAAGAATGTTGCCCTGCGATCCTTGGCGGCGGAAGGACGTGCGCCAAACAGCTCTCTGCCTGGGGCCCAGCTGCCACTACATTTACCCAGTGTGCAGTTAAGGAGATATAGCGTCCCTGGCCATGCTTACTGGTCCACGTATCTGTGGTTAGGTGAACCTTGCCACAGATGGCGTTGCGCAGTGCACACTTGATTTTATCGGATACTTGGTTGTGCAGGGAAGGCACGGCTCTCTTGGAGAAGTAGTGCCGGCTGGGAACAACATACTGTGGGACAGCAAGCGACATGAGCTGTTTGAAGCTGTCTGTGTCCACCAGCCTAAATGACAGCATTTCATAGGCCAGTAGTTTAGAAATGCTGGCATTCAGGGCCAGGGATCGAGGGTGGCTAGGTGGGAATTTACGCTTTCTCTCAAATGTTTGTGAGATGGAGAGCTGAACGCTGCCGTGTGACATGGTTGAGATGCTTGGTGACGGAGGTGGTGGTGTTGGTGGTACATTCTCTGTTTGCTGGGCGGCAGGTGCCAACGTTCCTCCAGAGGCAGAGGAAGAGGCTGAGGCGGCGGCAGCAGCAGCAGAAGAGGCCGAGGCGGCAGCAGCAGAAGAGGCCGAGGCGGCAGCAGCAGAAGAGGCAGCAGGGGGAGCCTGAGTGACTTCCTTGTTTTTAAGGTGTTTACTCCACTGCAGTTCATGCTTTGCATGCAGGTGCCTGGTCATGCAGGTTGTGCTAAGGTTCAGAACGTTAATGCCTCGCTTCAGGCTCTGATGGCACAGCGTGCAAACCACTCGGGTCTTGTCGTCAGCACATTGTTTGAAGAAGTGCCATGCCAGGGAACTCCTTGAAGCTGCCTTTGGGGTGCTCGGTCCCAGATGGCGGCCGTCAGTAGCAGGCGGAGTCTCTTGGCGGCGGGTGTTTTGCCCACTGCTCCCTCTTTGTCTTTTGCTACGCTGTTGGCTCGGTCTCACCACTGCCTCTTCCTCCGAACTGTGAAAGTCAGTGGCACGACCTTCATTCCATGTGGGGTCTAGGACCTCATCGTCCCCTGAATCGTCTTCCACCCAGTCTTGATCCCTGACCTCCTGTTCAGTCTGCACACTGCAGAAAGACGCAGCAGTTGGCACCTGTGTTTCGTCATCATCAGAGACGTGCTGAGGTGGTATTCCCATGTCCTCATCATCAGGAAACATAAGTGGTTGTGCGTTAGTGCATTCTATCTCTTCCACCCCTGGGGAAGGGCTAGGTGGATGCCCTTGGGAAACCCTGGCAGCAGAGTCTTCAAACAGCATAAGAGACTGCTGCATAACTTGAGGCTCAGACAGTTTCCCTGATATGCATGGGGGTGATGTGACAGACTGATGGGCTTGGTTTTTATGCGCCATCTGTGTGCGCTTTCTGCAGAAGACTGGGTGGGAGATAATGTGAACGTGCTGGATCCACTGTCGGCCACCCAATTGACTAATGCCTGTACCTGCTCAGGCCTTACCATCCTTAGAACGGCATTGGGCCCCACCAAATATCGCTGTAAATTCTGCTGGCTACTGGGACCTGAGGACGTGTGGCTGTGGCAGAACGGCCACGTCCTCTCCCAGCACCAGAGGGTCCACTAACACCACCACGACCATGTCCGCGTCCGCGTCCCTTACTAGATGTTTTCCTCATTGTTACCGTTCACCACAATAAGAAAAATATTATTTGGCCCAATGTATTGAATTCAAATTCAGGCCTTTTTTTTACAGACACCTAACACTATCTGGCTATCTATTTAGGTACCGTATTACACTAATACAGGCACAGCAGTAACGACAGATTTAGCTAAATATAAATTTGAGGCCTATTATTTAGGCGCTGGGTGACAGGTATACGTTTATGGACAGAATTAGACTTGGATCTGCACTGTAGCGTGTGTGTGAAGTGCTTGAGAATTACCCTATCAGCACCTTGAATCTAATATACCCTTTTAGGGATAGATTTAAAGTAGGCCTGATACAGCAGAAACCACTAATTTTGAGAATTGCAAATTTGGGAATTGTTTTTCAACCCAGAACAAAAACTGTGCTTTGACGGACACTAAATAACTTGACCAGCTAAAACTGTACTGACAGATTTGGATGAATATAAATGTGAGGCCTATTTTTTAGGCGCTGGGTGACAGGCTCAACTTGCCCCTGATGTAGTATATGGCCAAAAAATAACCACACTATTGATGGTTAAATACACTTGGTGATAGCTTGTGCTGGCGCACCACAAGCCACAAAATGGCTGCCGATCATCCCAGAAAAAAGTGACTGAAAAACGCTCTGGGCAGCCTAAAAACACTGAGCAATTGAATAGCAGCAGTTCAATGATCCACAGCTGTAGATCGATCACTGAATGAAGTCTTTTGGAGGAGTTAATCTGCCTAATCTCGCCCTAACGTCGCAGCTGCAACCTCTCCCTACACTTGTATCAGCAGAGTGACGGGCGGCGCTACGTGACCCAAGCTTATATAGAGCCTGGGTCACATGGTGCACTGGCCAATCACAGCCATGCCATTAGTAGGCAAGGCTGTGATGGCCTCTTGGGGCAAGTAGTATGACGCTTGTTGATTGGCTGCTTTGCAGCCTTTCAAAAAGCACCAAGAAAGCGCCGAACACCGAACCCGAACCCAGGTTCGGGTCCGTGTCACGGACACCCCAAAATTCGGTACGAACCCGAACTATACAGTTCGGGTTTGCTCATCTCTAGCTGCCACTACACCACCATGACCAGCTTCACCCGCACCTACTGTGTCCTTCCTTCATACCCTATAGATTTTAACCCTCGCGGGCAGGGCTCTCTCTCCTTCTGCACCAGTCTGTAGCTCGTCTTGGTCATGCTTAGTGCAATTGTCTGTATTATATATGTGCGCCGCTTATCATATGTACAGCGCTATGGAATGAATGGCGCTTTAATAATAAATAATAATAGTAATAAGTCACAGAATACATAGATTGTATTCAGTGAGGATTTTAACAGTGACTTCAGTATTCAAATCCACAGGGAAGTTCTATGGTCTGAAGAAGATTTCCTTATGAGAGGCTGTAAAAGGAGGACTTTGGCTTCATGTCTTGAAGGCTTAATCTGAGCGCAGAGCATTGACAGTTCACACTTACCGCCAACCATGGAGGATGAAGAACGGAGGAGGGCGATTAGAAATTTTTCCTTTGACAGGTGTAAAAATGGCAGCCAGGGTTTTGCTAGAATCCTCTTGCAGCTCTTTGGATTTGCTGGCCATGGGAAGTCATCATTCATAAACAGCGTTATGTGTGTGTGGTCCAACAGTCAGTACCAGAATAAGGCAAATGCATCAGGTTCAAATGTGAGCCACACAACGGAGAGGCTGACTTATCCGCTCACCAAGAACATTGTCCTGGTCGATAACAAGGGCTGCTCCAAAATGAACTCCTATGAAACCGGAGAGATCTTCGCTCAACTTGGTAAGTGTAATGCAGTGTACTCAAGTTGTGTGTAATAGGTGTTTCTGGGTGATGTAGTGCAATATACACTAACCTGGTACAGCTGACTCTCTGCAAGGGCAGGTATAGGTAAGGATAGTTCGTGACGCCAGTGCCAAGTAAACGGTGGCACGCCGTTTGCGGATGCAGGAATAATTTGAGGAAACGTGGTGTTAAAACAGAACTTCAACTTTAGTAGTTTGCAGGCAGAGACAATATAGGAAACGCAGTTCCTCAGCATACAGTCGATTTTGCAATTCGGTCGATGCAGGCAATTCAGTTATAGCAGGGTAATTACAGAGTGTTGAACACAGGACTTGCAGCACAGGAGCTTGCACTCTAATTCTGTCTGATCCTGGAATACAGCATATCTTCACCAAGGCCCATTAACCTAGTTCTGGCTTTATATCCTTGGCTATGGCTTCTATAAGTACCTCCTCTGTCTTTCTGAGTACCTCTTGCTTTCCTGATCTTTGCCTCTGTCTCTCTCAGCTTCTGGAAACTTCCTCAGGCTCTGGAAACTTCTGAGCTGTGGTCTAGACTGACTTCTGCACTCCACACTAGATCAGGTTACACTGACTTTCCCTTCCTTGTCTGGCCCTTATATAAACTAGGGCTCCCTAGCTCCCTCTAATGCCTAAGAGCTGGAATGACACCCCTAGCAGGCCTGTAAGTGCAAGTTTCAGTGACAGGGAAATACACACATTACATTACATTTTATAAAACTGGCATACAACAACTCCCCAATATTAAGGAGGGACGACAGCACACCAAGTGACCTTTGGTAGTAACGGGTATTACAACTCCCGTATACTACATACCCCACTGCTTTAAGCTGAGTACGACCTCGTACTCCATCATGGGTCGCCCAACTGGAATCTCTACCTGAAATAGAAAATAGAGACATGCAGGCATACATACATGTACTTCATCTGCATTTACATTTACATCAGGTCCAATTGGCAAAAGTGAAGGGTAGTGACAAGGGGCGTCGTTCTCTTCTCTCAGGATAATGAATGGAACGGGGGCGCTGACCTGGCACAGCGTAACATTAGAACCAGGATAGTCCATGACAATGAATAAGTCCATGATAAAACAGTAGAAAACGGTATAAAAGTTCTTGGAGGCTCAAATAACAAACATGAGTCCGTACCCAGGTTATTTCTTATTAAATCACAGAGGCTCTCATGCGGTGGAGTCCATCTCTGGGCACATTTCCTTAGTATGAAGTTGCACAATAAAATGACAGCATAATAACGGAACTACCCAGGGGTTTCCTGTGGGTGTAGCACAGGCAAGGGCTCACGTGGGGGAGTCCATTCTTGCGCACAAATGTCCAACAAGGTATTGCCCGTGGCAACTGTTTGGGAGGAGACACCACCAGAATAATCAAAGTCTCCTAAACGGACTGGCGGACGTCCCCTGGTCATCCGGGTAGACCTTCTCAACACAGGGGTCTCCTCTTCCCTTAGAAACGAGGTAGAAGGGAGAGGAGCAACAGGAGGGTCTCCATCCGTGAGACCTCGGTCAGGAACAACTGGAACAACAGGAACAACTGGAACAACAGGAACAACAATATCCACTACAGGGGGAACTGGATCCAGGGCATCTTGAACCGCCTCTTCTGGAGGTAAAACTACAGTAGGTGCCGGAGCAGGCACCAGCAAGTTCAACCACGGTGTCAGAAGCCAATGCATGGGATCAGCGTCATACCTGAGATTACTGACAGCCTGCATAGGATCCTCGGGCGGTATTGCTGACTCTGACACAAGATATTCAGATCCGGAACTCTCGGCACTAGGTTCTGGTGTCAGGCAGAGCTTCAACCGGTTTCGGTGTACAATTTGGGATCCCTTGTCTTCCCGGGTGATCTCATAAGTGTGAGTTCCAACATTTGGGATTGCAGTGACAACATAGGGACTTCGCTCCCACTTACTGTCCAATTTGCTGGTACGACGGTTATTCTTTAACCATACCACGGCCCCTATGGTCAAGGGTTCTGCATGGGCTGCCTGATCATAGTCTCTCTGCTGTCGGTCTCTAGCAAGGTCCAAACGTTCCTGAACAATGGCTTTGGCTGCATCTAATCGCCTTTGGTGCTCAGCAACCCAGTCGGTGTTAGGTAATGGGTTAATGCAATCAGGCACATGTATGTCCAATGAATGATCAGCAGGCAATGTTCCTTGGCGCCCAAACATCAAGTAAAAAGGGGTATACCCGGTGGAACAATGTATGGTATGATTGTATGTGAACATGAGCTGTGGCAACAGACTGGGCCAATCTCCTCTGTTTTCAGGAGGCACGGCCCTCAGCATCTCTATCAAGGTCTGATTCATTTTTTCACATAATCCGTTACCTTGAGGATGGTAGGCCGTCGTCCGGATCTTCTTACAGTTGTGTAAGCGGCACAGTTCATGGAACAGATGGGACTCAAAAGCAGGTCCTTGATCGGTGAGGATCTTTTCTGGACATCCATAGGGCAGGAGAAAGTGCTTCCAGAACATTTCGGCTGTAGTCTTGGCTGTCTGGTCTCTCACAGGCACTGCTACAACAAACTTTGTGAAATGGTCAATAATAGTCATGGCATAAGCATACCCTGAGCGACTAGGCTCCAGTTTTACATGGTCGATGGCGACAAGTTCAAGAGGACGGGTACTTACAATGGGTCTTAGTGGTGCCCTCTGATCATGGTGCTCACTTCGTTTCAAGGCACAGGCTACACACTCTCGACACCACTTCTCCATGTCTTCTCTCATGCCTACCCAGTAAAACCGCTGGCGGATAGTAGCTTCAGTCTTTTGGACCCCAAAGTGACCGGATTGATTGTGGTACATCTCCAACACCATACCTGCATCTCGTCGGGGTATGAGAATCTGGTGTACTCTCTCGTTGGACACTGGGTCTAGACTTCTCCGTAGCAATAGGCCCTTTTGTATTAAGAGTTGATGGCGCTGTCTCCACAATTTGATGAGTTCAGGATCTGCACTCTTACGCCGGATCCTCTCAGGGGCTCTGCCACTAGTAATGAAGTCCAACAACTCACCCAGCACTCTACTTTCAGACTGTAGTTTCACCCACCTTTCTTCTTTAGGATCAGGCCTACTGGAGGGTGAAGGAACTGCAGCTCTGCCATTGGTAGCTCGAGCCTGGTCCTGTTGAGCAAACTTGTTATAGAAAGCCGGCATCTCTACATCTTCCCAAGCATCTCGCACATCATCAGGAGAGGTCTCTGTGGGAAGTCTGGATAAAGCATCAGCATTATCATTAGTACGTCCAGCACGATACTTTACAGAGAAATTATAGTTGGCAAGGCGAGAGGCCCATCTCTGCTCCAAGGCCCCCAATCTAGCTGTATTGAGATGTGCCAGAGGGTTATTGTCAGTGAATGCAATGAACGGGGTGGCGGCTAGATAATCCTTGAATTTTTCTGTCACCGCCCACACTAATGCCAGGAACTCTAGTTTGAAGGAACTATAATTCTGGTCATTTTTCTCAGCTCCTTTCAGGGAGCGGCTTGCATATGCTATCACTCTCTCTTTTCCCTCTTGGATCTGGGCTAACACAGCTCCCAGGCCTCGCTTGCTAGCATCAGTATAGAGATGGAAGGGCTTGCTATAATCTGGATAACCTAACACTGGAGGCTCGGTCAGTTTCTTTTTTAGCAATTGGAACGCTATCTCTCTTTTCTCATTCCACTCAATGGGCACAGGAGTTCTAGGACTCTTTTTGGGTTGCCCCCTCAAGAGCTCCTGGATAGGATCAGCTATTTGAGCAAAATGGGGGATAAAACGTCTATAGTAGCCGGCAAAACCCAGGAAACTCCTCACCTCTTTGACAGTAGTAGGAACCGGCCAATTACAGACAGCTGCCAATTTATCAGGGTCAGGTTGCACTCCCTCTCCGCTTACTATATGCCCCAGGTATCTTACTGCAGGTTTGAGCAGGTGACACTTGGATGGCTTTACCTTCAAGCCATATTTGATAAGGATTTCAAATACTTCTGCCAAATGTTTCAGATGGTCCTCATATGTTTTTGAGTACACAATGACGTCATCAAGATACAGCAGCACTGTTTCGAAGTTTTTGTGACCCAAACACCGTTCCATTAGTCTCTGGAAAGTTCCTGGGGCATTACATAGCCCGAATGGCATACAATTGAATTCGAACAGACCCATGGGAGTAGTGAAGGCAGTCTTTTCTCTATCTGCAGGAGCCATGGGTACTTGCCAGTAGCCACTGGTCAAGTCCAATGTGGAGAAATAGGCAGAAGAGCCCAGAGCAGTTAGTGACTCCTCAATGCGGGGCAGTGGGTATGCATCTTTGTGGGTTATTTGATTAATTTTCCTATAATCCACACAGAAACGGATACTACCGTCCTTCTTCTTTACAAGAACCAGGGGTGCAGCCCATGGACTACGGCTGTCCCGGATCACATTAGAGTCTTTCATTTCTTGGATCATTTCCTTTACAGTCTGATATGAAGTAGGTGGTAAGGGTCTGTATCTCTCCTTGATAGGAGGATGAGAGCCAGTAGGTATGGTGTGTTGTATGACACTAACCTCTCCATAGTCAGTAGCATGCTTACTGAAGGCCTGGTGGTGCTCCTTGACAAGCTGTAGAATCCCTTCTTGTTGATGTTGGGGGGTAGTCTCGTCCCCTACATGGAGCTCTTCCCACCAGGGCACTTGTGGCTGGGTCACCGGCGAACATCTGCTGTCTGCAGCTGGCGGCTTTTCTGTCACTGGAAGACGAATGATGTCTTGGAAGGACACCTGGGACAGCTGGGCAACAGGGCAATGCTTAGTAAGCGCAACAGGATGATTACTCAGATTAATCAGACGGACAGGTACTTTACCTTGGGAGACGTTCACCAGGCACTTGGCAGCTCTCACATAAGGATAATCCTCCATCTGGAGTGGTTCCACCAGGGCTGGATAATCTCGGCCTTGGACTCCCAGGACAGCACGACACCACAAAAGAGTTTGAGAATTAGGAGGCAAAGTCACAGGCTTAATATCACGGATCCTGGCAGTACAAATTTCTCCTTTCCCATTAGCAAACCTCTGCTGGGCACTTAACACAGTAATAGTCTTTTGAATCACCCTCCTGGATGCAGAGGAAGCAGTGGGCAAAGTCTGGTGTAATACGGCAAGTATTTCTGAATAACAGTTTTTGAAAACATTGGTGCCTAGAATGACAGGATGTCCTCCTCTGTCACCGGCCTGTACTACGATCACTCCCTGTTGAGGCAGGGTTACTTCTCCCACCTGCAGGGTGGGTTCCCAGTATCCATGAACCTTTACTGGTTTGCCATTGCTGGCGATAATTTCCACCCAGGATTCAGGCGGTTGGGTCAACTGGTTGGTATCCCAGAACTTTTCAAATGCAGGCAGCTGAATAGTAGTGACCTGAGACCCAGTATCTAATAGGGCTTCAAAGGGGACCCCGTTGATCTCTATATTGATTTTAGGATGGGATCCTACATAACGTGGCATCCAATTTGGATCCTCTGGACCTAGTGTTCTACCTCCCGAGGGGTGGTCCTCAGCCTCAGGGGTTGCCCGTTTAACTGCCAGCACGTGGATTCTGTGTGTCCCAGCTTTTTGCAGTATGTACACACGGGCTTCTTGCGACCTCTATTACGCCTCCCAGGATCCCTGGGGTGAGTCTCTTGGTAAGGAGGTGGGAACGGCCTAGGAGGTGACAGGAATTCTTCTTCTAGCATTATGGGTTTTTCCCATTCCTCTATTTTTCTGCACACCTTCTCTAGACTTTTAGTGAGGTGATTTACTTGCTCTGTCAGCATGGCGATAGTATCTGTAGCTGACACTTGAACAGCTTGGCCGGCCTCAGCTCGGTTAGTGACAAGCGGTTTTGGCTTGCAGGCTGATGACTCAGATAGGGCGCTCAACTCAGGAGATACTGTGGACCCCAGAATTTTTATAGCCAGTTCTTTAAAGTCCAGAAAGGCACTGTTAGGGTGCTGGGCGGACAGCATCTTTAACTGGGTCCTTATTTGTTCACTAGACACCCCGTTGATAAATTGTTCCCTCAGGGTCTGGTCCCGGTTATCAGCCTCTTTGGGATCTATCTGGATTACAGCCCCTAAAGCCTCCTGAAGTGATAGGGCAAAGTCACGGAGGGACTCACCGGACTTCTGTCTCTTGCCAAAGAAGTGCATCTTTATCTCTGAGGCAGTCCTAGTTTCAAAAGTGGCTCTGAGGCGGGTGAATATCTGCTCTAGAGTACTCCGCTCAGCAGCAGGCCATGATAACACTTCCCTGCGGGCAGCTCCCTCCAGTTGTGCCAGCATGATTTCCATTTGCTGGTCGGCATTTATAGGGTACAATCGGAATAGTGCCAGCAACTTTTCTTTAAAGTCCCTTAGGGTATGGGTCTCTCCCCTGTAGCGGGGGAACCATGGGGCCCCGAAATAGTAAGGCATGGTAAAGGGCATCATGCTAGGGGCTGTAGGGTGATCAGGAGCCGCAAGCTCTCCTGGGGCCGGCTGCTCAGGCACTCCTGGCTCTGACATGGTAGTCTATTGAGAGGTGGTCGCTGGCGACTAAAGGGGCCGGAACACTCCCCTTCCCTCCGGTTACAAGTGCTTACCGGTATCGCTGGTCTTGCGCAGGCCAAGTCTCGCGAGGTTCCGGACGTCCTGAGCCCGCGGTGACGCAGGAGAAGCAGGGCCGCGGCGGTGCGATGATGAAGAGGGGCGGGACTCTGTGTCTTTGCAGGGATCCGCCCACGAAGGTCCTCAGCGGCGCGGGAAACTTTACTCCAGGCAGCCGGTGGCCATCTTTAGCAAAACGCTGTCCATTCACTGACAGCAAGCAGGATTGTAAAAAGTCCACAAAACCACACTCCAATGTGGCGATTTTCTTCCTCTGTGTAGCGCAACACTGCACAGCGCTTTTTAGAGGTTTTTGGTACACTTTGGGTATGATTTTCAGTCCACAAAGTCCACTTGAATAAAACAGGCAAATTGTCACTTTGGTCACAGGGCAACTGTATAAGGCACAAAGTTCACGCTTCTTGCACTAGAAAGCGTGCGTATCCTGTTCGTGGAACGCCAAAAGAGAGGTGCAGTGTACTCAAGTTGTGTGTACTAGGTGTTTCTGGGTGATGTAGTGCAATATACACTAACCTGGTACAGCTGACTCTCTGCAAGGGCAGGTATAGGTAAAGATAGTTCGTGACGCCAGTGCCAAGTAAACGGTGGCACGCCGTTTGCGGATGCAGGAATAATTTGAGGAAACGTGGTGTTAAAACAGAACTTCAACTTTAGTAGTTTGCAGGCAGAGACAATATAGGAAACGCAGTTCCTCAGCATACAGTCGATTTTGCAATTCGGTCGATGCAGGCAATTCAGTTATAGCAGGGTAATTACAGAGTGTTGAACACAGGACTTGCAGCACAGGAGCTTGCACTCTAATTCTGTCTGATCCTGGAATATAGCATATCTTCACCAAGGCCCATTAACCTAGCTCTGGCTTTATATCCTTGGCTATAGCTTTAATCAGTACCTCTTCTGTCTTTCTGAGTACCTCTTGCTTTCCTGATCTTTGCCTCTGTCTCTCTCAGCTTCTGGAAACTTCCTCAGGCTCTAGAAACTTCTGAGCTGTGGTCTAGACTGACTTCTGCACTCCACACTAGATCAGGTTACACTGACTTTCCCTTCCTTGTCTGGCCCTTATATAAACTAGGGCTCCCTAGCTCCCTCTAATGCCTAAGAGCTGGAATGACACCCCTAGCCGGCCTGTACTTGCAAGTTTCAGTGACAGGGAAATACACACATTACATTACATTTTATAAAACTGGCATACAACAACTCCCCAATATTAAGGAGGGACGACAGCACACCAAGTGACCTTTGGTAGTAACGGGTATTACAACTCCCGTATACTACAGTAAGACATTGATCCAACTAAACGGCAGGTAGGTGAGAGTGAAGTCATCTCTTCTTAAAGGGGCTTTCTAGGGCACCTTAAAGGCTCATGCACATAAAAGTATTTTTTTCTGTGTCTGTTCTAGTGATGAGTGATAGTGATATTTTGTCGAATATTCATCGAATATTCGTGAATTCGAATATTCGTTATATTCTACATTTTTTTACTTGAAAAATCGGCAAGGTATTTATCTTGTAATATGCGAATATTACGCGATCAATGCAGGCGTGGGTCAAAAATGAATATATAGCACTATAGAATATAGTGCCATATATTAGTTTTTTAGAATATTCGTCATTTTTTTCCATCTGAAGTCATGATTCCTCCCTGCTTAAGTTACTTAAGCAGGGAGAAATCATAACTTCGGATGGAAAAAAATGAATATATAGAGCAATATAGCTAATATAGTTATATATTAGTTTTTTAGAATATTCGTAATATTCTAAAACAAGAATATATAGCAATATAGCGAATATTCGAAGAAGAAAAAAACAAATATAGAGCAATTTAGCTAATATAGTGCTATAATATTTATTTTTAATAGTAGTCATTTTTTTCCAATCTGAACTTCAGATGAGAAAAAAATTACAACTATTACAGTATATATAGCACTATATTAGCTAAATTGCTCTACATTAGTTTTTTCGAATATTCGCTATATTGCTATATATTTTTGTTTTAGAATATTACAAATATTCAAAAAAATTAATATATTGCACTATATCGAATATATTAGTCTTTTATAATATTCGTTATTTTTTTTTTTTCAATCTGTAGAGTTGTTTTATCAATCTGTAGAGTTCACGTGAAAACTCAGATCCGATGGTATATTCTAACCCCCAGGCGTTCCCATGGTGACGGGGACGCTTGTCGGGGAGGAGTACGCTGAAGTGAAACAACTGTACAGATTGATTAAAAAAAGACGAATAATCTTAAAAAATGAAAATATTCGATTTTGTGCTATATATTATATTTTTTTTTATATTCGTCATTTTTCCTATTTGAAGTCATGATTTCTCCCTGCTTAAGTTGCTTGTGGGCCAATGACTCAAGCAGGGAGGAATCATGTGTTCAGATGGGAAAAATTAACGAGTATTCGCTATAACGAATATATAGCACTATATTCAAAATATTTGAGAATTTTTGAAGTTGAATATTCGCGCTCAAGCTGGTATGCTGGACCATTCACTTCAATGGGGACCACAAAAAAAAACAGAAATGTGCATTCCGCGTCCATATGTCCACAAAAATAGAACATGTCCTATTATTGTCTGCAATATATAAAGACTCCTGTACTCCACTTGAGTTTCATGGCAATCCGGAGTACAGGCCTCAGCCACCCGGACCGCACGCCAGATAGGGACACAGAG
The DNA here is from genome assembly GCF_905171765.1 of Bufo bufo. Lineage (NCBI taxonomy): Eukaryota > Metazoa > Chordata > Amphibia > Anura > Bufonidae > Bufo > Bufo bufo. The sequence continues at coordinate 4,091,045 of NC_053395.1, read as the reverse complement.
CCCACAAAAACGGCAGTATTCCTGCCGACCACAGAGGAAACTTTCCATAATCAAGCTTTCTTTCAAATTCGATGCGGTCGTAATCCGGTTACACTGAAGAAGGCTTCTCAGCCGAAAACGTTTTGACTGGAACTGCACTTAAATAAAAGCTTTGCATTTGAAACTCAAGTGGAGTAGAGGAGTCTTTATATATTACATTTATCCGGTTTGGGAACCATCTCCTAACACCCACGCTATCCAATTGGAGAACCATCCAACCTTTTATCATCTATTATTGTCTGCATTATAGACAAGGATAGGACTGTTCTATTATAGCCCAGACAATCCATTCCACAAAATGCGGAATGCACACAAAGTCGCGGACGGTATCCATGTTTTGTGGATCCGTAATTTGCAGACCGCAAAACACCACTGATTGTCTGAATGAGCCCTGATTGTAATTTTTTTCACCATGGACTGTATTAAAGTACAATAACCAAACCAGGAGGCCATGCTGTATGTGTGTGTCTGTGGACAATGGACACGTCATGTAAATAAGCATCAATGCACATGTATACATTCAGAGCATGGATGGCCATGGATAGTCACATACATGCAATAAAAAGCTCATGGCGTATGGTATGGATTACACTGAATGATAGACACTTCCCCTACTCAACATGTGGATATAATAAGCCGAAATCTGTAGACCTGGAGAACCTTCCATACGTGGGCTTCCCATTTACCTCCTTCAGGATGCAGTTTCACTAATTAACTTCCCTGTTTTACACAAGAGCTTCCATAGTCGGGCTGAGTGTAGGCCACTCTAGTTTGCAGAGTCCAAGGACAGCAGGTTTTCATCCTTCAACCCATATACCGGGGTCTAGACTTTGCTGTTGTGAACCCTCAGGTCAGATCCACGGACTAGTCACAGACTAGTAGAGCACAGAGGGTAGACTGTAACCAGACAGAGCCAAGAGTCTGAACCAGATAAGATCAGAGAAGGTGTCAAGGCCAGACAGAATCAAGACAGAGTCAGAGATAGGGTCAGGGTCAAAACCAGTAGGGAACTACAAGTGACAGAACCGCAAGCAAAATAGAGGTCAAACAATCCAAGTCAGTCTTAGTAAGTAAAAGAATGGTTAATCCAGGAGAGTAGTCATTGAAGCCGAGGCAGAAATCTAGGAATCCAGTTCTCGAATTGATCCTCCTACCTACTCCCTGATTGGTCTGGTGACCAGGGATACGGATGGGCTGGCGAGCAGAACCTCTGCTTCAGGCTGGAAGTCTGTGAACACTGCACACACACCAATTGTCATCCCTGCCAGTGCCACCCAGAAGACAGAGTGACAGCAGCCGGCACCAGAACCCTGGGAGGGGAGCTTGTTGCACACCGCTATTTCGGACCTTGAAGGGACAGTAGCCCAGATTTACTAGTCCTATAGAGACCAGGGATCTAGACCTGCACCGGATTTATGACAGAGCCACGACTAATGATACATGGAGTGCAGACACTTTTGTCTAACTCTTTGGGGCTAAATTTTACACCAGATTTGTGAAGCACTGTTGGTGCTAAACCTCGCATATTAGGCCACTGCACCTTCGAAAGCTCCGACCCTTTCCTTTAAGTCTGGCCCCTTTCTCAGCAGTGTGTAGAAACTAGTGATGAGCGAAGCAAGCTTCAGATCCTAGATCCGAAGTCGCTTTGGTCAAAACTTTGTTTGACTACGTCTCCGTACAGTATTCAAAGTGTATGGGCTTCAGAGAGTTGAAATTCAATTATCACCAAAGTCTCGCGGGCATTCAATTTTTTAGCTTGAAAACCATTTTAAAACATGTATCTGAAGTCGGCTTCGGTACGGACAGATACCTCGGTACAGAAGCCGGCTTCGGATCCAAGTTTTAAAATGGTTTTCAAGTTATAAAATCAAATCCTAAGTTATTCACCTAAGACTCGTGAATTTGCCAGAGCTCATACATTTTGATGCTGTATAAAGTAGGATCTCCGTACAGTATTAAAACGAAGATTTGAGAAAAGCAAATTCAGATTAGTGTTGATTGCGAATATTCTATTCGCTAATTTTTATCGTAAATATCGCACTCCGAGAATTTGCGAAGATGTAGAACATACTGCTATATATTCTTAATCGCGAATATTCTCGATTTTTTTCTTCATCAGTAACCTCCCTTCTTGCTTGAGGGCCAATGAGAAGGCTGCAATGTCTTTGTCTGAGCTGATATGTATATAATACAGATAGTTAGTGGGAGATAGTCAGTGTAGGTTATATCCTGATATAGTGGAGCTGATAGGGTCCAGTGCAGGGTGTTAGGCAGTGTGATAGGGATTACTGTTTCTCTGCTGTCCATACATACATGCTACAGACATAGCGCTGTGATGTCACAGCAATACTTAGTGCACCAATCAGTAATATCTACTCAGACCTGATAAAATGTGAAGTTGCACGTATTGCACAAAAATATGCGCATAATTAGGGCCAATTTGTGCAATCGCAAAAATAATGACTGGAGATCACGAATTTTCGAATTTGCTAATTTATTAAGCAAAAATTTTGCGAAATATCGCAAAAACAAATATTGCCATGCCGCTCATCACTACTTCAGATCTAGGAGCCCGAAGCTCGCTTCACTCATCCCTAGTAGGAACCCTAGCTGTAACAAATTACTCCACAATCACACCAGTTTGCACCATTTGTGGACAGATTCTAGGTGCAGACATATTAGTAAATTTGGGCCACTGATTTGTGTTATCAATTGTTTTCTCGAGCCTTAAAGGGGTTTTCTGGCAGTAACTATGAAGAGAAATGTACTTACCTGCTCCCCGCTACTCAGTTCTGGCTCCCAGGCTGGTCCTGTCTGCCCACATCCTCACAGATGGGGTCACATGCGCTGCTGCAGCCAATCACTGGCTTCAACAGTGACACATCCCAAACAGCTCTGTTTCCTTCCCTGAATGAGCGTCTATGGATTCCCGCTCACCACATGTCTTGATCATGGTTGGTATCTCAATAGCAGTGTGTCCTGGTCAAATGACCATAAAGTCCTTCATCAGTACTGATGATCTTATGCACATTTGGGGTGGAAGCATCAATGCATCGCATGGTTAGTGTAAGGTTACAACAGCCCTGCACTCATCGTCACATCGAGCCCCAACATCTCACTTCCTATAAGTGATAATTAGAGATGGCCTTGCGGTTCGCCCAGCGGTCATTTCGCGCCAAACTTTGCGTGTTTGCGATTTGCCGAACATGCGAACATATGGAGAGATTCGCGCCTGCCATATTCTTTTACATTGTGAAGAACTTTGACCCATGACACATCCATCAGGTGGTACAGGTCAGCCAATCGAGACGTTTCAGCACATGGACACACCCCCTACCTTATAAATAAACCCGATCTGGCCGCCATTTTACATTCAGTCTTTTGCCAGTGTAGGGAGAGGTTGCTGTGTGGAGCAGGGACCGGCTGTTAGGGGACCAAACGCTGGCTAATAGGGCCACAAAAGTCCTTTAAGGACTGGTATAGGTGTGCTGTCGATAGGTGTGATATACTGAGGGGTGTGATATACTTATAATATACTTTCTAACATAGAGAACACATCGATCTATATAGTGATCACCTGGAAGTCAGGGGCCTAGGGGCTGGGGGCTTACTAGGGCCATTTTTATATAGGGTAAGGTTCCGGACGGGGTCGCTCTTATTAGGGCGGGTGGTCTGTGGTTAGGTTATCAGGGCCGGAATAGCCCCCCCCCCCCCCTGTAGGGCAATATCAGGGACAGTTCTTTGCCCCCCCTGTCCTTCAATACCACATCATCATCTAGCCCCGGGATACATGGTGTTTGCTTTCCCTCCGGGATTCATGGATGTGCACTGGAACCCCCCGGATTGGGGTAGGACATATGGTTTCTGATTTGGTGCCGCCGAGCGCTTGTTATTGCCGACCTCATCTATGCTTTTTACTTAACTTTAATAATTTAATTTATTTTCATTTTGAGGGATATCTTTTCCATTCACACGTCCGCAAAATGGGTCCGCATCCGTTCCGCAATTTTTCAATGGGGCCGGAATGTGCTGTCCGAATCCGCATTTGCGGATCCACACTTCCACATCCGTTCTTCCGTTTCCACAAAAAAATAGACCATGTCCTATTCTTGTCCGCAATTGCAGAGAAGATTAGGCATTTTCTATTATAGTTCCGGCGATGTGCGGTCCCCAAATTGCGGAATGCACATTGCCGGTGTCCGTGTTTTGCGGATCCTCAAAACACTTACGGACGTGTGAATGGACCCTCATAGTAACACTATTGAAGGTTATGTTTTATCTTTATGTACAGTATATTCTAATGGATTGCCTTCCGTGTACAATGTTATAATATACTTTCTATGTTAGACAGTATATTATGGTGCATTTGTATTGTGCGCAGTTGTGCGCGGTTCTGCTGCGATACCGCAGGTATATAGAGGGACAAGCGTTATTGGAAAAAATAATTTCTACTGGTGTGATATACCAGTCATCCCCCAAAAAACAGATAGAAGCGGGGTGTTATATACCAATATAGTTTCTTTATAGTGCAATTGGGTACTGTACAGTGCATTTGCGCATGCGCGTACGCGAAAATTATATTGCCGATATTTCGCATTGAAATAAATAATGAATGGAGATCGCAAATTCGAATAATCCATCTGGTGTCACTGTCCGTGTTGTGAGATTATTTGTGCACTTCTAGTAATTATTTCTTGGCTGCAAATATCAGCTGAAGGTTTTTCAGGTTCGCCTGCCATTAAAATGAATGGGGCCTGCCGCGAACTTGCGGTTCGCGAACATTTGATTGCGTTCACGTGATCGCGTTCGCGAACCGTCCCGGCAGATGTTCGTCCATCACTAGTGATAATCTTTTTACATTTTTCATCATAAATTTTAAAAGCAAATTGTAAAACTAGTTGAGAAGGAAGATACCAGATAAGTTTTATCCATAGATGTGGGCAATAGCTGAATATATGGGGGGTAAATTATTAGTGTATTATTATTCCCACTCAGTTGGTGTCCCGCAAGGCTCTGTCCTAGGACCTCTGCTCTTCTCTATCTATGCTTTCGGCCTGGGACATCTCATAGAGTACCATGGCTTTCAGTATCACTCTTCTGCTAATGACACACAAATCTACCTCTCTGGTCCAGAGATCACCGCCTTATTATCTAGAATCCCACAATGCCTATCTTCCATATCCTCCTTCTTCTCCTGTCGCTTTCTAAAACTTAACATGGATAAAACAGAATTCATTATCTTTCCCCCATCTTGCTCACCCCCTTCCCCAACAGACCTATCTATCACGATCAATCGCTGCACATTCTCCCCGGTCAACCAAGTCCGCTGCCTTGGAGTGACCTTGGATTCTGCCCTCTCCTTTTGACTTATGGTTAAGGGAAAAAGAGAAGAGGGTTAGTCGAAAAAAACCCTGAAAAGGATTAAGGTGGAGTCAGAGAGTAACTGGCCGGGCGTCAAAGGGTGGATCTAGAGAAAGTTTTATTACAGAATGGAGAAAAAAATATATATGAAAAGAATGGCGTAAGGTATAGTGTTAGGGTGCAGAAAGGCTGCCAGTGGTGGTCATTATGGGTAGGAGACAAAGAAAGGTGCGGTATATATATATATATATACGGATACACATATACCTAAAATAGTGACCCAACTGTTGGCGCCAATCTGTTCTAGTGTATCAGGTTAATGCTACAGTATCTTGGTAGGAGATGGAATATCCCACATGAGTACACACAGTGTATCAGGGAGAGTGATAAAATCGTAGGTTAATGAACATGAGAAGGTATCTTCAGTTTCCTTCTGTTACCATCCAAAGCACGTGCGCACTCATCCCTGTGCGTTCCAGCAATGAGCTCCATGGACCAGAAGTTGGTCCACTTCCGGTATGCGGCCGCAACACGGCACATAGATACTTCCCCTTTTGCCTTTGCATTCACCACTACGGCGTCTAGTTTTTTTTCCACAGATCCCTTGTAATAAATGCCTATCCTTGTCCGCAAATGTGAAAAAAGTAGGACATGCACTATTTTTTTTGCTGAAGGGAAACACGGACAACAGACGCGGAACACAAACGGATGAACTATCAGCATTTTTTTGCTGACCCATTGAAATGAATGGGTCCCCATCCTATCCGCAAAAAAAACGGAACGGAGGCCGAGAAAAACAACTGTTGTGTGCATGAGGCCACTGCCTTATTTGGTTCCATCTCTAGGAAAACGAGTGCGTTCCACTGTGGAACGCACCACTTCCGGTACTGGAAGTGACGCCACGGATCCCTGCTCTGGCGCTCATTTGATAATTCCGGCACCTGATTAAGACACATGTATAAAAACCCTGGCCTATCACTGTTGTTTTATCACTGCTTACTACTGCTCCTGAGGAAGGGGTTCTGGATGACCCCGAAACGCGTTGAGCTACACCTGTTGTTTACAAAGGAATTGACAAGAAGTTTCTTCCTGAAATTCTACAAACGACCCAGGCGAGAGAGGCAGTTCTGTAGGTGTCTTGAGCTTTATCCTGCAGAACCCCTACCTAGTGAAGTGAGTAGATTTGAATTTTAATTTCTAGTTCACTTTCCATTGTTTTAAATGTTTAGCTCTCAATATGCTATTCAGTGCGGACTGAATGTCTGCTAGTGGTATCCTGATACTCTCAAGGAAACTGAAGATACCTTCTCATTGTCATTAACCTACGATTTTATCACTCTGCCTGATACACTGTGTGTACTCATGTGGGATATTCCATCTCCTACCAAGAAACTGTAGCATTAACCTGATACACTAGAACAGATTGGTGCCAACAGTTGGGTCACCATTTTAGGTATATGTGTATCCGTATATATATATATATATACCGCACCTTTCTTTCTCTCCTTCCGACCGCACATCCAAGCCCTTTCCACCACCTGCCGCCTCCAACTCAAAAACATCTCCCGCATCCGCGCTTTCCTCAACTTTGAGTCTGCGAAAATGTTTGTACATGCCCTAATCATCTCCCGCCTAGACTACTACAACATCCTCCTCTGTGGCCTCCCATCTAGCACTCTCGCACCCCTCCAATCTATCCACAACTCTGCTGCCCGACTAATCCACCTCTCCCCTGTTACTCCTCTGCCTCTTCCCTCTGCCAATCCCTTCACTGGCTCCCCATTGCCCAGCGAATTCACTTCAAAGTACTAACAAATACAAACAAGGCCGTCCACAACCTGTCCCCTCCCTACATCTCTGAGCTACCTTCCCAATACATCCCCACACGCACTCTCCGATCCTCACAAGACCTCCTTCTCTCCTCTTATCACCAATTCCCACAATCGTCTCCAGGATTTCTCCCGTGCATCCCCCACACTCTGGAACTCGCTACCTCAACATATCAGACTCTCACCTACAGTGGAATCCTTCAAAAGAAATCTAAAAACCCACCTCTTCAGACAAGCCTACAACCAGTGACCCTGCTGCCTCTATACCGCCATGACCTGCTTCACCCGCACCTACTGCGTCCTTCTCCCATACCATGTAGATTGTAAGCTCTCGCGGGCAGGACCCTCTCTCCTTCTGTACCAGTTTGTAACTTGTCTTGGTCATGCTTAGTGCAATTGTCTGTGTTATGTATGTGCACCGCTTATCATATTTACAGCGCCATGGAATGAATGGCGCTTTAATAATAAATAATGATAATAATAATAATAATAATTAGTGTATTATTGTTATTTTAATATCAATTATTTGACGCCCAGTTTAACTTTTCAGCAAACTTGTTGCCTCTGGACAAACCAGTTGACTGGAGTAAAGGATTTGATCTGTCAGACCGGATTGTGGAAGCAGAACCTTATGTGAAGGCCTCGGATTTCATCATTCCTGTCTTTGTTTACAGGTATGAGCGGCGCGTTTCAGTCCTCCAAACACTGTGATGTGATTTCTACTATAACTTCAGAAGCTCTGCTCAGGTTTCAGGTTGGGAAGGGCCCTTGACATATAACTTGAAGGTCTTTGGCCCAAATGTAAAATCTGTGTCATGGATTAGCGGGTGTAAACCCACTGTGCCACTGACTGGCTATACTCTGGAGGGGCATGTCTAAGCAACTACCTGGTTTTCACTAGAGCCTCAGATGGTGAGGATAGACTTGAGCAGTTAGGGTAGTTGCCAGGGGCTACTCCAGAGCAATCCCCGAGCCAGTGGTAGCTGGTCTAGGAGCACCAGGAGGTACCTCAGTAGGTACCGAAGCGTAGTCAGGCAGGTGGAGTCGTTACCAGGAGCAACAGTGCAGGACCGAAGGACGAGGCAGAGGCGTAGTCAGACAGGCAAAAGGTCAGGGCAGGCGGCAAAGGTACAGGTCAGGCAACAGGAGAGTCAAGGCAAGCAGGCAGGGATCAGACGGTTAGCAGAATCCAGGAACGAAGTACAAGTCAGGAACACACATGAGTATCAGGATCTAGAAAACGACAAGGACCTTGACACTGAGGCATCTTGGAAGGGGGCTGAGACACTTAAATACCTGCAGGAGAGCGAGAGTTGGTCAGCGAGGTCACCTGACCTAACCCATACATCCCAGGGAGTGAGGCGCTCTACCCTCAGTGCAGTGTAACATTAAACCAGCCGAACTCATGCTGTGTTCAGGGCTAAGTGGAAACTGTGGAGCCGAATCCTCAAAAGCGGTGAAATGGGAAGCATCAGCCACAGGTCACCACTGAGCGCGGCGCCCCGGACCACGGCGATAAGCGGGGGAGCAGCAGCATACAGCAGCCGCTGTTATAGTACCCTCCCTCTTACGCTCCCTTTTATTGCATCCACGATGGGACAAGAACCTTTTTAACAGGTCCGGAGCATGAATATTCTCCTCCGGCTCCCAAGACCTCTCTTCCGGACCGAAGCCCTTCCAATCCACCAGGTAGTAGGTTTTCTTCACACGTTTCCTGAAGTCCAAGATTTCCTTGATCTCAAATGTTTCTTCCGAGTCTTCAGACACCGGAGTGGCCATAGACTGAGCTGTAGAAAAGCGGTTAAGGACTACCGGTTTGAGCAAGGATATGAGGAAGGCATTGGGGACACGAAGAGAGAGGGGTACCCGTAAATTATAGGTCACTTCATTGATCTTCTTCAAAACTACGAAGGGTCCCAGGAACCTAGGGGCAAACTTAAAACTAGGAACCCTAAAACGGATGTTTCTGGAGAAGAGCCATACCTTATCTCCCGGCGAGAACTGAGGTGGTTTTCTTCTTTTTCTGTCCGCATTTGTCTTAATGCGGGTCACTGCTTTATCGATGCAAATCTTGGTATCCTGCTAGATCTTAAAAAAATCCCTAAAAGAGGAATCCGTCGCTGTTACCCCAGAAGACATAGGAACAGGGAGAGGAATATGAGGATGCTGTCCAAAAATGACAAAGAAGAGAGATGACCCCGCAGTTGTCGTGTTGAGCTCAAACAAAATGCCGAAGTTAATTCTCCAATATCTGATTGACCCATTCTACTTGCCAGTTGGTTTGGGGGTGATAACCGGAGGGGAAGTCCAGGTCAACTTCTAGCAGTCGGCAAAGATCTCTCCAGAACTTGGAGGTAAACTGGAATCTACGATCAGCAACAATATGCCCAGGTAAACCATGCAGACGAAATATATGTGTCACGAACAGTTTAGCAAGTTCAGCATCCGAGGGCAATCCAGTCAAAGGAACGAAGTGCGCCATCTTGGAGAATCGGTCCATGACCACCCTTATCACGGTACATCTGGCCAAAGAGGGCAGATCTGTAATAAAGTCCATGGCAATGTGTTGCCATGGAGCATCAGGAACAGGTAGCGGTTTGCTCCTCGAGATTTTATTTTGAGCACAGACTGTGCAGGCAGAGACATAATCATGCACATCCTTGGACAATGTGGGCCACCAGTAGTGGCCAGACACCAGTTCTGTGGTCTTGCGAAAACTGGGTGACCGGCCAGTTTGGAGTTGTGGCCCCACGTTAGGATACGTTTTCTTTTGGCAGATGGCACAAATGTTCTCCCGGGAGGAATGTCTCTTACCAGGACAGGAGCCACTGTAATCAAGCGAGCAGGATCTACAATGAATTGTGGTTTCTCCTGGTGGTCTGTGAAGTCAAATGACCTAGGCAGAGCATCCGCCTTGATGTTTTTCTCAGCGGGGCTAAAGTGCAACTCGAAATTAAAACGAGAGAAGAAGAGAGCCCACGTGGCTTGGCGAGGGTTCAGACGCTGGGCTGTCTGCAGATATGTGAGGTTCTTGTGATCCGTGAATATTATCACCGGATGCTGGGCCCCCTCCAACAGATAAAGCCACTCCTCCAAGGCAAGTTTTATGGCTAGAAGTTCTCTGTCTTCTATATGGATAAATCCAGCAACTGGCGACCCTGAAGTAGCTGGAGAAGAAATGGCATCCAGACGAGCAGCAACATTATGCATAAACTGCATCATGACATCCTGACGTTCGCTCTGGCACCTCACTTCATGTAATAATTCCTGAATGACAGGCTTGGAATGACCAGCGGGGTCCATTGCCTCCGTGTACTGTCATGGATCAGCGGGTGTGAACCCACTGTGCCACTGACTGGCTATACTCTGGAGGGGCGTGTCTAAGCAACTACCTGGTTTTTACTAGAGCCTCAGATGGTGAGGATAGACTTGAGCCATTAGGATAGCTGCCAGGGGCTACTCCAGAGCAATCCCTGAGCCAGTGGCAGCTGGCCCAGGTGGACCAGGAGGTACCTGAGTAGGTACCGGAAGTACAAGTGTAGTCAGGCAGGTGGAGTCGTTACCAGGAGCAACGGTGCAGGACCGAAGGACTAGGCAGAGGCGTAGTTAGACAGGCAAAAGGTCATGGCAGGCGGCACAGGTACAGGTCAGGGAATCTGGATCGGCAACAGGAGAGTCAATGCAAGCAGGCAGGGATCAGACGGTTAGCAGAATCCAGGAGCGAGTCAAGAACACACATGAGTATCAGGATCTAGAAAACCACAAGGACTTTGACACTGAGGCATCTGGGAAGAGGTCTGAGCCAGTTAAATACCTGCAGGAGAGCCAGAGTTGGTCAGCGAGGTCACCTGACCTAACCCATACATCCCAGGGAGTGATGCGCTCTACCCTTAGAGCACTGTAACATGAAACCAGCCGAACTAATGCTGTGTCCAGGGCTAAGTGGAAGCTGTGGAGCGGAATCCTCAAAAGCAATCACACCTACAGAAACAGAGCCCAGGACCGCAGTGGTGAAATGGGAAGCACCAGCCACAGGTCACCGCTGAGCGCAGCGCCCGGTACCATGGCAATAAGCGGGGGAACAGCGGTGTACAGCATCCGCTGTTAGAATCTGTATCAATGATACCACATATGGCAATTAAAGTCTTTGCCAGGGGAGTACACAGATCTTATAGGGCCCCATGCAAAACTTAGTACGAGCCCCCCTATCTTACCCAGATGACAAGTATAGGTGCGTCAGTAACTCCCAGAGATCGGTCATGCCAAACTAATTTAATCAGTTTCTATGAGGAGGTAAGTTCTAGACTTGACAGCGGCGAATCAGTGGATGTCGTATACAGTTGCAAGAAAAAGTATGTGAACCCTTTGGAATGATATGGATTCTTGCACAAATTGATCATAAAATGTGATCTGATCTTCATCTAAGTCACAACAATAGACAATCACAGTCGGCTTAAACTAATAACACACAAAGAATTAAATGTTACCATGTTGTTATTGAACACACCATGTAAACATTCACAGTGCAGGTGGAAAAAGTATGTGAACCCCTAGACTAATGACCTCTCCATAAGCTAATTGGAGTGAGGTGTCAGCCAAATGGAGTCCAATCAATGAGATGAGATTGGAGGTGTTGGTTACAGCTGCCTTGCCCTATAAAAAACACACACCAGTTCTGGCTTTGCTTTTAACAAGAAGCATTGCCTGATGTGAATGATGCCTCGCACAAAAGAGCTCTCAGAAGACCTACGATTAAGAATTGTTGACTTGCATAAAGCTGGAAAGGGTTATAAAAGTATCTCCAAAAGCCTTGCTGTTCATCAGTCCACGGTAAGACAAATTGTCTATAAATGGAGAAAGTTCAGCACTGCTGCTACTCTCCCTAGGAGTGGCCGTCCTGTAAAGATGACTGCAAGAGCGCAGCGCAGACTGCTCAATGAGGTGAAGAAGAATCCTAGAGTGTCAGCTAAAGACTTACAAAAGTCTCTGGCATATGCTGACATCCCTGTTAGAGAATCTACGATACGTAAAACACTACACAAGAATGGATTTCATAGGAGGATACCACAGAAAAAGCCACTGCTGTCCAAAAAAAACATTGCTGCACGTTTACAGTTTGCACATGAGCAGCTGGATGTTCCACAGCAGTACTGGCAAAATATTCTGTGGACAGATGAAACCAAAGTTGAGTTGTTTGGAAACAACACACAACACTATGTGTGGAGAAAAAGAGGCACAGCACACCAACCTCAAAACCTCATCCCAACTGTGAGGTATGGTGGTGGGGGCATCATGGTTTGGGGCTGCTTTGCTGTGTCAGGGCCTGGACGGATTGCTATCATCGAAGGAAAAATGAATTCCCAAGTTTATCAAGACATTTTGCAGGAGTACGTAAGGCCATCTGTCCACCAGCTAAAGCTCAACAGAAGATGGGTGTTGCAAGAGGACAACGACCCAAAGCATAAAAGTAAATCAACAACAGAATGGCTTACACAGAAGAAAATCCGCCTTCTGGAGTTACCCAGTCAGAGTCCTGACCTCAACCCGATTGAGATGCTGTGGCATGAGCTCAAGAAAGCGATTCACACCAGACATCCCAAGAATATTGCTGAACTGAAACAGTTCTGTAAAGAGGAATGGTGAAGAATTACTCCTGACCGTTCTGCACGTCTGATCTGCAATTACAGGAAACGTTTGGTGGAAGTAATTGCTGCCAAAAGAGGTTCAACCAGTTATTAAATCCAAGGGTTCACATACTTTTTCCACCTGCACTGTGAATGTTTACATGGTGTGTTCAATAAAAACATGGTAACATTTAATTATTTGTGTGTTATTAGTTTAAGCAGACTGTGATTGTCTATTGTTGCGACTTAGATGAAGATCACATCACATTTTTTGACCAATTTGTGAAGGAATCCATATCATTAAAAAAGGGTTCACATACTTTTTCTTGCAACTGTATCTGGACTTCTCCAAAGCATTTGACACTGTACCACATAAGAGGTTAGTATATAAAATGAGAATGCTCGGACTGGGAGAAAACGTCTGTATGTGGGTAAGTACCTGGCTGAGTAATAGAAAACAGAGGGTGGGTATTACCGGTACACACTCAGATTGGGTCACTGTCACTAGTGGGGTACCTCAGGGGTCAGTATTGGGCCCTATTCTCTTCAACATATTTATTAATGATCTTGTAGAAGGCTTGCACAGTAAAGTATCAATTTTCGCAGATGACACTAAACTGTGTAAAGTAATTAACACTGAAGAGGACAATATACTGTATATATACTACAGAGGACAGTATACTGTATATATATATACTACAGAGGACAATATACTGTATATATACTACAGAGGATAGTATACTGTATATATACTACAGAGGACAGTATACTGTATATATACTACAGAGGACAGTATACTGTATATATATATACTACAGAGGACAGTATACTGTATATATACTACAGAGGACAGTATACTATATATATATATATACTACAGAGGACAGTATACTGTATATATACTACAGAGGAAAGTATACTACTACAGAGGGATCTGGATAGATTGGAGACTTGGGCAGATAAGTGGCAGATGAGGTTTAACACTGACAAATGTAAGGTTATGCACATGGGAAGGAATAATGCAAGTCACCCGTACATACTAAATGGTAAAACACTCGGTAACACTGACATGGAAAAGGATCTAGGAATTTTAATAAACAGCAAACTAAGCTGCAAAAACCAGTGTCAGGCAGCTGCTGCCAAGGCCAACAAGATAATGGGTTGCATCAGAAGGGGCATAGATGGCGGTGATAAGAACATAGTCCTACCACTTTACACATCACTAGTCAGACCACACATGGAGGACTGTGTACAGTTCTGGGCTCCTGTGAACAAGGCAGACATAGCAGAGCTGGAGAGGGTCCAGAGGAGGGCAACTAAAGTAATAACTGGAATGGGGCAACTACAGTACCCTGAAAGATTATCAAAATTTGGGTTATTCACTTTAGAAAAAAGACGACTGAGTGGAGATCTAATTACTATGTATAAATATATCAGGTGTCAGTACAGAGATCACTCCCATCATCTATTTATCCCCAGGACTGTGACTGTGACGAGGGGACATCCTCTGCGTCTGGAGGAAAGAAGGTTTGTACACAAACATAGCAGAGGATTCTTGACGGTAAGAGCAGTGAGACTATGGACTCTTTACTGTAAGAGCAGTGAGACTATGGACTCTTTACTGTAAGAGCAGTGAGACTATGGACTCTTTACTGTAAGAGCAGTGAGACTATGGACTCTTTACTGTAAGAGCAGTGAGACTATGGACTCTTTACTGTAAGAGCAGTGAGACTATGGACTCTATACTGTAAGAGCAGTGAGACTATGGACTCTTTACTGTAAGAGCAGTGAGACTATGGACTCTTTACTGTAAGAGCAGTGAGACTATGGACTCTTTACTGTAAGAGCAGTGAGACTATGGAACACTACTGTAAGAGCAGTGAGACTATGGACTCTTTACTGTAAGAGCAGTGAGACTATGGACTCTTTACTGTAAGAGCAGTGAGACTATGGACTCTATACTGTAAGAGCAGTGAGACTATGGAACTCTTTACTGTAAGAGCAGTGAGACTATGGACTCTTTACTGTAAGAGCAGTGAGACTATGGACTCTATACTGTAAGAGCAGTGAAACTATGGACTCTTTACTGTAAGAACAGTGAGACTATGGACTCTTTACTGTAAGAACAGTGAGACTATGGACTCTATACTGTAAGAGCAGTGAGACTATGGACTCTATACTTTAAGAGCAGTGAGACTATGGACTCTTTACTGTAAGAGCAGTGAGACTATGGGTTCTTTACTGTAAGAGCAGTGAGACTATGGACTCTTTACTGTAAGAGCAGTGAGACTATGGACTCTTTACTGTAAGACCAGTGAGACTATGGACTCTTTACTGTAAGAGGAGTGAGACTATGGACTCTTTACTGTAAGAGCAGTGAGACTATGGGCTCTTTACTGTAAGAGCAGTCAGACAATGGACTCTTTACTGTAAGACTAGTGAGACTATGGACTCTTTACTGTAAGAGGAGTGAGACTATGGACTCTTTACTGTAAGAGCAGTGAGACTATGGACTCTTTACTGTAAGAGTAGTGAGACTATGGACTCTTTACTGTAAGAGCAGTGAGACTATGGACTCTTTACTGTAAGAGCAGTGAGACTATGGACTCTTTACTGTAAGAGCAGTGAGACTATGGACTCTTTACTGTAAGAGCAGTGAGACTATGGACTCTATACTGTAAGAGCAGTGAGACTATGGACTCTTTACTATAAGAGCAGTGAGACTATGGACTCCTTACTGTAAGAGCAGTGAGACTATGGACTCTATACTGTAAGAGCAGTGAGACTATGGATTCTTTACGGTAAGAGCAGTGAGACTATGGACTATTTACGGTAAGACCAGTGAGACTATGGACTCTTTACGGTAAGAGCAGTGAGACTATGGACTCTTTACTGTAAGAGCAGTGAGACTATGGACTCTTTACTGTAAGACCAGTGAGACTATGGACTCTTTACTGTAAGAGTAGTGAGACTATGGACTCTTTACTGTAAGAGCAGTGAGACTATGGACTCTTTACTGTAAGAGCAGTGAGACTATGGACTCTTTACTGTAAGAGCAGTGAGACTATGGACTCTTTACTGTAAGAGCAGTGAGACTATGGACTCTATACTGTAAGAGCAGTGAGACTATGGACTCTTTACTATAAGAGCAGTGAGACTATGGACTCCTTACTGTAAGAGCAGTGAGACTATGGACTCTTTACTGTAAGAGCAGTGAGACTATGGATTCTTTACGGTAAGAGCAGTGAGACTATGGACTATTTACGGTAAGACCAGTGAGACTATGGACTCTTTACGGTAAGAGCAGTGAGACTATGGACTCTTTACGGTAAGAGCAGTGAGACTATGGACTCTTTACTGTAAGAGCAGTGAGACTATGGACTCTATACTGTAAGAGCAGTGAGACTATGGACTCTTTACTATAAGAGCAGTGAGACTATGGACTCCTTACTGTAAGAGCAGTGAGACTATGGACTCTTTACTGTAAGAGCAGTGAGACTATGGATTCTTTACGGTAAGAGCAGTGAGACTATGGACTATTTACGGTAAGACCAGTGAGACTATGGACTCTTTACGGTAAGAGCAGTGAGACTATGGACTCTTTACGGTAAGAGCAGTGAGACTATGGACTCTTTACTGTAAGAGCAGTGAGACTATGGACTCTTTACTGTAAGAGCAGTGAGACTATGGAACTCTCTGCCTGAGGAGGTGGTGATGGTGAGTACAATAAAGGAACTCAAGAGGGGCCTGGATGTATTTCTGGAGTGTAATAATATTACAGGCTATGGCGACTAGAGAGGGGTCGTTGATCCAGGGAGTTATTCTGATGCCTGATTGGAGTTAGGAAGTAATTTTTTATTCCCCTAAAGTGAAAAAAAATTGCCTCCTACCTCACATGTTTTTTTTTTGCCTTCCTCTGGATCAACTTGCAGGATGACAGGCCGAACTGGATGGACAAATGTCTTTTCTCGGCCTTATGTACTATGTTACTATGTTACACAAAGTGCAACTACACAGATTTATATAAAGCAGAAACATTTTTTATAAATATCAACTGTAATAAATATTTCCTTTGGTGCTTCAAAATTACCGTGCTCATTCTCAACACTATATTTCTCCATATAGTTACAGCAGAAAACAGGCAAAAATATATTGATTAATCTCCTGCTATTACAAAGAGGTCTGCCTGCAACCACCACTAGGGGGAGCTGATGGCATCTCTGTGTATTGAGCTCCCCCTAGTGGTTGCTGTTTGATAATGCAGTGTTTAGTTTCGTTCAGAGAAGTTCAGAGTGGACCCCATATCCCCAGGGCCCTGTAGCAGGTTCGTGATCTGCCTACCTTGCAGGTAAACCACTTTTCCCTGCTACCTCTGCATCCCCTATAGCTTCCCCCCTGATAGCATATTAGATTTACCTACATAAACTTAGGGAACAACTGATTTTTGTGACATTTTTTATTATTCAGTGTGCAGCAGTTGCCAACTCCCCAGCTGAAGGATGATCTGAAAGAAATACTTCATACTGCCACACAGCTTACAAGTAAGTGTCCACAGATCCAGCATGTCTGTATGGCGGCCGGTAGGACCCCCGTCAAAGAAAAGCGATGAGCAGGTTTTCTAGAGTAGCCTTCGCCTCCTATAAGACAATGGAGGACGATACACGTTCTAGCATCTCAGCCTCCCATGACTTTTATGCAGAATCTGTTATTGAAAATACAAGCATTCAGGCTCAGACTGGCCCCTGAGCACGGTGGGCCCCGAGTCTCCCACCCCCTGCACAAGTGGCACATGGCACAGTAGACTGACTGCACTACATATAGATAGGCCGTGTACAGCATCGCAACCAGACTGCGTTCACATGCATCGGGTTTTCCAAGTCTTTACAACAGATGAGCTATCATCTGGATAGGTCATCAGTATTTGATGTGTGGTGGTCCGACACTCGAGACCCCCCGATCAGCTGTTTGAGAAGGCACCGGATCTCCTGTGAGCGCCACAGCCTTCTCCCTGCTCACCAAGCCCAGCATCATACATTGTATAGCGGCCGCGCTTGTTATCGGGCTCAGCCTTATTCACTTCAATGGGTCTGAGCTGCTCCTAGGTCATGTGACCGATGAACATGACATCACTGGCCTAGGAAAAGCTGGAGAAGTTCACGGTGATGCTGTGAGTGCCGGTGCCTGCTCAAACAGCTGATCGGCAGGGGTCTAGGCTGTCGGACCCCCACTGATCAGATACTGGTGATCTATCCAGAGGACAGGTCATCAGTTATAAAATCTCGGAAAACCCCTTTATCAAAGTCCCCAGTTTATTATTACAGATGCATCAGATGGCTGAGATGACTTCTAGGTACAGAGGCAGGACAGCCAGTATCCTCTTTCATCAGGGACCTGCCTTCTCATAGTCACTGCAGGGGCCCATTAATCAACCATGTGCAAGGTGGCCCCGGAATGAATAGTACTGGTGGGCCCTCAGCATCCCAGTCTGACGTGCAGGCATTAGCAGAACTTTTTTGTAAATGTAATCATGACCCGACAATGGGAGGTTTTCATCTTGTTGCTCTTGTTTCAGCCGTCGATCCCATCGTTGTCCTCACTCATTGGACTCACAAGAACTATCCTCAAGTCGAAGCCATGTTCAGGGACATTGGAACAGAGAAGTTTTTTCCTGTTGAAAATTACACCGAAAAAAATCCAAAGAGAAAAAAGGAAACTGACGAGGAGATCATTCAGATTCTATATGAAGTCATCAGCGATGCTAAGTTCCGAGCTAGCTATCCCCGGGACGCGGATCAGGAGATGATTGATCGGAAGGTGTTTGTACTGAGATATATTCACGACAGAGAACTGATGATTCAGAGACAAACCCTGGACACACATAGATATGTGGAGATCAAGGGGGCGGAGCAGGCCTCCAAACTGAGGAAGGAAGAGGAGGAAAAAGAGCGGCGAAAAAGTGGGGAATTATTTAAGGAAAAATTAGAGAAGATGCGAGGAGAATTCCAGAGACAGCAACTGCGGGACCAGTATGAACACGAAAAGAGAATGAAAGAGCTGCAAAAGAAAGGAAAGAACAGGAAAAACAAATAACAGGACACAAGGTGTAGACGGGAGGACGGTGGCCTCTGTGGTGGCTTTATCCCTCAGGGTGAAGACCCATAGTGCCTCATCTGTAATAGGACAAAAAAACATCAGACAACGGCTGCAAGTAAATTAATTATATGAAGAAAATAATGACCGTAGAAATCCAAAGAGAGAACTGAGTATTAAAGTGTTCCGGTACTGCCTTGTGACATGTCAGAGTGACATATAAAAAGTTCTGGACCATTTAGGGTCTCAGTTCTGAGACCCCCACAGATCTCTAGAACCAGGAGAGAGAAGCACATATCACAGTCTCCCAGGGACGGATTGGCCAGAGTTCTTACAGGGAAATTTCTGGTGGGCCGATGCCCAGGGGGCCACCTGAGCCCTTCTTACCGCCAACAAGTGAAAGTTTTTGGGGATGTATTTTGTGCTGCTGGCAGTATTTTGAGATGGACTGTGGTACTTGGCCCTGTTCGGGTTGTATAATGTGCCACAATATGGTATTGCTAGCCCTGCCCTCCATCAATTTGGACCTGACTACAAAATGGGGCCACTTTTTGTATTTTTTCCAGGGCCACTTTAAGTTCCCAGTCCGCCCCTGCACTCTCCCTCCTTACTGCAAGAGAAGGACGTAATAGAAAGTCTAGGGCCTATCTTATTTCCATCTCCGGCTATGTGAGGGCTTCCATCTTTTTGTTCTAGAGATCAGTGTGGTCTCAGCGCTCAGACCCCAACAATCAAAGCCTTTTTGAACAGACTGACCATTGGGCCTTTAGTGTTTTATACAGAGAAGCCCCAAGTCCCTGCTCCACTTGTGTGGTCTCTACAGGATGATGCTTATCGGCCTCATTCCTCAGAATGTCTCACAGTAATATTGTCTTTATGGCCCACAACAACCAGAGGTATCCCCCTTAGTACTCCCACACCTTAGTCATCCCCCTTAGTGCTCCCACACATTAGTTGTCCTCCTTTGTGGCCCCACACAGTATTTATGCCCTCTTAGTGCCGACAAAAAGTAGTTATGCAACTGGAGTGCCCCCTCACAGAAGTTATGCCCCCTCTGTGACCCCACAGTTTCAGAGAGTTTGTCTCCTATCATTACAGATACTGTGGCTGGACAAATATTCCTCCTCTCTGGAAGGGATGGTAAGGCATGGTGCATCCCAATTAGTGATGAGCGGGAGGTGCCATATTCGATTTCGCGATATTTCGCGAATATTCGATTGAATATTCGTGTTATATTCGTTGAAATCGAATATTCGTAATTTTTCCATTTATCGCGAATAATATGCGATTTAATTAATCGCGTATTGCGATTTTTCTTTTGATAGTATAAGGCAACGTTCCTATGATTAATTGACTATGGCTAGGTTAATATGTGTATTTTACGAATATTCTTAATATTGCTCTAACTTCTTTTAGAATATTCGTAATATTCTAAAAGACAAAGTTAGAGCAATATTACGAATTTTCGTAAAATACACACATAGACTGTAATTTAGCTAATATAGTGCTATAATCCTTTTTTTTTCTCAAATTTTTTTGGCCTCTTCTGAACTTCAGTTTTGGAAAATATGTACACTATTAAAAAAATTACTATAGCACTATATTAGCTAAATTACAATCTATATGTGTATTTTACGAATATTCTTAATATTGCTCTAACTTCGTCTTTTAGAATATTCGTAATATTCTTAAAGACGAAGTTAGAGCAATATTACGAATATTCTAAAAGACGAAGTTAGAGCAATAATATTCCACTTTGGCATACTGCTCCCCGACAAGCGTCCCCGTCACCATGGGAACGCCTGTGGGTTAGAATATACCATCGGATCTGAGGTTTTACGATCTCAGGGAAAACTCAGATCCGATGGTATTTTCTAACCCACAGGCGTTCCCATGGTGACGGGGACGCTTGTCGGGGTGTTGTATGCTGAAGTTGATTAAATAACGATTTTGTCATGCGCTCGGGCACACGTATTAACCATTACGATTTTTCTGTTGTAATATTTGTGAACTCGAATATTATAACCAAGATTATTGGTTTAGATTAGAATAGGACGAATATTCGAAAATTGAATATACAGCAATATATTCTTTATTTTGAATATTCGTCATATTTAGTCCATCTGAAAACGTGATTCCTTCCAGCTTCAATTCAGTTGCTTGTGGGCCAATGGCTCATTGACCCACAAGCAAGAAGCAGGGAGGAATCATATATTTTCAGATGAAAAAAAAACAAAAAAACAAAACGAATATTCGATTTCGCGAATATATGGAACTATATTCGAAATATTCGCGAAATCTCGAAATTGCGATATTCGAGATAAAAATTCGAAATTCGAATATTCGCGCTCAACACTAATCCCAATAGGAAATAAGTCCAGAGAGTCAGGCTCTGCGGTAAACCAGTGTGTTTTTTTACTGGAGGAACTGAAGTACAAAGCAATACTGGCAGTGCACTGAGCTGGCCTCTCCAGTCTCCTCCTGGGCAGAAGAAGGTTTTGCACTGAGGAAAGACCTGAGCTAGCTGTCTCTCTCTCTCTCTCTTAGAAGTCAGGTACCCTGGTTAAATAACAGATGTACTAGCTTAGAAAACCTACATAATAAATTTGCCCTACCCCAATCAGAGGTTTTCTCATACTTAGGCCTCATGTACACGGACGTTTTTTTACACGGTCCGCAAAAACGGGGTCCGTAGGTCCGTCATCCGTGACCGTTTTTTCGTCCGTAGGTCTTCCTTGATTTTTGGAGGATCCACGGACATGAAAAAAAAGTCGTTTTGGTGTCCGCCTGGCCGTGCGGAGCCAAACGGATCCGTCCTGAATTACAATGCAAGTCAATGGGGACGGATCCGTTTGATGTTGACACAATATGGTGCCATTTCAAACGGATCCGTCCCCATTGACTTTCAATGTAAAGTCTGGAGTCCCTTTTATACCATCGGATCAGAGTTTTCTCCAATCCGATGGTATATTCTAACTTGAAGCGTCCCCATCACCATGGGAACGCCTCTATGTTAGAATATACTGTCGGATATGAGTTAGATCGTGAAACCTCATTTCCGACAGTATATTCTAACACAGAGGCGTTCCCATGGTGATGGGGACGCTTCTAGTTAGAATATACTACAAACTGTGTACATGACTGCCCCCTGCTGCCTAGCAGCATCCGATCTCTTACAGGGGGCCGTGATCAGCACAATTAACCCCTCAGGTGCCGCACCTGAAGGTGTTAATTGTACTATCATATCCCCCTGTAAGAGATCAGGGCTGCCAGGCAGCAGGGGGCAGTCTTGTACACAGTTTGTAGTGTATTCTAACTAGAAGCGTCCCCATCACCATGGGAACGCTTCTGTGTTAGAATATACTGTCGGTTCTGAGTTTTCACGAAGTGAAAACTCAGCTTTGAAAAAGCTTTTATGCAGACGGATCTTCGGATCCGTCTGTATAAAAACTAACCTACGGCCACGGATCACGGACACGGATGCCAATCTTGTGTGCATCCGTGTTCTTTCACGGACCCATTGACTTGAATGGGTCCGTGAACCGTTGGCCGTGAAAAAAATAGGACAGGTCATATTTTTTTCACGGCCAGGAAACACGGATCACGGATGCGGCTGCAAAACGGTGCATTTTCCGATTTTTCCACGGACCCATTGAAAGTCAATCGGTCCGCGAAAAAAAACGGAAAACGGCACAACGGCCACGGATGCACACAACGGTCGTGTGCATGAGGCCTAACAGATCAGATATGCGCTAGCTAAAATAATATGGTCTACCGGATCATCCAATTACCCATTGGAAAAGTGGCTTACTCACTCTCTAGCGCCAAACACAAAAAAAAAGGAATATCACATTGTTACCGGATTCTTATACAATCTGGCCCTGATCCTCTAGCAAAATACAAAGCCAAATGGGAAGCCATGCTTAGTATCACCGTACCAGACAATAGTTGGCAAGAAGCATTTGCAATAATACCCCAAATATCCAGATGTTGAAACCATGTTGAGGTATCCAGGAAACTGTTCTATCAGTGGTTCTTGGTCCCAACTAAGGTTTCTTTATTTAATGATACCCCTGATACATGTTGGAGGTGTCAGGAAAAGGGAACCTTCAAGCCTATCTAGTGGGGATGCTCGAAGATCCTGAGTTTTTGGAGAAAAATAGGGAGGTTAATCTCCTATGTGTGCGGCTTCCCTGTCATACTCGAAGCCTCTCTAGCTTTATTGAATATACACCCGAACCAATTTTCGATATTTCACAAAACTATAATATTTTGTTGGTACGAGTCCATGATCGCTTCTTCCTAAGGTACTAGCACAGACTTCAGAAACAGATGGGATGTATGGCTATCATGCAAATTCACAGTTGATCTCTAAATAAACCAAACTTAACGAGCTTTCTTAGCTTGATATTTTATTGATATATAGACACCCATTAAAATGTACCCGGTGATATAAAAGGGTCTCTCAAACTGACCAACTAATGTTATTTGACTTAAGTTATTTTGTGATAACTTTCTCATATTGTTATACAAAGACTATGCATCAGTAAATTATATGTTTACTACTCATATACAGTACAGACCAAAAGTTTGGACACACCTTCTCATTCAAAGAGTTTTCTTTATTTTCATTACTATGAAAATTGTAGATTCACACTGAAGGCATCAAAACTATGAATTAACACATGTGGAATTATATACATAACAAACAAGTGTGAAACAACTGAAAATATGTCATATTCTAGGTTCTTCAAAGTAGCCACCTTTTGCTTTGATTACTGCTTTGCACACTCTTGGCATTCTCTTGATGAGCTTCAAGAGGTAGTCCCTTGAGATGGTTTTCACTTCACAGGTGTGCCCTGTCAGGTTTAATAAGTGGGATTTCTTGCCTTATAAATGGGGTTGGGACCATCAGTTGCGTTGAGGAGAAGTCAGGTGGATACACAGCTGATAGTCCTACTGAATAGACTGTTAGAATTTGTATTATGGCAAGAAAAAAGCAGCTAAGTAAAGAAAAACGAGTGGCCATCATTACTTTAAGAAATAAAGGTCAGTCAGTCAGCCGAAAAATTGGGAAAACTTTGAAAGTAAGGGCTATTTGACCATGAAGGAGAGTGATGGGGTGCTGCACCAAATGACCTGGCCTCCACAGTCACCGGACCTGAACCCAATCGAGATGGTTTGGGGTGAGCTGGACCGCAGAGTGAAGGCAAAAGGGCCAACAAGTGCTAAGCATCTCTGGGAACTCCTTCAAGACTGTTGGAAGACCATTTCAGGTGACTACCTCTTGAAGCTCATCAAGAGAATGCCAAGAGTGTGCAAAGCAGTAATCAAAGCAAAAGGTGGCTACTTTGAAGAACCTAGAATATGACATATTTTCAGTTGTTTCACACTTGTTTGTTATGTATATAATTCCACATGTGTTAATTCATAGTTTTGATGCCTTCATAGTCATGAAAATAAAGAAAACTCTTTGAATGAGAAGGTGTGTCCAAACTTTTGGTCTGTACTGTATGTAAACCTTGCAAAAAACTTATACTGTTTGTAAATTATACCCATGTAACAAAAGCTTACAATAAAAAATTAAGTTTAAAAAAAAAAAAAAGGGCTGATGACCCAGGATCTGTGCAGAGTATCCAGGTCTCAGCATCTTTTTCTGGTCACTCAGTAATCTGGCAGTCTCTCCTCTTCTAAGGACTGTTCCCTAACTGCAGAAAACTAGGCACTCTAACTGCTCTCCTTATATACAGTTTCTAGCTGAACTAGATCTTTCTAATGAGAGCGGTGCTATGGAGAATCACAGCCTAAATTGAACGAATGTTGAAATTTCAATCTCTCATAGACTTGTATACACTGCGTGCAGAATTATTAGGCAAATGAGTATTTTGACCACATCATCCTCTTTATGCATGTTGTCTTACTCCAAGCTGTATAGGCTCGAAAGCCTACTACCAATTAAGCATATTAGGTGATGTGCATCTCTGTAATGAGAAGGGGTGTGGTCTAATGACATCAACACCCTATATTAGGTGTGCATAATTATTAGGCAACTTCCTTTCCTTTGGCAAAATGGGTCAAAAGAAGGACTTGACAGGCTCAGAAAAGTCAAAAATAGTGAGATATCTTGCAGAGGGATGCAGCACTCTTAAAATTGCAAAGCTTCTGAAGCGTGAACATCGAACAATCAAGCGTTTCATTCAAAATAGTCAACAGGGTCGCAAGAAGCGCGTGGAAAAACCAAGGTGCAAAATAACTGCCCATGAACTGAGAAAAGTCAAGCGTGCAGCTGCCAAGATGCCACTTGCCACCAGTTTGGCCATATTTCAGAGCTGCAACATCACTGGAGTGCCCAAAAGCACAAGGTGTGCAATAATCAGAGACATGGCCAAGGTAAGAAAGGCTGAAAGACGACCACCACTGAACAAGACACACAAGCTGAAACGTCAAGACTGGGCCAAGAAATATCTCAAGACTGATTTTTCTAAGGTTTTATGGACTGATGAAATGAGAGTGAGTCTTGATGAGCCAGATGGATGGGCCCGTGGCTGGATTGGTAAAGGGCAGAGAGCTCCAGTCCGACTCAGACGCCAGCAAGGTGGAGGTGGAGTACTGGTTTGGGCTGGTATCATCAAAGTTGAGCTTGTGGGGCCTTTTCGGGTTGAGGATGGAGTCAAGCTCAACTCCCAGTCCTACTGCCAGTTTCTGGAAGACACCTTCTTCAAGCAGTGGTACAGGAAGAAGTCTGCATCCTTCAAGAAAAACATGATTTTCATGCAGGACAATGCTCCATCACACACGTCCAAGTACTCCACAGCGTGGCTGGCAAGAAAGGGTATAAAAGAAGAAAATCGAATGACATGGCCTCCTTGTTCACCTGATCTGAACCCCATTGAGAACCTGTGGTCCATCATCAAATGTGAGATTTACAAGGAGGGAAAACAGTACACCTCTCTGAACAGTGTCTGGGAGGCTGTGGTTGCTGCTGCACGCAATGATGATGGTGAACAGATCAAAACACTGACAGAATCCATGGATGGCAGGCTTTTGAGTGTCCTTGCAAAGAAAGGTGGCTATATTGGTCACTGATTTGTTTTTGTTTTGTTTTTGAATATCAGAAATGTATATTTGTGAATGTTGAGATGTTATATTGGTTTCACTGGTAAAAATAAAAAATTGAAATGGGTATATATTTGTTTTTTGTTAAGTTGCCTAATAATTATGCACAGTAATATTCACCTGCACACACAGATATCCCCCTAAAATAGCTAAAACTAAAAAAAAACTAAAAACTACTTCCAAAAATATTCAGCTTTGATATTAATGAGTTTTTTGGGTTCATTGAGAACATGGTTGTTGTTCAATAATAAAATGAATCCTCAAAAATACAACTTGCCTAATAATTCTTCACTCCCTGTATAGCTTGGAAGAAAGACGAGACAGAGGGGATATGAGAGAAACTGCTAAATACATAAAGGGAATCAACAAGGTAAAAGAGGAGAGAAGATTTAAACGAAGAAAAAATGTTACAAGGTTTAAAAGTAATATCAGGAAGTATTACTTTACTGAGAGAGTAGTGGATGCATGGAATCAGGGCCGGTGCAAGGATTTTTGCCGCCCTAGGCAAGATAAAGATTGAGCCCCCCCCCCCCCCCCTTATCAGATGATCTGCCCATATCATGTTCCACCCCTTTCTCAGCTTTTAAATTAAAAGAACTGCTATGTTTCCCTTAGGGTTAATCCAGCTTCTTGTAGCCGTCTCTTTTTGTGGAATGGAATTGAGGACCCATACATTTCTATGGGGCCGCACAACGTGCGCCCCCGATCCGGAACTGCGGACCCGGATCCGCAATTCTGATCCTGAAAAAAATAGAACATGTCCTATTCTTGTCCGCAATAGTGCCGGCAATGTGCGGTCCGCAAAGTGCGGAACGCACATTGCCGCTGTCTGTGTTTTGTGGATCCGCAAAACACACACGGATGTGTGAATGGACCCTAAATGTGAGGTAAATTAGTTTCCAATGTAGTATTAATAACTAAACAATTACATAATAAACATATTGCATTGTCTACTTACCACCAGGACAATAAGATGATCTGGTCTCTGGCTGCAGTCTGGCTCTTGGTCTGGCTCTGGGGACTCCCTTGTCACTCTCTTCCCCTCCTCCTTTGTCACTCTCTCCCACCCCTCCCTAGTCCCTCCCTTGTTACTCTCTCCCCCCCTCCCTTGTCACTCTCATTATTCCCCCCCCCCTTGTCACTCTCATTATTTCCACCCCCCTCTCTCTTGTCACTCTCATTATTCCCCCCCCTCCCTTGTCACTCTCATTATTTCCACCCCCTCTCTCTTGTCACTCTCATTATTTCCACCCCCCTCCCTTGTCACTCTCATTATTTCCACCCCCCTCTCTCTTGTCGCTCTCATTATTCCACCCCCCTTTCTCTTGTCACTCTCATTATTCCACCCCCCTCTCTCTTGTCACTCTCATTATTTCCCCCCTCTCTCTTGTCACTCTCATTATTTCCCCCCCTCTCTCTTGTCACTCTCATTATTTCCACCCCCCTCTCTCTTGTCACTCTCATTATTCCCCCCCTCCCTTGTCACTCTCATTATTTCCACCCCCTCTCTCTTGTCACTCTCATTATTTCCACCCCCCTCTCTCTTGTCACTCTTATTCCCCCCCTCCCTTGTCACTCTCATTATTTCCACCCCCTCTATCTTGTCACTCTCATTATTTCCCCCCCTCTCCCTTGTCACTCTCATTATTTCCACCCCTTCTCTCTTGTCACTCTCATTATTCCCCCCCTCCCTTGTCACTCTCATTATTTCCACCCCCCCCCCTCTCTTGTCACTCTCATTATTTCCACCCACTCTCTCATCACTCTCATTATTTCCCCCCTCTCTCTTGTCACTCTGATTATTTCCCCCCCTCTCCCTTGTCACTCTCATTATTTCCACCCCCTCTCTCGTCACTCTCATTATTTCCCCCCCCTCTCCCTTGTCACTCTCATTATTCCCCCCCCCCCTCCCTTGTCACTCTCATTATTTCTCCCCCCTCTCCCTTGTCACTCTCATTATTTCTCCCCCCTCTCCCTTGTCACTCTCGATATTTCTCCCCCCTCTCCCTTGTCACTCTCATTATTTCCCCCCCCTCTCCCTTGTCACTCTCATTATTTCTCCCCCCTCTCCCTTGTGACTCTCATTATTTCTCCCCCCTCTCCCTTGTCACTCTCATTATTTCTCCCCCCTCTCCCTTGTCACTCTCATTATTTCTCCCCCCTCTCCCTTGTCACTCTCATTATTTCCCCCCCCTCTCCCTTGTCACTCTCATTATTTCCCCCCCCCTCTCCCTTGTCACTCTCATTATTTCCACCCCCTCTCTCGTCACTCTCATTATTTCCCCCCCTCTCTCTTGTCACTCTCATTATTTCTCCCCCTCTCCCTTGTCACTCTCATTATTTCCCCCCTCTCCCTTGTCACTCATTATTTCCACCCCCCCCTCTACCCTTGTCACTCATTATTTCCACCCCCCTCCCCCCTTGTCACTCATTATTTCCACCCCCCCTCCCCCCTTGTCACTCATTATTTCCACCCCCCTCCCCCCTTGTCACTCATTATTTCCACCCCCCTCCCCCCTTGTCACTCATTATTTCCACCCCCCTCCCCCCTTGTCACTCATTATTTCTACCCCCTCCCCCCTTATTTCACTTAGTGAGCACTTCCTGTCAGTCCGGCCGGGTACAGGAAACAAAAGCTCCTGTACCGCGGATCGGACAGAGCTCGGCCACGCTACATTAACAACAGCAGCACACAGCAGGTGCAGGCAGGATTCTTCAGAGCGGCAAGCGCTCAGCCTTAGCCGCTCAGGCGGCGCCGCATGAGGGGCGCAGCCGGCCGCCCGAACTTATATAAGCAACTTTTTTTTTTTTTTTTTACCGCAACGGGTGCCCCCTGCTGAATGGCGCCCCTTTCACACCCGCACTGAATACTGACCCATTCATTTCTATGGGGCTGTGCACACGAGCGGTGATTTTCACGCATCACTTTTGCGTTGCGTGAAAATCGCAGCATGCTCCTCTTTGTGCGTTTTTCACGTAACGCAGGCCCCATAGAAATGAATGGGGTTGCGTGAAAATCGCAAGCATCCGCAAGCAAGTGCGGATGCGGTGCGATTTTTACGCACGGTTGCTAGGAGACGATCGGGATGGAGACCCGAACCTTATTATTTTCCCTTATAACATGGTTATAAGGGAAAATAATAGCATTCTGAATACAGAATGCTAAGTAAAACAGGGCTGGAGGGGGTTCAAAAAAATAAAAAATCATTTAACTCACCTTAATCCACTTGCTCGCGATGCGGGCATCTCCGTCTGACTCTTTTACTGTATAGGATCTGTGGAGAGCATTAACTATAGTTTAAGGACCTGGGATGACGTCACTCCGGTCATCACATGGTACGTCACATGATCTTTTACCATGGTGATTCACCATGGTAAAAGATCATGTGACGTACCATGTGATGACCAGAGTGACGTCCTCCCAGGTCCTTAAACTATAGTTAATGCTCTCCACAGATCCTATACAGTAAAAGAGTCAGACGGAGATGCCCGCATCGCGAGCAAGTGGATTAAGGTGAGTTAAATGATTTTTTATTTTTTTTAACCCCCTCCAGCCCTGTTTTACTTAGCATTCTGTATTCAGAATGCTATTATTTTCCCTTATAACCATGTTATAAGGGAAAATAATACTATTTACAGAACACCGATCCCAAGCCCGAACTTCTGTGAAGAAGTTCGGGTTTGGGTAGCAAACACGTGCGATTTTTCTCACGCGAGTGCAAAACCCATTACAATGTTTTGCACTCGCGCGGAAAAATCGCGGGTGTTCCCGCAACGCACCCGCACATTTTTCCGCAACGCCCGTGTGAAAGAGGCCTTACTGGTGGTGCCGGCCCTGCATGGAATAGCCTTCCTGCAGAAGTGGTAGCTGCAAATACAGTGGAGGAGTTTAAGCATGCATGGGATAGGCATAAGGCCATCCTTCATATAAGATAGGTCCAGGGACTATTCATAGGATTCAGATATATTGGGCAGACTAGATGGGCCAAATGGTTCTTATCGGCCGACACATTCTATGTTTCTATTTTAGAGGATCCGTTTCTGTCATTAGTTTTTCAACAGTTTGCATAGACTCTACAGGCTTAACTGGTAGTTCAGACACTTGAATTGGAGGATTATGTTTCTCTGCAACAGTCTCGTCTGGAAGGATTCCTCCTGGAGTATCTTTCTCCTTGTTACACAGTTTCCAGCGATTGCGATGAACTATTTGAGGTGATTTGTTTTCTCTGGTGATCTCATAGGTGTCAGTTGCTGGATTAGAGAAAGTTGAAATGATGTAGGGAATAGAGATATCCCGAACTATTCGCCGGCGAGCAGTTCCCTGCGATCATCGCTTGTTCGCTGTTCGCCACGGCGGGCGAACATATGCAATGTTTGGTCCGCCCCCTATACATCATCATTGAGCAAACATTGACCCTGTACCTCACAGTCAGCAGACACATTCCAGCCAATCAGCAGCAGACCCTCCCTCCCAGACCCTCCCACCTCCTATAAAAAAGCAAGGACAGCATCCATCTTAGATTCATTCGGAAGCTGCAGTGTTAGTGAGAGCAGGGACAGTGCTGCTGCTGCTGAATTAATAGGGAAATTGTTAGCTAGGCCAGTGTTCTGTGTCCACTCCAGTCCTCAAAGACTCATCTGCTGTAAGGACAGCATCCTGACAGCACCCCAAAAAGCCCTTTTTAGGGCTAGTACATCAGTCTGCTTTTATTTATTTTTTCTATATATATATTGCAGTTGCCTGCCCGTGTGTGAGAGGCCACAGGCCCACAAACTGTACTGTGTGCACACCACTCATATCGGGTGGCACAGTACCTTGCAGATAAAAAAAGTCATTTAATTTTTCCTCTGTAATATAATTGCAGTTGCCTGCCAGTGAGTGTCAGGCCCACAGACTGTACTGTGCCCACTGCCCACCACTCATATAAGGTGGCACAGTAACTTGCACGCATAGTACCAATAATCTAAAAAAAATTGACAGGCAGAGGCAGGCCACCCCGCAGGGGCCGTCGTGGTCCTGGTGCTGTGATTCCCTTTGGCCCTAGAATAATGCCCAGTGTTCAGAGGCCACGTACCCTGAACTCGAAAAGTTCTGAGAACATAGTTGACTGGCCAACACAGGACACCCAATCTTCTACAGCTTCCGCTCGGAACCTTGACGCACCATCCTCCTCCAGCTCAGCTTCGGGCACCTGCTCTCAAGTTACCACTCGTCCGCCTGCCGCCACCACCAACACTAGCACCACAGCTGCTTCACTTGATCTGTCAGAGGAGTTATTTACACATCAGTTGGAAGAAATGAGTGATGCGCAGCCATTATTGCCAGAGGATGTAGATAACAGGGATATGTCTCAGTCAGGCAGCATTACACACATGGACGTACGGTGTGATGATGATGATGTTGTACCCGCTGCTGCTTCCTTTGCTGAGTGGTCAGATACAAGTGAAGCGGTTGATGATGACGATGTGTCCGTGGATGTCACGTGGGTGCCTGCTCGAAGAGAAGAAGAACAGGGGGAAAGTTCAGATGGGGAGACAGAGAGGAGGAGGAGACCAGTTGGAAGCAGGGGGAGGTCCTCGCAAGGAGCTAGTGGCACAGTCAGACAGCATGTATCGGCACCCGGGGTCAGCCAGACAGCACGCCAATCAACGCATGCTGTTGCCACCACCAGAATGCCGTCATTGCAGAGCTCAGCAGTGTGGCATTTTTTTTGTGTGTCTGCCTCTGATAACAGCGATGCCATTTGCAACCTGTGCCAAAAGAAACTGAGTCGTGGAAGTCCAACACCCACCTAGGTACAACTGCTTTGCGAAGGCACATGATCTCACATCAAAAACGCCTATGGGATCAACACATGAGTACAAGCAGCACACAAACTCAAAGCCGCCATCCTCCTCCTGGTCCAGCATCTTCAGCCACGTCAACCACTGCTGTCCTCCTTGCTCCCTCTCAAACATCCGCCACTCCGCCTCTCACCTTCAACAGTTCCTGCTCATCTGCCCACAGTCAGGTGTCTGTCAAGGAAATGTTTGAGCGTAAGAAGCCAATGTCACAGAGTCACCCCCTTGCCCGGCGTCTGACAGCTGGCTTGTCGGAACTCTTAGCCCGCCAGCTTTTACCATACAAGCTGGTGGAATCTGAGGCCTTCAAAAAATTTGTAGCTATTGGGACACCGCAGTGGAAGGTACCCGGCCGAATTTTTTTTCACGAAAGGCAATCCCCAACCTGTACTCTATTGTGGAAAAGGAAGTCATGGCATGTCTGGCACACAGTGTTGGGGAAAGGTTCCATCTGACCACTGATACCTGGTCTGCAAAGCACGGTCAGGGCAGGTATATCACCTACACTGCGCATTGGGTAAACCTGCTGACGGCTGCCAAGCATGGAATGCGTGGCTCTGCAGCGGAGTTGATGACACCGACACGACTTGCAGGCAGGCCTGCTGCCACCTCCTCTACTCCTCCTACTCCATCCTCTTCCATAACCTCCTCGGCTGAGTCCTCTTCTGCTGCTGCGTCTTGCTCCACATCAACTGCACCCCCCCAGCTCCCCAGGGGCTATTCCACATCCTGGATACGACAATGTCACGCCGTCTTGGGGTTGACTTGCCTGAAAGCAGGGAGTCACACCGGACCAGCACTCCTGTCCGCCCCGAATGCACAGGTGGATCAGTGGCTGACCCCGCACCAACTGGAGATCGGCAAAGTGGTGTGTGACAATGGAAGCAATATATTGGCATTAAATTTGGGCAAGTTGACACATGTGCCGTGCATGGCACATGTGTTGAATCTGATCGTACAACGCTTTGTGTATGAGTACCCAGGCTTACAGGACGTCCTCAAGCAGGCCAGGAAGGTGTGTGGCCATTTCAGGCATTTCTACACGGCCATGGCGCGCTTTTCCGATATTCAGCGGCGAAACAACATGCCAGTGAGGCGCTTGATTTGCGACAGCCCGACACGTTGGAATTCAACACTCCTAATGTTCGACCGCCTGCTCCAACAAGAAAAATCCATCAACGAGTATTTGTATGACCGGGGTGCTAGGACAGCCTCTGCGGAGCTGGGTATTGTTTTGCCACGTTACTGGACGCTAATGCGCAATGCCTGTAGGCTCATGCGTCCTTTTGAGGAGGTGAAAACCCCAGTCAGTCGTACCGAAGGCACCATCAGCGACCTCATCCCATTTGTTTTCTTCCTGGAGCGTGCCCTGAGAAGAGTGCTGGATCAGGAGGTAGATGAGCGTGAAGAGGAAGAGGAAGAGTTGTGGTCACCATCAACACCAGAAACAGCCTTATCATCATCGCTTGCTGGACCTGCGGCAACGCTGGAAGAGGAGTCTGAGGAAGAGGAGTCAGAGGAGGAATGTGGCTTTGAGGAGGAGGAAGACCAACCACAGCAGGCATCCCAGGGTGCTCGTTGTCACCTATCTGGGACCCGTGGTGTTGTACGTGGCTGGGGGGAAGAACAGACCTTCAATGAGATCAGTGAGGACGAGGAACGGGACATGAGTAGCTCGGCACCCAACCTTGTGCAAATGGGGTCTTTCATGCTGTCATGCCTGTTGAGGGACCCTCATATAAAAAGGCTGAAGGAGAACGACCTGTACTGGGTGGCCACGCTACTAGACCCCCGGTATAAGCAGAAAGTGGCTGAAATGTTGCCAAATTACCGGAAGTCGGAAAGGATGCAGCAGTTCCAAAACAAGTTAAAAAGTATGCTTTACACAGTGTATAAGGGTGATGTCACAGCACAACGGGAATCTAACAGGGGAACAGGTGAAAGTAATCCTCCTCCTACCACGACCACGCCGGCAAGGACAGGACTCTTTACAGACGTGTTGTTGATGGAGGACATGCAGAGCTTTTTAAGTCCTACGCATTGCCACAGCCCTTTGGGGTCCACCCTCAGAGAACGACTCGACCGACAGGTAGCAGACTACCTCACCTTAACTGCAGATATCGACACTCTGAGGAGCGATGAACCCCTTGACTACTGGGTGTGCAGGCTTGACCTGTGGCCTGAGCTATCCCAATTTGCGATAGAACTTCTGGCCTGCCCCGCTTCAAGTGTTCTGTCAGAAAGGACCTTCAGCGCAGCAGGAGGTATTGTCACTGAGAAGAGAAGTCGCCTAGGTCAAAAAAGTCTAGATTATCTCACCTTTATTAAGATGAATGAGGCATGGATCCGTAAGGGACTGACAGTGGGGGATGCATTTGACTAAAAAAGGCCGGATGAGATACCTTGGGCTAAAAATGGTCCCTACGCTGCTGTATTTTATCTCTGCATGCCGGATGACTTGCGTGACTTCTCCGCCACCAACTAGGGTTCAAGCCGCAATGTTTTAGTACACTTTCTTCCTGGAAAACATCCATTTTTCCAGCCGCTGCTACAGCAGCGGCTGCAACAATACCTAATTTTTCAGGAATGTGTACATGCCTAATTTTTCTGGCCTCTGGTGCTGCACTGTGGCTGCAAAAACAAAACAGAAAAAAAGGCACATACATGTGTCAATTCCCCTTCGTGATCGTTACCTTGTTCTGGTGAAGGGGCTTGCGTATCACAATGAAGCGATCAACTCTATGAGTGTGTTGGCAATGTTGGCACACCCCTGATGATAAGGTCGTTGCTTCATTGTGAACAGACCAAAAGCAATCGGCTGGATAATTTTTCATAGAAAAAACATAAATTTTCTTTGTGATCATCTAAGGTGATCATTAACCCTTTCAGGACCAAGCCATTTTTCACCTTAAGGACCAGGCTATTTTTTGCAAATCTGAACAGTGTCAGTTTATGTGTGAATAACTTTTTCAGAAAATTTCCAAAACCCATTTTGAAAGCTTTGTTAACCATTTAGGTGTTCCACAAGAGTTATTGGCAAATGGAGATGAAATTTCAGAATTTCAATTTTTTGGGAAATTTTCAATTTTAATCCATTTTTTCCAGTAACAAAGCAAGGGTTAACAGCCAAACAAAACTCATTATTTATGGCCCTGATTCGGTAGTTTACAGAAACACCCCATATGTGGTCATAAACTGCTGTACGGGCACACGGCAGGGTGCAGAAGGAAAGGAATGCCATGCGTTTTTTGGAAGGCAGATTTTGCAGGACTGTTTTTTTTGACACCATGTCCCATTTGAAGCCCCCCTGATGCACCTCTAGAGTAGAAACTCCAAAAAAGTGACCCCATCTAAGAAACTACACCCCTCAAGGTTTATGGCCCTGATTCTGTGGTTTACAGGAACACCCCATATGTGGTTGCAAACTGCTGTACGGGCACACGGCAGGGCGCAGAAGGAAAGGTGCTCCATATGGTTTCTGGAAGGCAGATTTTGCTAGATTGGTTTTTAGACACCATGTCCCATTTAAAGCCCCCTGATGCACCCCTAGGTTAGAAACTCCAAAAAAGTGGCCACATTTTGGAAACTACGGGATAAGGTGGCAGTTTTGTTGGTACTATTTTAGGGTACATATGATTTTTGGTTGCTCTATATTACACTTTTTGTGAGGCAAAGTAACAAAAAATAGAAATTCTGAAATTTCATCTCCATTTGCCATTAACTCTCGTGGAACACTTAAAGGGTTAACAAAGATTGTAAAATCAGTTTTGAATACCTTGAGGGGTGTAGTTTCCAAAATGGGGTCATTTTTTTGAGTTTCTACTCTAGGGGTGCATCAGGGGGGGCTTCAAATGGGACATGGTGTCAAAAAAACAGTCCAGCAAAAACTGCCTTCCAAAAACCATATGGCGCTCCTTTCCTTCTGCGCCCTGACGTGTGGCCATACAGCAGTTTACGACCACATATGGGGCATTTCTATAAACTACAGAATATGGGCAATAAATATTGAGTTTTGTTTGGCTGTTAACCCTTGCTTTGTTACGGAAAGAAATGAATAAAAAATGGAAAATTTGCCAAAAAATAGCTCTTTTGGCACTGTTTTTATTTTTTATTATTTACAACGTTCATCTGACAGGTTAGATCATGTGCTATTTTTATAGAGCAGGTTCTTACAGACGCGGAGATACCTAATATGTATCCTTTTATCATTTATTTAGGTTTTACACAATAATATCATTTTTGAAACCAAAAAAAATCATGTTTTAGTGTCTCCATAGTCTGAGAGCCATAGTTTTTTCAGTTTTTTGGCGATTGTCTCAAGTTGGGTATTATTTTTGCGGGATGAGATGACGGTTAGATTGGTACTATTTTGGGGTGCATATGACTTTTTGATCGCTTGCTATTACACTTTTTGTGATGTAAGGTAACAAAAAAATAGCTATTTTTTTACACCTTTTTTATTAAAAAATAATTACAGTGTTCACCTGAAGGGTTAGGTCATGTGGTATTTTTATAGAGTAGGTTATTATGGACGTGGAAATACCTAATATGTCTACCTTATAATTTATCTAGGTTTTACACAATATCATTTTTGAAACAAAAAAAAATTCATGTTTTAGTGTCTCCATAGTCTGAGACCCATAGTTTTTTTTATTTTTTGGGCCATTGTCTCATGTAGGGGCTCATTTTTTGCGGGATGAGGTGACGGTTTGATTGGTACTATTTTGGCGTACATTCAACTTTTTTTATCACTTTTATTACCTTTTTTGGGAAGTAAGGTGGGCAAAATTTCAATTTCCTCATAGTTTTTATTTTTTTATTTTTATGGCGTTCACCGTGCGGGGAAAGTAACATGACCATTTTATAGATCAGGTTGTTACAGACGCGGCGATACCTAATATGTGTAGTATATTTTATTTTTTAAATTTTTATTCTGTGATAAATGTGTTTTTTTTATCTTTACTTTTTTAACTTTTTTTTTCATTTTTTTGACCCAGACCCACTTGGTTCTTGAAGATCCAGTGGGTCTGATGTCTGTATAATACAGTACACTATATAGTGTATTGTACTGTATTTTACTTACACTTTGTCTGAACAGATCTATGCCTTTAGCACAGATCTGTTCCGCACCATGGACAGCAGGACGCATGAGAAGGCGTCCTGTTGCCATGGGAACCTTCCGTGTCTGCCACAACTGAGCAGACGGGGAAGGGAAAGGGGAAGGAGGGGGGATGCCTGGGGGCTGTCTGGGGGCTCCCTCAATCTCCCATCGGGGGGCTGCAAAGGTACAGCAGCCCTCCGATGGGAGAGGGAGGGAGCTCCGTGACTGTTAACCTTTTCCATACAGCGGTCCGTACGGACCGCGGTATGGAAAGGGTTAAACAGCTGACATTGCAGCACAGATGTCAGCCGTTTATACCAGAGTGTCAACAATGTGCTGACACTCTGGTATACCCACTGGCCACCAATGATTATTCAAGAGGAGGCGGGCGGGGGATCACGATTACGCCTGCCGCACCGCCCGCCTCCCGCACCGCCCACACCGCCTGCAACACCCCCCTGCACCACCCGCCGGCATAAAATCTTTCAGGGGTGCAGGGGGGGTGAAAAATCTTTATTTTGGGCATACTAAAGTTTCTGATCGACCGCGGGGATCAGAAACTACAGAAAGCGCAGCAAACCGCAGGTCTGAATTGACCTGCGGTTTGCAGCGATCGCCGATAGGGGGGGTCACAGGACCCCCCTCGGCATTGACCCAAGGTGCCTGGCTGTGTGTAACAGCCGTGATCTCAGCGCTGTCACCATGTCTGCAGACATGGTGACAGTTTAATGCCATGATGTGTATACTCGTCATGGAGCGCTAAGTAGCAGTGCTCCATGACGAGTATACTCGTCATAGGTCGGGAAGGGGTTTTAATGTACAGCAGCTTTTCACACTCTCTCCTTCTCTGATCGCTTCCCTGACAGGAATTGGGACGATCAGAGAAGGAGAAGCACATAGTCCCTCCCTAACCCCCCCTTACCTGCCCCGATGCGCTGCGATTGGTCCCTCTGCAGTATTAGACAAATCACAGCGATCGCGGGCGGGTCAGAGCTCCTATACAGTTCCTGCCGGCTTCTCTGGTTGCCTAGCAACCCCAGCACGCCGGCTTCACTGAACCTTTAGCGCTTCACTCCCTGCGCTGACAGAGAAAGCCAATCACGTACATGCACGTGGGGATGCGGTGAGGCACCACATTCCCCCGCGTACAGTACAGACCAAAAGTTTGGACACACCTTCTCATTCAAAGAGTTTTCTTTATTTTCATGACTATGAAGGCATCAAAACTATGAATTAACACATGTGGAATTATATACATATCAAACAAGTGTGAAACAACTGAAAATATGTCATATTCTAGGTTCTTCAAAGTAGCCACCTTTTGCTTTGATTACTGCTTTGCACACTCTTGGCATTCTCTTGATGAGCTTCAAGAGGTAGTCCCCTGAAATGGTCTTCCAACAGTCTTGAAGGAGTTCCCAGAGATGCTTAGCACTTGTTGGCCCTTTTGCCTTCACTCTGCGGTCCAGCTCACCCCAAACCATCTCGATTGGGTTCAGGTCCGGTGACTGTGGAGGGCAGGTCATCTGGCGCAGCACCCCATCACTCTCCTTCATGGTCAAATAGCCCTTACTTTCAAAGTTTTTCCCAATTTTTCGGCTGACTGACTGACTGACCTTCATTTCTTAAAGTAATGATGGCCACTCGTTTTTCTTTACTTAGCTGCTTTTTTCTTGCCATAATACAAATTCTAACAGTCTATTCAGTAGGACTATCAGCTGTGTATCCACCTGACTTCTCCTCAACGCCACTGATGGTTCCAACCCCATTTATAAGGCAAGAAATCCCACTTATTAAACCTGACAGGGCACACCTGTGAAGTGAAAACCATTTCAGGGGACTACCTCTTGAAGCTCATCAAGAGAATGCCAAGAGTGTGCAAAGCAGTAATCAAAGCAAAAGGTGGCTACTTTGAAGAACCTAGAATATTACATATTTTCAGTTGTTTCACACTTGTTTGATATGTATATAATGCCACATGTGTTAATTCATAGTTTTGATGCCTTCATAGTCATGAAAATAAAGAAAACTCTTTGAATGAGAAGGTGTGTGTCCAACTTTTGGTCTGTACTGTACATGTACGTGATGTTGCGTGAAGGGGTTAAAGCCTACTAGGCCAACAATGGGCCCACACTGCAGAATCATTGTTTTCTGGGTCACTTAACTGTCACTGAAATACCTCAGCATGACCATAGAGCTTTGAAAAACCCGCCATCGCCTGCAATCTCACCGAACATGCGCACGTCATCACTACACCAAGATTGACGCATAGAGGAATAAAATTTATGTCATGAGTGTGTCAACTATTGACAACTCCTTTAAACAACGAAACAAAAAAATTAACCCCAAGGTGTCCCAGGGAAGGGACGAGGGGACGATATCTACCCAATATAAACCCCAAAGGAGGGACACACAAAGATAAGACTCGGTAAAAAGCTCCCGAGTTAAATAGCAGAAACGAAGGAAAAGGAGCTCATGGTACCAAAAAAATATAATTTATTGAAACATGATTAAAAAATGACATGAGTGGAAGCAATAAATAAATGGTGCCATAGACATGATGAAAATAGGAGCGGAGGACAGAAAAAGAAACGCTACCCTGGGAGAAAAGGCACACGGATCAAAAGGGCATGGTACAGTATATATAAATGAGGCATGGGAGTCAATACAGAGTCAATGCTCTAACCCATGTACTAAGTACTACAGCAATAAGGTACCTGGTGAGACACCTGTCAAAAGCATAACACCTCTATAGGTAATAATTGGTGTGCAGACAAAAAGTAGAAGATAGAATTATGCTGCAGACCAATGGGATGTAAAAAATGGGCAGAGGAGGGCAGCGCAGGAGACAGGGACTCACCAAGCCAGGAACCGTGTGTGAGAAAAACCAGGGTAGCGCCACCCTGGTTTTTCTCGCACACGGTTCCTGGCTTGGTGAGTCCCTGTCTCCTGCGCTGCCCTCCTCTGCCCACACCAATTATTACCTACAGAGGTGTTATGCTTTTGACAGGTGTCTCACCTGGTACCTTATTGCTGTAGTACTTAGTACATGGGTCAGAGCATTGACTCTGTATTGACTCCCATGCCTCATTTATATATACTGTACCATGCCCTTTTGATCCGTGTGCCTTTTCTCCCAGGGTGGCGTTTCTTTTTCTGTCCTCCGCTCCTATTTTCATCATGTCTATGGCACCATTTATTTATTGCTTCCACTCATGTCATTTTTTAATCATGTTTCAATAAATTATATTTTTTTGCTACCATGAGCTCCTTTTCCTTCGTTTCTGCTATTGACAACTCTTTGCGGTTGTTTGCGGTGCGTTAAACGGGGAGTTTGGTCTGTCAGAGTTTGGTCTGTCACTGTGAAGCGGGCGTAACCCTTACACTACCTGATCGATACAACATCATACCTGATCGTATACACACACTGGATGTTTTAAAGCACGTTATTCCAAACAATTTAGGAATGTTAGGTGATTTATGCCCTTTATGGATTAAAACCCGACTCTGCGTCAACTACGTAATTTTCCATGGGAGTTTTGCCATGGATCCCCCTCCGGCATGCCACAGTCCAGGTGTTAGTCCCCTTGAAACAACTTTTCCATCACTATTGTGGCCAGAAAGAGTCCCTGTGGGTTTTAAAATTCGCCTGCCTATTGAAGTCTATGGCGGTTCGCCCGGTTCGCGAACATTTGCGTAAATTTGCGTTCGCCGTTCGCAAACAGAAAATTTTATGTTCGCGACATCTCTAGTAGGAAACTCTTTCCCACTTACTGTTCAACTTGCTGGTGCAATGGTTGTTCTTCAGCCACACATTTCAAAAGGCTCTGCTTTGGCAGATTGGTCATAATCTTTTTGCTGCCTTTTGTGAGCATGTTGTGAGCAGGTTCCGTGGTGAACAATTTCTTGTGCATCAGCTAGATGTCTTTGGTGATCTCCAACAGTGTCTGGCTTACAATAGGATGTAAGGGTGCTCTTTGGTCATGCGTTTTAACTCGCCCAACAGCACAGACGGAACACTCTCGACACCACTTCTCAATGTCTCCTCGCATTCCAATCCAATAGAATCGTCTACGGACGGTAGTTTCTGTCTTCTGCACGCCAAAGTGTCCCGATTTATCATGGTTCAT
This sequence comes from Bufo bufo, assembly GCF_905171765.1. Lineage (NCBI taxonomy): Eukaryota > Metazoa > Chordata > Amphibia > Anura > Bufonidae > Bufo > Bufo bufo. The sequence goes on along the minus strand of NC_053395.1, from coordinate 4,049,914 downwards.
CTCGAGGATGATGCTTGCATCCTGGCGGGGTATTTGGATTTGGTATACTCTGTCATAGGTAACTGGATCCAGGCTTCTACTTAATAGTAGGCCCTTCTGCAGAAAGAGTTGTTTCCGGTGTCTCCACAGCTTCAACAGTTCTGGGTCTGCATTTTTTCTGTGGATTCTCACAGGTGTTCTTCCACTGGTGAGGAAGTCATGTAGTTCTCCGATTACTCTACTTTCTGACTGAAGTTTGATCCATCTCTCCTTGTTGAGGATGCCTTGTTGGGTGAAGTATTTGTAGAAATTAGGCATCTCCTTCTTCCCAGACATCTATGTGTGCAGTAGGATCTTCCTTGGTAGGCAGGCGAGATAAGGCATCCGCTTTCTTGTTGGACTTGCCCGTTCTGTATTTTACAGTGAAGTTGTAGTTATCAAGACATGAGGCCCATCTTTGTTCTAAGGCACCTAGCTTGGCTGTATTGAGATGTGCCCAGTGGGTTGTTATCGGTGAAAGCTACTAAGGAGTTGCTGCAAGGTAGTCCTTAAAATTTCTCGGTGACAGCCCACACAAGTGCGAGGAACTCTAACTTTAAAGAGCTGTAGTTCCGATCATTCTTTTCAGCTCCTTTCAGGGATCTACTAGCATAAGCAATCACTCTTTCGTGTCCTTCTTGCATTTGGGACAGAACAGCTCCCAGGCCTTTCTGGCTGGCATCAGTTTAAAGATGGAATGGCTGTTGGTAGTCTGGATATCCCAAGACAGGTGGTTCGGTCAACTTCTTTTTTAAGGAGCTGGAAGGCAATTCCCCTGTCTTCATTCCACTCCACAGGTATCTGAGTCTTCTGATACCTCTTTGGGTGTCCTCTTAGGAGTTCCTGGATTGGCTCAGCAATCTGGCGAAGTGAGGGATGAAGCGTCTGTAGTACCCTGCAAAAACTAAGGAAACTTCTCACCTCCTTTACTTTGGTAGGAGTAGGCCAATTCTGGACTGCAGCTAACTTTTCTGGATATGGTTTAACACCTTCTGCACTGACAACATCTTCAGGAGCCCTGGGTACCTGCCAGTATCTACTGGTCAGATCAAGGGTAGAGAAATAAGCTGATGACCCCAGTGCTGGCAGGGATTCTTCAATTCTTGGTAAGGGATAGGCATCCTTGTGGGTGATTTGATTAATTTTTCTGTAATCCACACAGAACCTGACTTCCCCATAATCCATAGAGTGCTTACTGAAGGCTTGATGATGTTCCTTAACGATGTTCAAAACTCCTTCAATTTGGTTTTTGGGCGTAGAGCTGTCTCCCTGTTGAGTTCTTCCTACCATGATGCAGGCTGAGCATGTTCTGGAGTACTGGAGTCCTGCACAGATTGTTCTTCCCAGATATAGACTGGGAAACTGAAACTTGTATATCTCATAAGGGAAACAGGTTCTTGGCAATAACCAAAGACAATTACCTTTCCCAACTGGTTCAGGACCCGACTAGAGGGACGGCCATACTGGACTTAGTATTAACCAAAAGACCTGACAGAACAACAGACGTGCAGGTTGGGGGACACCTGGGAAATAGTGACCATAAAGTAATAACCTTCCAATTATCTTTCAAAAGAGCGTTTCTACAGGGAGGAACAAAAATACCAAACTTCAAAAAAGCTAAATTTAGCCAACTAAGAGAGGCCATAGGCCTAACTAACTGGGACAAAGTCCTCACAAATACAAACACAAAATGGGATATCTTTAAAAACATCCTAAAATCTCATTGTGAGAGGTACATACCGTATGGTAATAAAAGGTTAAGGAACAAAAAGAAACCAATGTGGATAAATAGAACTGTAAAGAAAGCAATAAATGACAAAAAGAAAGCATATAAAACACTAAAACAGGAGGGTAGCACGGAAGCACTGAAAAAACTATAAGGAAAAAAATAGAACATGTAAAAAACAAATAAAAGCGGCCAAACTAGAGAGCGAGAGATTAATTGCCAAAGGGAGTAAAAACTAACCCAAAAAATGTTCTTCAATTATATAAATGTTAAAAAGTATAAATCTGAAGTGGTCGGCCCTTTAAAGAGTAATGAGGGGGGAGTCGCAGAGAGCGACGAGGAGAAAGCAAAAGCTGTTAAATATTTTTTTTCTCCAATGTATTCACTGAGGAAAATAAATTGTCAGATGACATGCAGAATGCAAAAATAAATTCCCCATTAAATGTGTCCTGTCTGACCCAGGAAGAAGTACATCAGCGGCTTAAAAAGATTAAAATAGACAGATCGCCAGGACCGGATGGCATACACCCCCGTATCCTAAAGGAATTAAGTAATGTCATAGCCAGACCCTTATTTCTGATATTTGCAGACTCTATACTGACAGGGAATGTCCCACAAGATTGGCGCATGGCAAATGTGGTGCCAATATTCAAAAAGGGGCCAAAAACAGAGCCTGGAAACTATAGGCCGGTAAGTTTAACATCTGTTGTGAATAAACTGTTTGAAGGTTTTCTGAGAGATGCTATCTTAGAGCATCTCAACGGAAATAAGCAAATAACGCCATATCAGCATGGCTTCGTGAGGGATCGGTCATGTCAAACTAATTTAATCAGTTTCTATGAGGAGGTAAGTTCTAGACTTGACAGCGGCGAATCAATCGATGTCGTATATCTGGACTTCTCCAAAGCATTTGACACTGTACCACATAAAAGGTTAGTATATAAAATGAGAATGCTCGGACTGGGAGAAAACGTCTGTAAGTGGGTAAGTAACTGGCTCAATGATAGAAAAACAGAGGGTGGTTATAACGGTACATACTCAGATTGGGTCACTGTCACTAGTGGTATACCTCAGGGGTCAGTATTGGGCCCTATCCTCTTCAATATAGGGTTGTTGCGGGTATCGAAATTTCGATACCCAATCGATACTTTTGTCCCGGTATCGATACGATACCGGGATTTCCGTTTTTTCGATACTGGGCTGCGCTTCTGCGCAGTCTAGTATCTCTGAACATGAGCGCGCTGCTATCGGCGCGCTCATGTTCTCTCTCAGCAGCACGGGGAGAAGGAAGCTGTCCTCCCTCCCCCTGTGCTGCTGCCGCTGCCACCAATGAGAAGAGAGGGGCGGAGGAGGGGCGGCAATGAGAAGAGAGGGGCGGAGGAGGGGCGGCAATGAGAAGAGAGGGGCGGAGGAGGGCGAGCGGCGCACTGCGCCACCAATGATAGGATTACTATCGGAGCGATGGGAGGGAGACATTCAGCTTCACTTGTGGGCGTTCCTTTTCCCTGCGCTGCGATTGGACAGCGCTACAGCCAGGGAGAAGGAACGCCCACTAGTAGAAGCTGATGTCTCCTCCCATCGCTCCGATAGTAATCAGCAGCATGTGGAGCAGGAGAGGAGACAGTAATGGGGCACTGCAGGCGAACGGAGCGGCGCCCCAGGACTAAATGGTGAGTGCTGAGACATCGCCCCTGGGCGCCGCTCTGTGTGGCCTAATAGTGAAAGTCTGGACTCATATACAGTAGTCTTTAACACATACAGGAGGCGGGTGCCGGCAGCAGAATCGGCAATTGCCGGCACCCTGCCCCTGACAGGGAGCTGCGATCAGCGGCAGTTAACTGCCGTGATCTGCTAGTACCCGCCTCTGTATAAAGGGGTAAAATCATTGGTGGTGCAGTGTGCCCCCCCCTCAATCCCCCCATCCCATTAAAAACATTGGTGGCACAGTGCGCCGGCCCCCTCTCAGCCCTCCAGTATTAAAATCATTGGTGGCAGTGGCCACAGGGACCTCTCCACTCCCCCTCATTGGTGGTTGCAGTGGCAGCTTCTGATCGGAGCCCCAGCTGTGTAAGCCTGGGGCCTCCAGATCGGATTACAATGGCAGCCAGGAAGCCCTGGTTGCCATGGTAACATCCCTGATGCTTGTGTGCACAAAGCACAGAGCAGCAGGGACAGTGTGGAGTCCTCTATCACCCTGATAGAGATCTATCAGGGTGAATAGGAAAAAGGATGAAGATCCCAGGTTACTAGCCCCTAAGGGGGGAATAGTTATTAAATAAAAAGTGAAAAAAAAAAACCCACTAAAATATGAAGTATAAATCACCCCCCTTTTTCCCAATTTCACATATAAAATATATAATTAAATAACATATTACATCGCCACGTCAGAAAAGTCCAAACTATTAAATATAAAAAAAAAATCTAGGTGGTGAATGCCGGAACAGAAAAAATAAAATAAAAAACTGCGCGATTCGCCATTTTTTAAAAATGAGGAATGCACGTGGCTTTTTTTGTTTATTTTTTTTTCGAGTGGTACTCGAATGGTATCGAGTATCGCAATACTTTTTCATGGTTATCGAACCGAATCAAAAATTTGGTATCGCAACAAACTCTACTTCAATATGTTTATTAATGATCTTGTAGAAGGCTTGCATAGTAAAGTATCAATTTTCGCACGATGACACTAACTGAGTAAAGTAATTTACACTGATGAGGACAGTATACTGTATATATACTACAGAGGACAGGTGTACTGTATATATACTACAGAGGACAGTATACTGTGTATATACTACAGAGGACAGTGTGTATGTATATATACTACAGAGGACAGTATACTGTATATATACTACAGAGAACAGTATACTGTACATATATACTACAGAGGACAGTATGCTGTATATATATACTACAGAGTACAGTATACTGTATATATACATACAGAGGGACAGTATACTACTACAGAGGGATCTGGAAGATTGGAGGCTTGGCAGATAAGTGGCAGATGAGGTTTAACACTGATAAATGTAAGGTTATGCACATGGGAAGGAATAATGCAAGTCAACGTACATACTAAATGGTAAAACCACTCGGTAACACTGACATGGAAAAGGATCTAGGAATTTTAATAAACAGCAAACTAAGCAGCAAAAAACAGTGTCAGGCAGCTGCTGCCAAGGCCAATAAGATAATGGGTTGCATCAGAAGGGGCATAGATTCCCGTGATATGAACATAGTCCTACCACTTTACAAATCGCTAGTCAGACCACACATGGAGTACTGTGTACAGTTCTGGGCTCCTGTAAACAAGGCAGACATAGCAGAGCTGGAGAGGGTTCAGAGGAGGGCAACTAAAGTAATAACTGGAATGGGGCAACTACAGTACCCTGAAAGATTATCAAAATTAGAGTTATTCACTTTAGAAAAAAGACGACTGAGGGGAGATCTAATAACTATGTATAAATATATCAGGGGTCAGTACAGAGATCTATCCCATCAGCTATTTATCCCCAGGACTGTGACTGTGACGAGGGGACATCCTCTGCATCTGGAGGAAAGAAGGTTTGTACACAAACATAGAAGAGGACTCTTTACTGTAAGAGGAGTGAGACTATGGACTCTTTACTGTAAGAGCAGTGAGACTATGGACTCTTTACTGTAAGAGCAGTGAGACTATGGACTCTTTACTGTAAGAGCAGTGAGACTATGAACTCTATACTGTAAGAGCAGTGAGACTATGGACTCTTTACTGTAAGAGCAGTGAGACTATGGACTCTTTACTGTAAGAGCAGTGAGACTGTGGACTATTTACTGTAAGAGCAGTGAGACTATGGACTCTATACTGTAAGAGCAGTGAGACTATGGACTCTATACTGTAAGAGCAGTGAGACTATGGACTCTTTACTGTAAGAGCAGTGAGACTATGGACTCTTTACTGTAAGAGCAGTGAGACTATGGACTCTTTACTGTAAGAGCAGTGAGACTATGGACTCTTTACTGTAAGAGGAGTGAGACTATGGACTCTTTACTGTAAGAGCAGTGAGACTATGGACTCTATACTGTAAGAGCAGTGAGACTATGGGCTCTGTACTGTAAGAGCAGTGAGACTATGGACTCTTTACTGTAAGAGCAGTGAGACTATGGACTCTTTACTGTAAGAGCAGTGAGACTATGGACTCTTTACTGTAAGAGCAGTGAGACTATGGACTCTTTACTGTAAGAGCAGTGAGACTATGGACTCTTTACTGTAAGAGCAGTGAGACTATGGACTCTTTACTGTAAGAGCAGTGAGACTATGGACTCTTTACTGTAAGAGCGGTGAGACTATGGACTTTTTACTGTAAGAGCAGTGAGACTATGGAGCTCTCTGCCTGAGGAGGTGGTGATGGTGAGTACAATAAAGGAATTCAAGAGGGGCCTGGACGTATTTCTGGAGCTTAATAATATTACAGGCTATAGCTACTAGAGAGGGGTCGTTGATCCAGGGAGTTATTCTGATGCATGATTGGAGTCGGGAAGGAATTTTTTATTCCCCTAAAGTGGAAAAAATTGGCTTCTACCTCACAGGGTTTTTTTCCTTCCTCTGGATCAACTTGCAGGATAACAGGTCGAACTGGATGGACAAATGTCTTTTTTCGGCCTTATGTACTATGTTACTATGTTACTATGTTAATTGCAGGCACGCTGATGACATCCTAGAAATTAATTTGCAATAACTGAGCAACAGGATAGTGTTTACAGAGGTTAATGTGGTGATTATTCAAGTTTAGGAGACGGACAGGCACTTTACCTTGGGAAACAGTCACTAAGCTCCTCGTGGCTTTGACCAGAGGATGATCATCTAGTGTGAAGGGCTGTACCATGGCTTTTTAGTCTTCACTTTGAATTCCCAGGGCAACACAGCACCATATGAGTGTCTCAGTATTTGGTTTAACCCCTTTGAGACACAGACTTATTTCACCTTAAGGACCAGGCCCTTGTTTGCAAATCTGACTAGTGTCACTTTAAGTGGTGATAACTTTAAAACACTTTGACTTATTCATTCCATTCTGAGATAGTTTTTTCGTCACATATTGTACTTCATGACACTGGTAAAATCAAGTAAAAAAAAATCATTTTTATTTATAAAAAAATACAAAATTTACCAAAAATTTGTAAAAAATTGCAAATTTCCAAGTTTCAATTTCTTTACCTCTATAATACATAGTAATACCTACAAAAATAGTTATTACTTTTACATTCCCATATGTCTACTTCATGTTTGGATCTATTGGAAAATTATATTTTATGTTTGGGGATGTTGCAAGGCTTAGAAGTTTTAGTAAGCAAATCTTGAAATTTTTCGAAAATTTTCAAAAAACCCACTTTTTAGGGACCAGTTCAGGATCTGAAGTCACTTTGTTAAGCTTACATAATAGAATCCACCCAAAGATTACCCCATTCTAGAAATACACATCTCAAGGTATTCAAAACTGATTTTTTTAAACGTCGTTAAACTCTTTAGGTGTTTCACAAAGTTAATGGCAAAAGTGGTTGAAAAAATTTGCAAATTTTCCATTTTAATAAATTTTTTCCAGTAACAAAGCAAGGGTTAACAGCCAAACAAAATGCTATATTTATTGCCCCGATTCTGTAGTTTGCAGAAACACCCCATATGTGGCAATAAACTACTGTACGGGCACACAGTAGGGCGTAGAGGGAAAGGTGCGCCGTATGTTTTTTGGAAGGCAGATTTTGCTGGACTGTTTTTTTGGACACCATGTCCCATTTGAAGCCCCCCTGATGCACCCCTAGAGTAGAAACTCCATAAAAGTGACCCCATCTAAGAAACTACACCCCTCAAGGTATTCAAAACTGATTTTACAAACTTTGTTAACCCTTTAGGTTTTCCACAAGATTTAATGGAAAATAGAGATACAATTTCAAAATTTCACTTTTTTGGCAGATTTTCCATTTTAATATTTTTTTTTTCAGTTACAAAGCAAGGGTTAACAGCCAAACAAAACTCATTATTTATGGCCCTGATTCTGTAGTTTAAAGAAACACCCCATATGTGGTCGTAAACCTCTGTAGGGGCACACGGCAGGGCGCAGAAGGAAAGGAATGCCATACGGTTTTGGAAGGCAGATTTTGCTGGACCGTTTTTTTTTTACACCATGTCCCATTTGAAGCCCCCCTGATGCACCCCTAGAGTAGAAACTCCAAAAAAGTGACCCCATTTTAGAATCTAAGGGATAGGGTGGCAGTTTTGTTGGTACTAGTTTAGGGTACATATGATTTTTGGTTGCTCTATATTACACTTTTTGTGAGGCAAGATAACAAGAAATAGCTTTTTTGGCACCGTTTTTATTTTTTGTTATTTACAACATTCATCTGACAGGTTAGATCATGTGATATTTTTATAGACCAGGTTGTCATGGATGCGGCGATACCTAATATGTATACAATTTTTTTTTTATGTAAGTTTTAGGGTATGATTTTTGCGGGATGAGATGACTGTTTGATTGGCACTATTTTGGGGTGCGTATAAATTTTTGATTGCTTGCCATTACACTTTTTGTGATGTAAGGTGACAAAAAATTGCTTTTAAAATTTTTTTATTTTTTTTTACGGTATTCACCTGAGGGGTTAGATCATGTAATATTTTTATAGAGCAGGTTGTCACGGACGCGGCGATACCTAATATGTATACTATTTTTTTTATTTATGTAAGTTTTACACAATTATTTCATTTTTGAAACAAAAACTAAAAAATCATGTTTTAGTGTCTCCATAGTCTGAGAGCCATAGTTTTTTCAGGTTTTGGGCAAAAATCTTGGGTAGGGTATGATTTTTGCGGGATTTGATGACGGTTTGATTGGCACTATTTTGGGGTGTGTATGACTTTTTGATCGCTTGCTATTACACTTTTTGTGATGTAAGGTGACAAAAAACAGCTTTTTTTACACCTTTTTTTTTTTTTTTACGGTATTCATCTGAGGGGTTAGGTCATGTGATTTTTTTATAGAGCAGGTTATTACGTACGCGGCGATACCTAATATGAATACTTTTTTTTATTTATGTAAGTTTTACGGTTTGATTGGCACTATTTTGGGGTACATACGACATTTTAAATCACTTTTATTACCTTTTTGGAGCAGTAAGGTGGGCAAAATTTCAATTTCATCATAGTTTTTTATTTTTTATTTTTATGGCGTTCACCGTTCGGGTAAAGTAACATGACCGTTTTATAGATTAGGTCGTTACGGACGCGGTTATATCAAACATGTGTAAAGAATTTAATTTTTTTCCTTTTTAATCAGTAATAAATGTGTTTTTTTATTTTTACTTTTTTTTTTACCCAGACCCACTTGGTTCTTGAAGATCCAGTGGGTCTGATGTCTGTATAATACAGTACAGTACACTATATAGTGTATTGTACTGTATTTTAACTTTACAAAGTCTGATTAGACTTCTGCCTTTAGCAGAAGTCTAATCAGCACAATGGACAGCCTCTGATCAGTACCATGGATAGCCGGACGCCTGTGAAGGCGTCCAGTTGCCATGGTACCCATCACTCGCTGCCACAGCAGAGCAGTGGGTCATGGGGAGCGAGGGGGGCCCCCTCCCTCTCCCATCGGGGGCTGAAAAGGCACAGCAGCCCCCAAAGGGAGAGGGAGGGAACTCCCTCCCTCTTAACCTTTTCCATACAGCGGTCCCTATGGACCGCGGCATGGAAGGGGTTAAAAGCATGGCATCTGTGCCAGCACAGATGTCAGGCGTTTTGAGCATAGTGTCAGCAATGTGCTGACACTCTGCAAACCGCTAGGCCATCCTGAGAGAGGGGGCGGGCGGATGATCGCAACATTAAAATAAAGCTTATTTGAAGTTTCTGATACCCGCGGATCAGAAACTTCCGAAACCGCAGCAAACCGCAGGTCTGAATTGACCTGCGGTTTGCTGCGATCGCCGACATGGGAGGGTCACAGGACCCCCCGGCGCATCTAGCCAAGGTGCCTGCTCAATGATTTGAGCAGGCACCGGGTTCCGATCACCGCCCCCGCCGGGCGGCGGTGATCGGAACCATACACGACGTACCGATACGTCATGTGTCCTTAAGTACCAGGACAACATGACGTAACGGTACGTCATGTGTCCTGAAGAGGTTAAGGATCACAGGTTGGTTACTTCGGATGCGGACACAGCAGATTTCTCTTTTCTCATTGGCGAATTTCTGTTGTGCGTTTAGCACACGGATGGTCTGTTGTATGACCCTTTTGGAGGCAGGTGAAGCATTAGGCATAGATTGGCATAATGCCTCAAGCATTTCTGTGTAACAATTCCTAAGGACATTCATTCCTAGGATTACTGAAGAGACACTTTTATCTCCGTCTTGTACAACAATAATGCCTTGTCGAGGTAGGGTGGTTTCTCCTACTTGCAGAGTTGGCTCCCAATAACCATGTATTGACACGGGTTTCCCGTTGCTGGCCGTAAGATCCAACCAGGATTCTGGCGGTTGCGTAAGTTGGCTTTGGCCCCAGTATTTATCAAATGCAGGCCGTTGGATGGTAGTGACCTGAGACCCGGTGTCCAGTAGGGTGACAAAGTTGACTCCGTAATTCGGATTACCACTTCCGGACTGGGCATCCAGTTGGGATCTTGTGGACCTACTGGTTTACCTCTCGAGGGGCGGTCCTTAGCCTCGAGGGTTTCTCTTTTAACCGCCAGCACTTATGACAGTAGGTGCAAATAGGTCGCCTGCGGGCATTGGGGTGATCATTTGGGCGCCCGCCAGGACCTCTAATATATATCTTTGTAGTCAGGAGGGAAATGTTTTCTTGGTAACGAGGTTTCATCCTCCAACAATAAAGGCTTCTCCCACTGTTCTATTTTTTGACACACCTTCTCCAGGCTTTTTGTCAAGAAGTTCTGTCAAAGCTGCTACGGCATCAGGGACTGGAGTTTGAGCTGACTGACTGGCTACCGGACAACACGTGGAAGGGGTAGCAGGCGTATGGACAGGAGTTTCAGAAAATTTAGCAGGCTCTGGCTGCGGACTCTTTCCCAGAATGCTAATGGCTAGCTCTTTAAAGTCCAGGAAGATGATGCTTGGGTGTTGTGCAGTTTACATTCTCAACTGGCTTTTTAGGTTGTCAGTGTTAACACCTTCAATTAATTGTTCTTTCAGAGTTTTGTCTTGGTTCTCTGCCTCACAGGGGTCTACCTGAACCACAGCTCTAAAGGCTTCTTGTAAAGACAAAGCAAAGTCTTCACCAGTGTTACAAAAATCACTAAGCTTCGGTATCTTTGCTACTCTAGAGGGAAGTGCTCCTGGGTGTAATACCCTTTCCCCCCCCTACTTGTTATTTTTCCGGATAGGCAAAGTTTATATAACCTGCCTTGTCTGGATGATACCCATTCATTCTTTGCTTCTATTTACTTTTCTGTTTTCTGTTCTATTTGTTCTTATTCTGACAGGTACTCAAGACATACTTCAACACCCTTTCAAATATGTGAGCAGGGATCCCCGCTGGGAAAGAGGGCTTGTAAAGGGGATAATCCGGAAATGTGGATGTTTTCTGGCTCTCCTCGTGGCTGCACTCTCCTCCTCACGATGTATCTGGTTTGTCAGTTTTTTATCTGCTGTGTCATTTATAGCCCTTGGATTTCCCACCTTACTAAAAAGTTATGGCAGATTTTAAATTAGCCTCATACAATGTTAAGGGGCTGAGATCCCCTTCTAAAAGGTGCCAGATCCTATCTCTCCTGCACAAAGAGAATTGTTCAGTGGTCTTTCTTCAGGAGACACACTTCAAACACAATAATTATCCTAATCTTTCCTTTTCCAGATTCCCCTGCTGGTACCATTGTGGGGCCGGGGGTGCAGCTTCGAGGGGAGTCAGCATAGGCTTCCGCAGAGGCCTTCCTTTTCAATATAAGTCTCATGTACAAGACCCAGATGGTCGATACTTGATCCTTAAAGGACTGGTGGGACAATCTATGTTCACGTTTGTAAACATCTATGCCCCGAATACTGATCAGCTTAGCTGGCTCATTACTGTCTTCTCTTTAATTGAGCAACATAGGGAAGGTTTCCTAATTGTCGCAGGGGATTTTAATGTGGCTTTCAATCCTTTAATTGACACATCCTCTAAAAAATCCCCTATCTCAGCAAAGTCCCTCAGACTGATGCATACAAAATTGCACAATCTGGGAATTATAGACGTATGGCGTTGCCACAACCCTGATTCAATTGACTATTCCTTTTATTCCTCTGCAAATAACTCCTATAGCAGAATTGACTAAATTCTAGTCCCAAAGAAGAAGCTACAATTCTGCTCCTTACCTAAAATAGGAGATACCACTTTATCAGACCACTCCCCAATCTTCTGTATTATATCCCCAGAAAAAAAAAAAAACGCCAGACAACCAAACTGGAGATTTAATGAGTCTTTACTGAATAATTTTTGGGAAATTGAGTCAGCACAACCTGTATATAGGTGCAGACCACTATGGCGAAATACATATACAAACTGAGAATACAAATGTGATCGCACTCTATATCCAGCATTCTGCCCTGCCTCCATGCTGGATGAGACATTGGTGTACATTTTGGCCAAAGCGTAATAAGCCACTCACCACATCAAGGTTGCCTCCATTTGAGTGGTCCCTAACGCTAGTTCCCACCTGTTCATGGGCCATGACAGCCACACAAAATCCAGGGAATGCAGGTCAGCGTGCACGCCAAGCACACTCTGCTTTTAACCCCGTCCGGTGCCATTACAGCTTTCATCGGATCCAGGGATGCAAGTACCAACATGCACGCTGAGCCCACCATATACTTCTCCTGGAGCCAAATGGCTACTGGTAGGTTCTATATAAGCAGACTCAGTTTTATACTGACTTTAAAACCAGCCTCCAGGACAGATTAACTGGTCAGGTGTGCAATGACTCAAAGGAGATCGCCACGCCTCCAATACATACTACAAAGAAAAAGCAGAGTGTGCTTGGCGTGCATGCTGACCTGCATTCCCTGGATTTTGTGTGGCTGTCATGGCCCATGAACAGGTGGGAACTAGCGTTAGGGACCACTCAAATGGAGGCAACCTTGACGTGGTGAGTGGCTTATTACGCTTTGGCCAAAATGTACACCAATGTCTCATCCAGCATGGAGGCAGGGCAGAATGCTGGATATAGAGTGCGATCACATTTGTATTCTCAGTTTGTATATGTATTTCGCCATAGTGGTCTGCACCTATATACAGGTTGTGCTGACTCAATTTCCCAACAAAAATTTCTTTGTAGTATGTATTGGAGGCGTGGCGATCTCCTTTGAGTCATGCACACCTGACCAGTTAATCTGTCCTGGAGGCTGGTTTTAAAGTCAGTATAAAACTGAGTCTGCTTATATAGAACCTACCAGTGGCCATTTGGCTCCAGGAGAAGTATATGGTGGGCTCAGCGTGCATGTTGGTACTTGCATCTCTGGATCCGATGAAAGCTGTAATGGCACCGGACGGGGTTAAAAGCAGAGTGTGCTTGGCGTGCACGCTGACCTGCATTCCCTGGATTTTGTGTGGCTGTCATGGCCCATGAACAGGTAGGAACTAGCGTTAGGGACCACTCAAATGGAGGCAACCTTGACGTGGTGAGTGGCTTATTACGCTTTGGCCAAAATGTACACCAATGTCTCATCCAGCATAGAGGCAGGGCAGAGTGCTGGTTGTAGAGTGCTATTGCATTTGTATTCTCACTTTACTGAATAATGCCAAACACACTGCCCAAATTACCTCTTACTTAGAGGAATACTTTTTAACCAATAATACCCCAGAGGTAACTCCCCAAGTTATCTGGGATCCTCACAAAGCGCCTATATACGAGGCAGGTTGATCAGTCTCTGCTCTTTTCTAAAGAAAGAGTCAGAGAAAAGACTCAACACCCTGCTATCACAAATCCATCAAGTGGAAAAAGCACATAAGCAATCTTTAATGGCACAGAAACTGTCGGAACTTTCTTCTCTTAGAACTCAGTTGAAGAATCTCCTGAACGAGCGCTCAGCCAAATTTTTTCTGTCCGCTCAGCAGAAGATTTATGCTCATGGAAACAAAGCCTATAAATATGTTATGAGCCGAATCAAACAGAGAAGAAACTCCCGCTACATTCAGTCCATTAAATCCCCCCAAGGAGTTCAACTCTTTAAAGCTGAGGAAATTGCTGAACAATTTAGATCATTTTACAAGTCCCTATATAATCTCCCAGCCCCTAATCTCCCTAATCCTTCCTCTGGTAGAGAAAGCAATATCAGTTCATTTCTGGAGACCCTTGACCTTCCCACATTAAATTTGGCACAACAAGAATCCCTTACTAAACCGTTCACTATCCCGGAACTAATTACTGCTATTAAATCTACCCCTAAAGGCAAATGCCCTGGGCCTGATGGTCTCCCCATAACTTACTATTTGTCCTTTCAAAATATCTTGCTACCCCACTTACTCCCTATCTGTAATTTATCGATGTCGAATCACCCACTCTCTTCTGATATGACCAAAGCAGTCATTACGATAATTCCCAAAGAAGGTAAGGACAACACGATCTGCCCCAATTACCGCCCTATCTCCTTACTTAATGTTGATCTTAAACTTCTAGCTAAAATGTTGGCCACTAGGCTACAAAACCTGCTCCCTGAGCTAATCCACCCAGACCAAGTTGGTTTTGTCAAAGGTCGGGAAGGCAAAGACAATACCACGAAAATTCTAGATGCCCTGTTCTTTGCCTCACATAAATCCACCCCCTTGGTCCTGCTTGGCACGGACGCCGAGAAAGCATTTGATAGAGTAGACTGGACTTATATCAGACTAGCCCTATCTAAATTCCAAATTCCGGAACAATATATCAACTCTATATTTTCCATGTACACTTGCTCCTCGGCGTCCGTGTCAGTAAATGGACTTCTCTCCTCCCATTTCCCCATTAGAAACGGAACGAGGCAGGGATGCCCCCTCTCTCCACTCATTTTTGTCCTTGTAATGGAATCTCTTCTTCAAGCCCTAACCTTTGCTGGCGACCTACTGATTGTCACCACTAATCCACAGAGATCCATGCCCAAGATCCTCTCAACACTCAACCTATTTAGCTCCCTTTCCAACTTTAAGGTCAACCCCTCCAAATCCCAGGTTTTACATATAGGCCTTTCCCCCGCCAGTCTCGCCTTCCTCCAAATTAATTCCCCTTTTAATTGGCAAACCCAACAATTAACCTACCTAGGGATCAAGTTATCCTCTTACTTGCCTGATTTATTTCAATTAAACTACAAGCCCCTCCTAGCCTCTATGATAGCTCAAATGGATTCCCTAGATTCTCCCTATCTCTCCTGGTTCGGAAGGAAGAGCATCTTTATGTCACTGATCATGCCAAAACTCACATATATGATGCAGGTTCTCCCTATTGATATCCCCAGGTCATACTTTGCATCCCTAAACAAACATGTCCGCAAGTTCACTTGGCAAGGCAAAAGCCCTCATATCTCCTTTGACACCTTGACTAAACCTAGGACTAGAGGGGACATAGGCCTCCCTGATCCTAAATCATATATGCTTGCTATCCAGCTTTCTAGAGCTATAGATTGGATTAGAGAACCCACTTATAAATCCTGGCTCACATTAGAGACCGCTTTCCTCCCCTCCTCTGCTCGGGCCCTCTTGCTGGTTGACAGACTACCCCCGACCCTAAGCTCAATACCCAACCCTCTTATACGCAACACTTTAAGGGTCTGGGGGGGTTTCTTGTCCAGCTGTGGGGCCCCATTACCTCTCACCTCACTTATGCTCATAAAAGATATAATTGATTTGGCCCCCAAAGAGCTGAAAGAAAGCTGTCCGCTACACATAAGGTCCTCGGTGATTCCCATATCTCAATTTCTAGATCCTGAGGGTTGTATTCTTCCCGACCCGGAAATATGCAAACTCCTGGGGACGCAGATTCACAACCCCACCCTGTTACATTTCCTTAGAACAGAATTACTCAGTAAGGCTAAAAGCCCCCCTCTACAAGAAGAAACAAACTGGTTTGTGGAAATGTTGAGTAATAGGAGATATCCCCCTAAACCTATTTCTACGATTTATAAGCGTCTGAAATCTCCTACCTCCACTATTAAACCCGCAATAGTGGGCAAATGGGAAAAAGATCTTCAACGGTCCCTGACACCTCAAGAAACCTCTAAAATACTAATCCTCCCACACAAGATATCTAGATGCATACGCATCCAAGAAAACAGCTATAAGATCCTTATGCAATGGTATAGGACTCCAGACAAAACTTATAGATATAGCAAAACTGCCACTGATCTGTGTTGGAGATGCCATAAAGCTAAAGGAACCTTTATACACATTTGGTGGACATGTGACCTGATTACCCGATGGTGGCACACAATAACCCAACTATGTAACCAGATTTGTATGTCATCCCTCGCCTGCTCTCCTGAATTGATCTTATTATCACTCGGGATGGAAGGCCTGGGCCCACATAAAAAATCCCTTTTTACCCTCTTGCTGGCAGCTGCTAGATTGCTCCTACCAACCCACTGGTTATCTTCAGATATCCCTAGTATTGAGCATTGGACTAATAAGGTTGACTAGATTTACAGACTAGAGGAAATTTCACACTGGGAGTCGCACTCTAGACCCTCTTTCCTTAAAACGTGGTCACCTTGGAAGTTACACAGAATTTTGCCTAGGACGGGAGTTCAACAGTTATCTTTCAATTGCCCTCCTCTTCACCCCCAGATAGAGACCTACTTACTTATCTTACCACCCCTCCCCCCCCTCATACATACGCTTTCACCATGGATATTTGGACCTCCACGATTCTATGCTCAATTTGATTTAAACCATATGATTTTTCTTGCTGATGCCCTGTCATGTTGGGCTTAAACCGCCCATTGGAATATTTATATTTGTGACACCCTTAATATAGATGACTGTCGCTTCTTTTTATGTCCACATGTATTGTTGTATACTTTACCTATTGGAAAATGTACAAAGCTTTGAAAAATTAAAAGGCAATAAAAATTTCAATAAAAAATAAATTAAAAAAAGCAAAGTCTCTGAGTGACTCACCGGTTTGTTGTTTCATGCTGAAGAACTTAATTTTGACCTCTGACACAGTCTTGGGTTCGAAGGTGGTGTAGAGTCTCTCGAAGATCTGTCCCAGTGTTCTCCTTTCAGAGCTAGGCCAGGACTTCACCTCCCGGAGTGCGGCTCCATCTAGTTGCGCTAGAAGTATTTCCATTTGCTGCTCTGTGGAGACAGGGTACAATCTGAACAAGGCACACATTTTCTCTTTAAAGTCTCTTAGGGTGTGAGCTTCCCCAGAGTATCGGGAGAAAAAAGGGGCCCCAAAGTAGTAGGGCATGGTTAGTGGCATCATGCTGGCTGCTGCAGCGGCTGGTGGTGCACTGGAGCCAGCGGCAGCTGCTGCGGGGGATCCGCTGAGGTCGGGCTGCACGGTTTCCTCCTGAACAGACATGGCAATGACAGTTTATTTAAATACTGCAGGCTAAATTTGAACTTTATACAGTTTTTGAATAGGGTTGCTATAGGCAACCGTTGCGGGTGTATGGCCCTTTAAGGCGCGCGGTGCAGGCCGGGAGATAACTATTTCGCAAAAATTCTTACTTTAATCCGTCCCCACCTCTGCTACTGATGGAGGATTTTTCACAGGCCTGAGGAGTAAGGCTCGGGTCCCTTTACTTGCGCTAATCCGTGGAGGTTGGGTGGCAATGTGACGGTTCTCCTCCTTCTTGCTCGCCTGCCAGATCTCGCCAATCCCGCGAGCGTACGTCACACCACAAGTATCACTGTGCGCGGCGCCTCTACTCTCAATGACGACCCACCCGCAAGGAGGGGCAGTGTCTACACTCTTCATACAGCTCAGCCTCCCAGGTCCCGCTACAGGAGTGGGTAGGCGGGCACAACTTTTTCCGGCTCAGAGAGGGGGTGTAAACAAAGCTTTTAACGCCAGACTGCTACGGTGATGGCGCAGCAAAACAATTGCAAGACCTTTAGGCCGGCCATTTTTTTAGTGCAAAACAGTCCATTTGAACAGAGCAAGCAGCGCTATTGCACATAAGAAAAATCCACAATTTACTGCAGTTTTTAACAATGTGGTTTTATATCCGAAGGATAGCGCAATACATGCAGACAGTCTTTAAGCAGCCTAAACAGTCCTTTGGCCCAATAAAAGCAATCTAACAGTTGGGGCTCATTCATAATAGGCAGGCTATAATGGCGTAGGGGTTTGCAAATCCTGTTCACACAGTTCATTAAAGGCACAAAGGAATGAATCCTGTTCGTGACGCCAAGATTTATTATGCAGTATGCCAGACCGACAGGGGAATTACATGCGAGGTCACACTGTGAGCATTAGGTGGGCCGAGGTAAAAACAATTCTGGTTACTCACGGTTACGTCGTCCCTGGGCAGGCCAGCACAAGTATTGAGGAAAACGGCACAGGAATTTTCTGGGGCACGCTCTGGTGTAAGGGACACAGACCAGATGGTGGTTCGAGGTGCCCTTGATGGTCTGTATTAATGTGCCTATGGCAAGGTCCCTTGTAGTCATGCCACCAGTACCTTTTATGGTGGTACAACCATTTACTGTATATTCAAAGGTAGTTGGAGCAGCTCTCACCTGTCTGGAAACTTCAACCATGAGGACACGGACTGCTCCCTCACCAGGACTGGGAGCAAAGTAGGAATTAATGAAGAAGGGTTGTCCAGCCTTTCTTTGAGACGTTCGAATTGCACTTTATTCAGTATCAAAGTTTAAAAACATCCAGGTACAGATAATGTTGGTCTACGCGTTTCAGGCAACAAAACAATTACAGCCCTTACTCATGACCATTAAACAGACACTGAGTCCTCACACTTATAGGAGGAGGAAACCGCACCTGGACCAATCAAAGGGTCATGCGGCCACTCCCTCCTACAAAAATGCATAACAATAAAACAGACTTGAACTTAAAGTATCCTCATGACTAATATAGAAAAACAGGGAATCCAATATTTGTAGAATCAAATCTAATCTTTTGTTTAATCCTAGTGGTTGGCGGCTTTCTAGTCTAAAAATCCAAAAGGATTCTCTATTTAGGAGTTTCCTTTTACGGTCGCCTCCTCTTGCTGGTCTATTGACCCTTTCAATACCTTGCACAAGCATATCTGAGGTATCGCCACCATGAACTACCGCAAAATGAAGGCTGGCCGCAGAAACATTGCGGCTTTCATGGTGCGGTACATCAGAAATATGCTTTCTTATCCGGGTTTTTATAGCATTTGTGGTACATCCCACGTATTGCAGCATTAGTGCATGTAATCAAATAGATGGAATATGTTGTATTGCAGTTTAAAAATGATTTTATCACAAAAAATCCTGTGTCACTGGCCAAAGTTTTGTGATTAAATAAGTGTGAAGACTCAGTGTCTGTTTAATGGTCATGAGTAATGGCTGTAATTGTTTTGTTGCCTGAAACACGTAGACCAACATTATCTGTACCTGGATGTTTTTAAACTTTGATACTGAATAAAGTGCAATTGGAACTTCTCAAAGAAAGGCTGGACAACCCTTCTTCATTAAAACCATTTACTGTAGTGTTAACTGAGGAATTGGAGACTGAGACAAGGATTGTGCAATCCAGCTTATAACTTTTACTGAACGTTGCTCCTGGTAACGGTTACATCCAAGTATAAAACAGTCTCTAGTACATCCAGATATGAAATACAGTCTCTTTAACCCCTTAAGGACTCAGCCCGATTTCACCTTAAGGACTTGGCCATTTTTTGCAAATCTGACCAGTGTCACTTTAAGTGCTGATAACTTTAAAACGCTTTGACTTACCCAGGCAATTCTGAGATTGTTTTTTCGTCACATATTGTACTTCATGACACTGGTAAAATGAAGTTAAAAAAATCATTTTTATTTATAAAAAATACCAAATTTACCAAAAAATTTTAAGAAATTGCAAATTTCCAAGTTTCAATTTCTCTACTTCTATAATACATAGTAATACCTCCAAAAATAGTTATTACTTTACATTCCCCTTATGTCTACTTCATGTTTGGATCATTTTGGGAATGATATTTTATTTTTTGGGGATGTTACAATTCTTAGAAGTTTAGAAGCAAATCTTCTAAACCCAATCAAAAACCCAATTTTTAGGGACCAGTTCAGGTCTGAAGTCACTTTGCAAGGCTTACATAATAGTAACCACCCAAAAATAACCCCATTTTATAAACTACACCCCTCAAGGTATTCAAAACTCATTTTACAAACTTTGTTAACCCTTTAGATGTTCCACAATAATTAATGGAAAATAGAGATACAATTTCAAAATTTCACTTTTTTGGCAGATTTTCCATTTTAAGAATTTTTTTCCAGTTACAAAGCAAGGGTTAACAGCCAAACCAAACTCAATATTTATGGCCCTGATTCTTTAGTTTACAGAAACACCCCATATGTGGTCGTAAACCGCTGTACGGGCACACGGCAGGGCGCAGAAGGAAAGGAATGCCATATGGATTTTGGAAGGCAGGTTTTGCTGGACTGTTTTTTTTTACACCATGTCCAATTTGAAGCCTCCCTGATGCACCCCTAGAGTAGAAACTCCAAAAAAGTGACCCCATCTAAGAAACTACACCCCTCAAGGTATTCAAAACATATTTTACAAACGTCGTTAACCCTTTAGGTGTTCCACAAGAGTTATTGGAAAATAGAGGTCTAATTTCTAAATGTAACTTTTTTGGCAGATTTTTCATTTTAATATTTTTTTTACTTTTACAAAGCAAGGGTGAACAGCCAAACAAAACTCAATATTTATGGCCCTGATTCTGTAGTTTAAAGAAACACTCCATATGTGGTCGTAAACCGCTGTACGGGCACACGGCAGGGCACAGAAGGAAAGGAATGCCATACGGATTTTGGCAGATTTTGCTGGACTGGTTTTTTTGACACCATGTCCCATTTGAAGCCTCCCTGATGCACCCCTAGAGTAGAAACTCCATAAAAGTGACCCCATTTAAGAAACTACACCCCTCAAGGTATTCAAAACAGATTTTACAAACGTCTTTAACCCTTTAGGTGTTCCACAAGAGTTATTGGCAAATGGAGATGGAATTTCAGAATTTCAATTTTTGGGCAAATTTTCCATTTTATTAAATTTTTCCCAGTAACAAAGCAAGGGTTAACAGCCAAACAAAACTTAATATTTATGGCCCTGATTCTGTAGCTTACAGAAACACCCCATATTTGGTCATAAACAGCTGTACGGGCACACGGCAGGGCGCAGAAGGAAAGGAATGCCATATGGTTTTTGGAAGGCAGATCTTGCTGGACAGTTTTTTTTGACACCATGTCCCATTTGAAGCCCCCCTGATGCACCCCTAGTGTAGAAACTCCAAAAAAGTGGCCCCATTCTAGAAACTACGAGATAGGGTGGCAGTATTGTTGGTACTAGTTTAGGGTAGATATGATTTTTGGTTGCTCTATATTACACTTTTTGTGAGGCAAGATAACAAGAAATAGCTGTTTTGGCACCGTTTTTATTTTTTGTTATTTACAACATTCATCTGACAGGTTAGATCATGTGATATTTTTATAGACCAGGTTGTCACGGATGCGGCGATACCTAATATTTTTTCCTTTTTTTTATTTATGTAAGTTTTACATGATGATTTCATTTTTGAAGCAAAAAAATCATGTTTTAGTGTTTCCATAGTCTGAGAGCCATAATTTTTTCAGTTTTTGGGCGATTACCTTGGGTAGGGTATGATTTTTGCAGGATGAGATGACAGTTTTATTGGCACTATTTTGTGGTGCGTGTGACTTATTGATCACTTGCTATTACACTTTTTGTGATGTAAGGTGACAAAAAATGGTTTATTTAGCACAGTTTTTATTTTAATTTTTTTACGGTTTTCAACTGAGGGGTTAGGTAATGTGATATTTTTATAGAGATGGTCAATACGGACGTGGCGATACCTAATCTGTATACTTTTCTTTTATTTATGTAAGTTTTACACAATAATATAATTTTTGAAACAAAAAAATATATATCATGTTTTAGTGTCTCCATAATCTGAGAGCCATAGTTTTTTCAGTTTTTGGGCGATTATCTTAGGTAGGGTCTCATTTTTTGACGGATGAGATGACGGTTTGATTGGCACTATTTTGGGGTGCATATGACTTTTTGATCGCTCGCTATTACACTTTTTGTGATGTAAGGTGACAAAAAATGGTTTATTTAGCACAGTCTTTATTTTTTATTTTTTACGGTGTTCATCTGAGGGGTTAGGTCATGTGATATTTTTATAGAGCCGGTCGATATGAACGCGGCGATAACAAATAAAAAATGTGGGTGATTGAGTCAGCACAACCTGTATGTAGGTGCACATCACTATGGCGAAATACATATACAAACGGAAAATGCAAATGTGATCGCACTCTGCATCCAGCATTCTGCCCTGCCTCCATGCTGGATGAGACATTGGTGTACATTTTGGCCAAAGCATAATAAGCCACTCACCACGTCAAGGTCGCCTCATTTGAGTGGTCCCTAACACTAGTTCCTACCTGCTTATGGGCCAAATATGTATACTTTTTTTTTATTTATGTAAGTTTTACACAATAACAGCTTTTTTTTTTTAAAGATTTTTATTTAACCACCTCAGCCCCCAGTGCTTAAACACCCTGAAAGACCAGGCCACTTTTTACACTTCTGACCTACACTACTTTCACCGTTTATTGCTCGGTCATGCAACTTACCACCCAAATGAATTTTACCTCCTATTCTCTCACTAATAGAGCTTTCATTTGGTGGTATTTCATTGCTGCTGACATTTTTTACTTTTTTTGTTATTAATCGAAATTTAAACGATTTTTTTGCAAAAAAATGACATTTTTCACTTTCAGTTGTAAAATTTTGCAAAAAAAAACGAGATCCATATATAAAATTTTGCTCTAAATTTATTGTTCTACATGTCTTTGATAAAAAAAAATGTTTGGGTAAAAAAAAATGGTTTGGGTAAAAGTTATAGCGTTTACAAACTATGGTACAAAAATGTGAATTTCCGCTTTTTGCAGCCGCTCTGACTTTCTGAGCATCTGTCATGTATCCTGAGGTTCTACAATGCCCAGACAGTACAAACACCCCACAAATGACCCCATTTCGGAAAGTAGACACCCTAAGGTATTCGCTGATGGGCATAGTGAGTTCATAGAACTTTTTATTTTTTGTCACAAGTTAGCGGAAAATGATGATTTTTTTTTTTTTTCTTACAAAGTCTCATATTCCACTAACTTGTGACAAAAAATAAAAAATTCTAGGAACTCGCCATGCCCCTCACGGAATACCTTTGGGTGTCTTCTTTCCAAAATGGGGTCACTTGTGGGGTAGTTATACTGCCCTGGCATTCTAGGGGCCCAAATGTGTGGTAAGGAGTTTGAAATCAAATTCAGTAAAAAATGCCCAGTGAAATCCGAAAGGTGCTCTTTGGAATATGGGCCCCTTTGCCCACCTAGGCTGCAAAAAGTGTCACACATGTGGTATCTCGTATTCAGGAGAAGTTGGGGAATGTGTTTTGGGGTGTCATTTTACATATACCCATGCTGGGTGAGAGAAATATCTTGGCAAAAGACAACTTTTACCATTTTTTTATACAAAGTTGGCATTTGCCAAGATATTTATCTCACCCAGCATGGGTATATGTAAATGACACCCCAAAACACATTCCCCAACTTCTCCTGAATACGGAGATACCACATGTGTGACACTTTTTTGGCAGCCTAGGTGGGCAAAGGGGCCCATATTCCCAAAGAGCACCTTTCGGATTTCACTGGTCATTTTTTACAGAATTTGATTTCAAACTCCTTACCACACATTTGGGCCCCTAGAATGCCAGGGCAGTATAACTACCCCACAAGTGACCCCATTTTGGAAAGAAGACACCCCAAGGTATTCCGTGAGGGGCATGGCGAGTTCCTAGAATTTTTTATTTTTTGTCACAAGTTAGTGGAAAATGATTATTTTTTTTTTTCTTACAAAGTCTCATATTCCACTAACTTGTGACAAAAAAAAAAAATTCTAGGAACTCGCCATGCCCCCACGGAATACCTTGGGGTGTCTTCTTTCCAAAATGGGGTCACTTGTGGGGTAGTTATACTGCCCTGGCATTCTAGGGGCACAAATGTGTGGTAAGGAGTTTGAAATCAAATTCTGTAAAAAATGACCAGTGAAATCGAAAGGTGCTCTTGGAATATGGGCCCCTTTGCCCACTTAGGCTGCAAAAAAGTGTCACACATGTGGTATCTCCGTATTCAGGAGAAGTTGAGGAATGTGTTTTGGGGTGTCATTTTACATATACCCATGCTGGGTGAAAGAAATATCTTGGTCAAATGCCAACTTTGTATAAAAAAATGGTAAAAGTTGTCTTTTGCCAAGATATTTCTCTCACCCAGCATGGGTATATGTAAAATGACACCCCAAAACACATTCCCCAACTTCTCCTGAATACGGAGATACCAGATTTGTGACACTTTTTTGCAGCCTAGGTGGGCAAAGGGGCCCATATTCCAAAGAGCACCTTTCGGATTTCACTGGTCATTTTTACAGAATTTGATTTCAAACTCCTTACCACACATTTGTGCCCCTAGAATGCCAGGGCAGTATAACTACCCCACAAGTGACCCCATTTTGGAAAGAAGACACCCAAGGTATTCCGTGAGGGGCATGGCGAGTTCCTAGAATTTTTATTTTTTGTCACAAGTTAGTGGAATATGAGACTTTGTAAGAAAAAAAAAAAAAGAAAAATCATCATTTTCCGCTAACTTGTGACAAAAAAAAAAAAGTTCTAGGAACTCGCCATGCCCCTCACGGAATACCTTGGGGTGTCTTCTTTCCAAAATGGGGTCACTTGTGGGGTAGTTATACTGCCCTGGCATTTTCCAGGGGCCCTAATGTGTGGTAAGTAGGTAAAATGACCTGTGAAATCCTACAAGGTGCCTTTGGAATGTGGGCCCCTTGCCCACCTAGGCTGCAAAAAAAGTGTCACACTCTGGTATCGCCGTATTCAGGAGAAGTTGGGGAATGTGTTTTGGGGTGTCATTTTACATATACCCATGCTGGGTGAGAGAAATATCTTGGCAAAAGACAACTTTTCCCATTTTTTTATACAAAGTTGGCATTTGACCAAGATATTTCTCTCACCCCAGCATGGGTATATGTAAAATGACACCCCAAAACACATTCCCCAACTTCTCCTGAGTACGGCGATACCAGATGTGTGACACTTTTTTGCAGCCTAGATGCGCAAAGGTGCCAAAATTCCTTTTAGGAGGGCATTTTTAGACATTTGGATACTAGACTTCTTCTCACGCTTTGGGGCCCCTAGAATGCCAGGGCAGTATAAATACCCCACATGTGACCCCATTTTGGAAAGAAGACACCCCAAGGTATTCAATGAGGGGCATGGCGAGTTCATAGAAATTTTTTTTTTTTGGCACAAGTTAGCGGAAATTGATTTTTATTTTTTTTTCACAAAGTCTCCCTTTCCGCTAACTTGGGACAAAAATTTAATCTTTCATGGACTCAATATGCCCCTCACGGAATACCTGGGGGTGTCCTTCTTTCCGAAATGGGGTCACATGTGGGGTATTTATACTGCCCTGGCATTCTAGGGGCCCTAAAGCGTGAGAAGAAGTCTGGAATATAAATGTCTAAAAAATTTTACGCATTTGGATTCCGTGAGGGGTATGGTGAGTTCATGTGAGATTTTATTTTTTGACACAAGTTAGTGGAATATGAGACTTTGTAAGAAAAAAAAAAATTATTCCGCTAACTTGGGCCAAAAAAATGTCTGAATGGAGCCTTACAGAGGGGTGATCAATGACAGGGGGGTGATCAGGGAGTCTATATGGGGTGATCACCCCCCTGTCATTGATCACCCCCCTGTAAGGCTCCATTCAGATGTCCGTATGCGTTTTGCGGATCCGATCCATGTATCCTTAAAAATCATACGGACATCTGAATGCAGCCTGACAGGGGGGTGATCAATGACATGGGGGTGATCAAAGGAGTCTATATGGGGTGATCACCCCCCCTGGAAGGCTCCAGGGAGACGCCTGTATGTGTTTTGCGGACCCGATCCATCTATCAGTGGATCCGTAAAAATCATGCGGACATCTGAATGGAGCTTTACAGGGGTTGATCAATGACAGGGGAGTAATCAGGGAGTCTATATGGGGTGATCACCACAGTCATTGATCACGCCCCTGTAAGGCTCCATTCAGACGTCCGTATGCGTTTTGCGGATCCGATCCATCTATCAGTGGATCCGTAAAAATCATGCGGACATCTGAATGGAGCTTTACAGGGGTGTGATCAATGACGGGGGGTAATCAATGACAGGGGGGTGATCAGGGAGTCTATATGGGGTGATCACCACAGTCATTGATCACGCCCCTGTAAGGCTCCATTCAGACGTCTGTATGCGTTTTGCGGATCCGATCCATCTATCAGTGGATCCGTAAAAATCATGCGGACATCTGAATGGAGCTTTACAGGGGGTTATCAATGACAGTGGGGTGATCAGGGAGTCTATATGGGGTGATCACCTCCGTCATTGATCACCCCCCTGTAAGGCTGCATTCAGACGTCCGTATGTGTTTTGGGGATCCGATCCATCTATCAGTGGATCCGTAAAATTCATACGGACCTCTGAATGGAGCCTTACAGGGGGTTATCAATGACAGGGGGGTGATCAATGACAGGGGGGTGATCAGAGAGTCTATATGGGGTGATCAGGGGTGATCAAGGGTGAATAAGGGGTTAATAAGTGACAGGGGGGGTGTAGTGTAGTGTAGTGGTGCTTGGTGCAACATATAACTGAGCTACCTGTGTCCTCTGGTGGTCGATCCAAACAAAGGGGACCAGCAGAGGACCAGGTAGCAGGTATATAAGACGCTGTTATCAAAACAGCGGCTAATATACTTGTTAGGGGTTAAAAAAAACACATCTCCAGCCTGCCAGCGAATGATCGCCGCTGGCAGGCTGGTGATCAACTCTCTTACCTTCCGTTCCTGTGAGCGTGCGCGCCTGTGTGCGCGCGTTCACAGGAAATCTCGCGTCTCGCGAGATGACGCGTATATGCGTGATTGTGCGCAGCGCTGCCACCTCCGGAACGCGAATCTGCGTTAGGCGGTCCGGAGGTGGTTAAAGAACATAACGTAACAAGGTACATATATAAGCATCTTGTACGTCTAGCAAGACGTTGAAGTTATACCTAGTAGGGTTCATTCCATAATGACATACACAATGGCTCAACACAAGTGTGTTCATCATCACACGTTATTATTTATATATCAGATATCGCAAGAAACAACAAAGTCAGTTCATGAGACATCTTAGCTATTACAGGTAGTGTGGCATTCTCCATAGATTATTCGGGGTGTCTAAATTTGTGCCATAGAAACCACTTTTTTAGGAATTTGTTGTGAATAACAGCTTTTTTAAAACAAAAAAAATGATGTTTTAGTGTCTCCATATTCTGAGCCATAGTTTTTTTTTTTTTTGGGGGCGATTGTCTCAGGTAGGGGCTCATTTTTTGTGGGATGAGGTGACGGTTAGATTGGTACTATTTTGGTGGGAAAACGCCTTTTTGATCGCTTGCTGTTGTACTTTTTGTGATGTAAGGTGACAAAAAAATGGTTTATTTAGCACAGTTTTAATTTTTTATTTTTTACGGTGTTCATCTGAGGGGTTAGATCATGTGATATACGGACGCGGCGATACCTAATATGTATACATTTTTTTTTCCCCTATTTTTTCCCTTTTTTTTTACTTTTTTTGGGGAAAATTACATTTTTGTTTATTTTTACTTGAAACTTTTAATTTTTTGGGGGGAAAAACATATTTTTTAAACTTTTTTTTTCACTTTATTTTTTGTCCCACTTTGGGACTTGAACTTTTGGGGGTCTAATCCTTTACAATGCATTCCAATACTTCTGTATTGGAATGCATTGGCTGTATGAGTAATACTGTCACCGATGCCTTCCTTAGACATTGCGCTGCCTTCCATGCCATCGGGTCCCCCCTACAGCTGCATGGGAACCCGATGGCACCACCGCACAGCCGCCGCAACCGCAGGTAAAAGCCGCAAACCGCAGGTCTGAATTGACCTGCGGTTTGCGGAGATCGCCGATACGGGGGGGACCCCCCCCCCGGCGTTGTGACAGGATGCCCGCTGAATGATTTCAGCGGGCATCCTGTTCCTATTAACTCCCGCCGCGCCGCAATGTCTGTTTAAAGTTAGGACGTACTGGTACGCCCTGAGTCCTTAAGAACTCGGGAAACAGGGCGTACCAGTACGCCCTAAGTCCCTAAGAGGTTAAGAGGGACAGAGGTAAAGCTGCAAGAGGTCCACTGCTGACAGGTGTGATGTCTGTCTCTCAGGCTATTAATGATATAGGTTTTATGCTTACTGGTAGAGGACTTCTACGGTGGTCCCTGTTTTTCCAATACAGGTTAGTGAGGCTACCGGAGGCCAGTAAATCCTTCACTTTTAAATCCAAAGGTCCTAAGGCACGTATAGCGATGGCAATAACCCTTTGGGTCTCTGTTTCTTTAGTGCTTTCTGGATTAATATCCTTTTCTGAAGCTAAACTTCTATCTGACGTCTACTAACTCTTAGCAGAGCAGGATGTGGACCCAGAGCTGAAGACTGACTACCGAGAACTCAGAACTAAGACTGCCTGACTAGGCATGAGCTGGGCAATATATATGGAATGTGTTGTCTCCCCCTAGTGGTAGGCTCAGTGTAATGGAATCTAACACACCTGTAGGCAGGGATTATGCATAAAGCATGCACTGCAGCATAAAGCATACAAAGCAAAACACTACAACTGTAGTACCCATGTGGGTAGTGAGACACTGCACTCGGAGGCCTTTAGAAAATTTGTGGCCATTGGCACACCGCAATGGAAGGTCCCCGGAAGGAAATATTTCTCCCAGAAGGGCATCCCGGAGCTATATGGCCACTTTCAGTGGCAAGTGAATGTATCTCTGGCACACAGTGTCGGTGCCAGGATACATCTAACCACAGACATGTGGTCTAGCAAACACAGGCAGGGAAGGTACATAACTTTTACTTCCCACTGGGTGAACCTTCTGACGGCGATCAAGCATGCCTCTTCTTCTTCTCCTCCTACTCCATCCTCCATCTACTCCTCGGCTGACTCCCCCTTTTCCACTGCTACCACCTCTTCTGCTGCGCCCCCCAAGCTCCCCAGAACCTATTCGATGTGCCAGGTGAGACATTGCCATGCTGTGCTGCGGCTGTTGTGCCTGGAAGCCGAGAGCCACACCGGTCCTGCACTGCTTTCAGCTCTGCGGTCACAGGCCGATCAGTGGCTAACCCCGCTCAATTTGACAGTTGGTAAAGTGGTGTGCGACAACAGTGCCAATCTGCTGAGCGCGCTAAAACAGGGCAAAATGACACAAGTGCCATGCATGACACGCCTCCTGAACTTAGTTGTGCAGCGATTTGTTGACAAATACCGCCGGGGTCCAGGACGTCTTGCGGCAGGCCAGGAAAATCTCTGGCCATTTTAGAAGATGTTACACGGCCATGGCTTGCATTGCTGACATGCAGCGGCGACACCACTGTATATGCTTGATAGGCTGTCCACTCCACTGTGGTTGCCCGTGGCAACGTTTGGTCATTGTGTGTACATGTGGTGGCAGTGTCCCGGCCTTCGGGCTGACTCCCAGGACATCAGTGCCACCCATGTCGTTGCCTGCGGCAACAGCCACAGTATGTGTGTTGTTTGGACACTTCTCCTTTTAAGTGTGTTTTTTCCCTTCTTTGGTGCTGGAAGGGTTAACTCCCTTCCAAGTGTGTGTGTGTGTTTCACTGGGTGTGTCCGACTGTGGGGTGTGGCTTCTTGGCCTATAAAGCCTCACTGTTTTCCCAGGTCTGCAGGTTGCTTCAGCCATGTTTAGCTGGAGCAGCCTCATGTGTTTTCTACCTGCCAGTGAGAGCCACCCCTGTGGTCATAACCATAATGTCACATTTAAGTTTATGTCTAGTTATGTGTGATGTCTATTTGATGTTTCCTTTTGATTTTGTGCAGCTATGGATCTGGGTCCCTGTGTGGGGATGCGTTGTGATCTGCACCCTGCCAGCACAGGGATCCAGTCAGCAAGGCTGTGGCAGGTAGGTGGAACTCCTTGTTCACCTGCCATATCCATAGAGCTGTTTATGTTCCCCCTTTTCCAGCAGCTTGGCCATTGAGACTCCTGCTCCTCCGTGCCTAGGAGGAGTGGGTTGTCTTACACTGCTCCTTAGCCCAGGGACCGGACGGAGGGTAAGTCAGGGCTCCTAGGTTCCTGCGCATGGGTCCTCCTACCTTTAAGGTCGGCCCATGCAGATAGGAGTTAGGGTCAGGTTAGGGATGCTGTAGGAGGTGACCTGCTCCCTAATCCTGTTGTCCTGGCCGAGCAGCCATAACATCATCTGGCACCGCACGGCTGAGGATTTCCCCCATCCTCAGCCGTGACAGGAGCCAGGCCACTCCACCGCTTCCAGTTTAATGCAAATGGAGGCCTTCATGCTCCAGTGTTTTTAGAGGGACCCCCGTATAAAAAGCATAAAGGGCAAGGACCAGTACTGGGTACTTAGACCCCCGGTACAAACACAAAATGGAGGACATCTTACCAGCATCACAGAGGGCTGTCAGATTGCAGCACTTCCAGGCCTTGCTTCGAGAAATGCTGCATTCTGCTGTTGCGGGCGCTGGCAGAGGAATTTCCACTCACAGAGAAACAGTTGTGGGTACCAATCCATCAGCACATGCAAGAAGAGGGCGGTTTTGAAGATGTGTTGGTCACTTCGGATATGAGATTATTCTTGCAGCCAACCCATCAATAGCCGCCCTACAGACTTAGCCTCAGGAAATGCCTAGACCGACAGGTGTCCGACAACATTGGGTTAACGGCTGATTTGGACGCTCTGAGAAGCGAGGAACCCTGGACTACTGGTGTGCAGGCTTCACCTGTGGCCAGAGCTGGCACAATTTGCCATGGAACTCTTGGCTTGCCCCTTGATAAGTGTTCTGTCCTAGAGAACGTTCAGCGCAGCAGGGGGGATCGTGACCGATAAGCGCACTCGCCTAGCTCACGACAGTGTGGACTACCTTATATTTCTAAAAATTAATGATGCATGGATCTCGGAGGAATTCAAAACATGTGACGAGTCGATCACGTTTAATTGAATTTCCTCATGACAGCCCACAAATATCCGCCACCACCCAGAACAAATAATGGTCCCTGTCTTAGGTAAATACAGCGGCATAAAAGGCCTATTCTGTCCGTTAAATGCCTAATGTTTTGGGCCTCGGAGGAATTCAACACCTGTGACGACCACGTGTTTCAAATATTATCATTAGGTTTTTTTTCAAGAGGGGGGATTTAGTTAGCCATGTTTTTAATCCAATTTTATATTTTTAGTTCTTTTAAACATATGTATTTGACCTGTATTTGTACTGGCCTTCTGTAAAATTGATATCCATTGACTGTCTAATAGACCTCCAGCCACATAATTGCTTGATCTTTTCTGTACAGTGAATGCATTATTTTTGGGGCCTGTAATACACTGGCCTGCTGTAAAATTGATATCCAATGACCGTGTAATCTACCTACAGCCACATACTTACTTGTTCTTTTCTGTATGCTGAATGAATAATGGTTGGGGCCTCGGAGGAATTCAACACCAGTGATGACCAAGTGTTATCGAATTCTAACTATTATCATTAGGGTATTTTTCAAGAGGGGGGATTTCGTTAGCCCTGTTTTTAATCCAATTTTAAATTTTTTTGATTATTTTAAACATATGTATTTGACCTGTATTTGTACTGGCCTGCAGTAAAATTGATATCCATTGACCGTGTAATATACCTCTGGCCACATAATCACTTGATCTTTTCTGACCAGTGAATGCCTAATGTTTGGGGCCTGTAGTCCAGTGGCCCACAGTAAAATATTTATCCATTGACCACATAATGTACCTCAAGCCACATAATCAGAATTTATTTTATGTCGGGTGAATGCCTAATTTTTAAGGCCCATACTCCCGTGGCCTAGAATAAAAATTGTATAGGCTCCAACAGGGCACATTTTAGAGAATTTCTCTTTAAGACGCATAAAAATGTCCCCTGATTAAGATACATATTTTTTGTTGGAATTTTTGTCATTGATCCCCCTCTATTATGTCACTGTCCATGTTTTGGGACTATTTTTGCACATCTACTAAGCCAGTGTTTCCCAACCAGTGTGCCTCAAGCTGTTGCAAAACTACAACTCCGAGCATGCCCGCACAGCTAAAGGCTGTCCGGGCATGCTGGGAGTTGTAGTTTTGCAACAGCTGGAGGCACACTGGTTGGGAAACACTGTACTAAGCATTTGGTGGCTAAAAATATGGGCTGAAGGTTTTTCAGGTCCGCCTGCCATTAAAGTGAATGGGGCTCGCCGCGAACTTGCGGTTCGCGAACATTTGATCGCGTTCGCGCGATTGCGTTCTCAAACCGCCCCGGCCGATGTTCGTCCATCACTAGTGGTGGCTATTCCACATGATCCTTTTCAAGACTGCTGACAGGTAGAAATTGATCATATGACACACCATGCGACTCTACATAAGTTCTATCCTTTCAGTACCCTTGTTTGGTACTTTGAGAGAAAGTAGTTAGTTGCATTTTTTACCCTCCGTAGTAGAACGAGTATCCCATCACAGCACTTTTCTGTACAGAGGCGTCTCTTAGCGATCACGTCTCTCACTTCATATTAATCAGATTCCAGAATATTATGGACGAAAATAAAAATGAGTCAATATTTTCCTGAATAAGCAATACAGTCTGTGATGGTGTTCAGAGGTAGTAATGGTGGCACCATCATGTTCTGTAGGATCGTATAATGATAGGGGTAAAAAACTCAAGCACATTTGCCCGAACCATATGAGCTGACAGCTCACAGGGGAATAACAGAAGATTATCAGTATCCGAGTCTTCCAGGTATGAGGAAGTATCATGAATGACTGAGGCTTTAACTACAGAAGTGCTGAGAGAGCAGGAAGATGAGACTTCTAAGAACTTTATAAGGGAAAGAAACAGAAGAAGGACTTTGTCTCCTCTCAGTCCTGACAATCACTAAGAAGACAGCGATCTGAGAAGAAGACATGGACAGCGACGAGCAGAGACTTTTCATTAAGAACTTCAGTTTTGATCAATATAAGAGGGGAATCCAAGGCTTTAACAGAATTCTCATCCAACTTTTTGGCCTCTTAGGTCACGGGAAGTCCTCATTTATTAATACTTGCATTTACGTCTGGGAGGACGGTGAATTCCAGAACTGGGCAAAGGCATGGGGCACAGATGGAGGAAAAACAACAGAGAGAATCCCATATAAAATAACAGAGAACATCACTCTGGTGGATAACAGAGGCTGCAGAACACTGGAAGACCATGAATCTGGGGAGATCTTTGCTCAGCTTGGTGAGTACTGAGGGACCTGTAGTATGAGGGAAAAGGAGTCTAGGGAGAGAACTGAAACGTTCTAATGAGTTTTCCAATAGATAAACCTTTTCGTAGAAGATTGGTGGTGGAAGGTTGTGCTGATGATGGCCACTTCTAATAACTCTAAGTAAATAAGCTTGGATGAGGTGAAGTCTATATAACTGATGGATGATGCAGCAAACTATTCAGAATAACGTAGGTCATTAAATCACTTCAGGCACCTGATCTCAGTGTGAAAATACTAATGAGCACTTTCGTAAACAGAAAGCAATGGTCCAATTGAAATCACAATCTAGGTGTAAGATCCACAGATCCCTAAGTGTACATACATCAATGGTAATTAGACCATCCCCCGTGACTTTGTTGTCAGACTTCGTACCATGTGGCTACAAAAACAATTCAATTTCTATTTTATAGCAATATTGAGAAATTGCCGCGTGTAAACAGACAGTGCTCATTGTCTCCAGACCAGTAGTGAGTAGTTGTGCAATGATGAGGACGGTCCATCTGACAATGTCCATGATACTGACAGAGAGGACACAGGATCCCATGTAACGTGCAGACAAATACAACTGGGAGATTGTGCCACAGACTGGCGTCCAGGCCACGCTCCGCAGTGACTTGTTTTGCATCTTGCTTGACAATAGGAAAGGCTAAAAAGAGAGTCAAAGAGTAGAGCGAGGTGTGAGGCGTAAACCTCGCCGATTTCAGCAAACATTTACCAAGATTTTAGCGCATTGTATGGTAACCAATAAGAGCTGTGAAGTTCAGGCCTCCATACCCATTAGGATATGGCTGACCAAATCCACCAAGAATAGTAGAATCGTCAGACAGTCTAAAGTTTGTGGGAAGCTCTAAACTGTCCCCCAACATATCAAATCGAGAAACAGAAAAAAAATGTCCTCCCTTTCCTTTTCTTCTCCCCGGAGCAGTGTATGGCAGTGGATTCTCCAAGATCTACACTGAACACAAATACACGGTCGGCTGAGCCGAATGTCTATGTGGGAGCCAGGAGACAGAGCGGTTGGCCGTTGTTCGGCTGGAGCTGTTTAATCTGTATGGCGCTTTACAATTTCTCATTTTAACAAGATCAGCAATCTCAGCAAGCCATGTGTCCACCGCCAGAAGACCCGGCCACTGACCACCCCCCGCACAGGAATGCAGGTGCTCCTTCTGTTTCTATAACTGACTTATGTTACTTCTCTAGGAAATCTGCTGCCTCTTGGTAAAACTGTGGAAATGAGTCCGGGATTTGACCTTGCAGAGAGAATAACAAAAGCAGAGAAAAAAGTCAGAAGCTCAGATTTCGTCATCCCAGTGTTTGTAAGCAGGTAAGTACAAGAACGCAACCTACACACCTACATAGTAGGGAAACAGGAGAGAAAGTGAAGAACTCACCTCAATGTGACCTGTAACATCACAATACTGCAGCTGATCCCAGTCCATACAGAACAGTATTATAGTAGTTATATTCTTGTACATAGGAGCAGTATTATAGTAATTATATTCTTGTACATAGGAGCAGTATTATAGTAGTTATATTCTTGTACATAGGAGCAGTATTATAGTAGTTATATTCTTGTACATAGGAGGCAGTATTATAGTAGTTATATTCTTGTACATAGGAGGCAGTATTATAGTAGTTATATTCTTGTACATAGGAGCAGTATTATAGTAGTTATATTCTTGTACATAGGAGGCAGTATTATAGTAGTTATATTCTTGTACATAGGAGGCAGTATTATAGTAGTTATATTCTTGTACATAGGAGCAGTATTATAGTAGTTATATTCTTGTACATAGGAGCAGTATTATAGTAGTTATATTCTTGTACATAGGGGCAGTATTATAGTAGTTATATTCTTGTACATAAGAGGCAGTATTATAGTAGTTATATTCTCGTACATAGTAGCAGTATTATAGTAGTTATATTCTTGTACATAGGAGGCAGTATTATAGTAGTTATATTCTTGTACATAGGAGCAGTATTATAGTAGTTATATTCTTGTACATAGGAACAGTATTATAGTAGTTATATTCTTGTACATAGGAGCAGTATTATATTAGTTATATTCTTGTACATGGGAGCAGTATTATAGTAGTTATATTCTTGTACATAGGAGGCAGTATTATAGTAGTTATATTCTTGCACATAGGAGGCAGTATTATAGTAGTTATATTCTTGTACATAGGAGGCAGTATTATAGTAGTTATATTCTTGTACATAGGAGCAGTATTATAGTAGTTATATTCTTGTACATAGGAGGCAGTATTATAGTAGTTATATTCTTGAACATAGGAGGCAGTATTATAGTAGTTATATTCTTGTACATAGGAGCAGTATTATAGTAGTTATATTCTTGTACATAGGAGCAGTATTATAGTAGTTATATTCTTGTACATAGGGGCAGTATTATAGTAGTTATATTCTTGTACATAAGAGGCAGTATTATAGTAGTTATATTCTCGTACATAGTAGCAGTATTATAGTAGTTATATTCTTGTACATAGGAACAGTATTATAGTAGTTATATTCTTGTACATAGGAGCAGTATTATAGTAGTTATATTCTTGTACATAGGAGCAGTATTATAGTAGTTATATTCTTGTACATAGGAGCAGTATTATAGTAGTTATATTCTTGTACATAGGAGCAGTATTATAGTAGTTATATTCTTGTACATAGGAGCAGTATTATAGTAGTTATATTCTTGTACATAGGAACAGTATTATAGTAGTTATATTCTTGTACATTGGAGCAGTATTATACTAGTTATATTCTTGTACATGGGAGCAGTATTATAGTAGTTTTATTCTTGTACATAGGAGGCGGTATTATAGTAGTTATATTCTTGTACATGGGAGCAGTATTATAGTAGTTATATTCTTGTACATACAGTAGAAGCAGTATTATAGTAGTTATATTCTTGTACATAGGAGGCAGTATTATAGTAGTTATATTCTTGTACATAGGAGCAGTATTATAGTAGTTATATTCTTGTACATAGGAACAGTATTATAGTAGTTATATTCTTGTACATAGGAGCAGTATTATATTAGTTATATTCTTGTACATGGGAGCAGTATTATAGTAGTTATATTCTTGTACATACAGTAGAAGCAGTATTATAGTAGTTATATTCTTGTACATAGGAGGCAGTATTATATTAGTTATATTCTTGTACATAGGAGGCAGTATTATAGTAGGTATATTCTTGTACATTGGAGCAGTATTATAGTAGTTATATTCTTGTACGTAGGAGCAGTATTATGGTAGTTATATTCTTGTACATAGGAGCAGTATTATAGTAGTTATATTCTTGTACATAGGAGCAATATTATAGTAGTTATATTCTTGTACATAGGAGCAGTATTATAGTAGTTATATTCTTGTACATAGGAGCAGTATTATAGTAGTTATATTCTTGTACATAGGAGCAAAATTATAGTAGTTATATTCCTGTACATAGGAGCATTATTATAGTAGTTATATTCCTGTACATAGGAGCAGTATTATAGTAGTTATATTCCTGTACATAGGAGGCAGTATTATAGTAGTTATATTCTTGTACATAGGAGCAGTATTATAGTAGTTATATTCTTGTACATAGGAGGCAGTATTATAGTAGTTATATTCATGTACATAGGAGCAGTATTATAGTAGTTATATTCTTGTACATAGGAGCAGTATTATAGTAGTTATATTCTTGTACATAGGAGGCAGTATTATACTAGTTATATTATTATACATAGGAGCAGTATTATATTAGTTATATTCTAGTACATAGGAGCAGTATTATAGTAGTTATATACCTGTACATAGGAGCAGTATTATAGTAGTTATATTCTTGTACATAGGAGGCAGTATTATAGTAGTTATATTCTTGTACATAGGAGCATTATTATAGTAGTTATATTCCTGTACATAGGAGGCAGTATTATAGTAGTTATATTCTTGTACATAGGAGCAGTATTATAGTAGTTATATTCTTGTACATAGGAGGCAGTATTATAGTAGTTATATTCATGTACATAGGAGCAGTATTATAGTAGTTATATTCTTGTACATAGGAGCAGCATTATAGTAGTTATATTCTTGTACATAGGAGGCAGTATTATACTAGTTATATTATTATACATAGGAGCAGTATTATATTAGTTATATTCTAGTACATAGGAGCAGTATTATAGTAGTTATATACCTGTACATAGGAGCAGTATTATAGTAGTTATATTCTTGTACATAGGAGGCAGTATTATAGTAGTTATATTCTTGTACATAGGAGGCAGTATTATAGTAGTTATATTCTTTGTCAATTTTCTTTTTATTGAAAAGAAGCAGGTAATTCTTACAAAGGTAACCATATTGCATAGTATCAAGACATCAAGATGAAACATTACAGAGCCAAGGAGGATAGGCACATCCCCACTGAAGCAATAATTATATAATATAGCTTCCATATATTAGGCACTTGTGAGTCATTGTATGGGCATACCTTGATCATACATAGATATGTGCAAGAGTAGGACACTTGGCATACGGGGACATTGTAACCTGCTTGTGAGCAGCAAGGCAACGGCCTCACTAAACATACATAACCAAAACGTAAATCTCTAAGCACATTCTAAGAAAGCATAAGATAGCCTGGTATTGGAGTCAAAGTGAGGTAGTACAAGTTGCAAGGGTCAATTGACCTTTATTGAGCTACTGTTGTGTGTGACAGGCGATAACGCAACCAAGGGTTCCACATTTTAGCGTGTTTCTCATGCGTTCTAGTCTCCCAACTGGCTAGTTCCTCTAGGCGCTGTATGAGGTCTACCTTATTCATCCATTGGGAAAAGGTGGGGGATCTACACTAAGCCACTTTTGAGGTATTATCAACCTTGACGCCTGTATCAGTTGTGTAGCTAAGCAATTCCTAGCGGAATTGGAGGCAGTATTATAGTAGTTATATTCTTGTACATAGGAGGCAGTATTATAGTAGTTATATTCTTGTACATAGGAGCAGTATTATAGTAGTTATATTCTTGTACATAGGAGCAGTATTATAGTAGTTATATTCCTGTACATAGGAGCAGTATTATAGCAGTTATATTCTTGTACATAGGAGGCAGTATTATAGTAGTTATATTCTTGTACATAGGAGCAGTATTATAGTAGTTATATTCTTGTACATAGGAGCAGTATTATAGTAGATATATTCTTGTACATAGGAGCAGTATTATAGTAGTTATATTCTTGTACATAGGAGGCAGTATTATAGTAGTTATATTCTTGTACATAGGAGCAGTATTATAGTAGTTATATTCTTGTACATAGGAGGCAGTATTATAGTAGTTATATTCTTGTACATAGGAGGCAGTATTATAGTAGTTATATTCTTGTACATAGGAGGCAGTATTATAGTAGTTATATTTTTGTATGTAAGGGGCAGTATTATAGTAGTTATATTTTTGTAGGTATGCATTTATGCTTTTATTTCTCATAGCATTAACATTTTCTATGCAGGCCACTGCAGTGATTACAAGAATTTTATCTTGATGAAGAATTTTCTTTTCAGTTTCTTGTGTGGTAATCACTTTACTTTTACTGTTCTTGATGTCTTGAAGATGTTTCCATTTCCTTTTGTTTCTCAGGTTGTTTATTAATTAATTTTTTTTTTAGTGTTAAAAAAACAACTACAGAGGAAGAAAAGGGGAATATGAAAAACATTCTGCACACTGCCCAGAAGCTGACGGGTAGGATCTGCTTTCTTATTTATTATTATGGTTTTGTACAGTGAAGGCTCTTGAGTCTCAAATTGTAAATTTAATCTGTGTATTTTTTTCACTAAAATCTCTGGAAATAACGGAGGGCAGAAAGACAATGCTACAGAAATGCCTGTGCTAGAAAAGAGATCTCTTCGGAAAAAAGATCAGAAAAGCTAAAACACCATAAAATGAAAAAAAGAAATGGACATGTTAATCAGTTATCCTCCTGCAGAGAACTCCAGGAGCTAAATGACTGAGGAATATTGTGTGGTAGATTTACTAATACTAAGTGAAGAAGTGTGCCCGATCTACTACAGCAGCTGAGGATGGGTGATGGCGCAAGTTTACGCTGTCTACTTTCAGTTCATACCACCCATTTAGTGGCTTTCTTTGTGCCAGGATAATCCGCTGTAATGTTGGTGAACTTTTGATTAATGTTAAGCCACAACCCTGTATAGATAAGCCACACCCCTGTGTAGATAAGTCACACCCCTGTCACTCATTATATTATTATTATATAATATGCTATAATCCTCCGTACACAGTTTGTGAGTTTATTATAAGCCCCTTTAATACTAGGGTCCACATAAAATCTACTACTAATGGAGATAGATGAGGTGTCAAATCTTGATGTCATTATTATGGGGGAACTCCGCAGATATAGACTGGAAAAATAAAAGCTGTATATCTCATAATGGGAACCGGTTCTTGGCAATAACCAAAGAAGATTACTTTTCCCAACTGGTTCAGGATCCAACTAGAGGGATGGCCATACTGGATTTAGTACTGTCCAATAGACCTGAGAGAACAACAGATGTGCAGGTCGGGAGACACCTGGGAAATAGTGACCAATCCTAAGCTTTAATTGTAAGAGGTACATAACTTATGGGAATAAGAAGGTGAGGAACAAGAAAAAAACAATGTGGATAAATAGAAATGTAAAGAAAGTAATAAATAACCAAAAGAAAGTATTTAAATCACTAAAACAGGAGGGTAGTGAAGAATATATATTACTGAGGACAGTATACTGTATATATACTACAGAGGACAGTATACTGTATATATACTACAGAGGAGTAGTCAAGATGAGGTGAGGGGGAGTTTGTGGTCCATAGTGTCAAATGCGGTGGAGAAATCCAGAAGAATCACTAGAGAGTAGTTGCCATTTCCTCTCAAAGTCGGGAGATTATTAGACACTTTGATAAGGGCAGTTTTTGTAGAATGTAGAGGATGCAAGCCAGATTGTAAGCATTCAAGAAGAGAGTTTACAGAAAAGTAGCTTGAGTCAAGAGTAAACCAGATGTTCCAGAATGAGAATATGTAATCAGGAACATCTAGTTCCCCCTCTGTCTAGCTCTTGCTGACTTTTTTAGGACATGGAGACTTTGAAGGCTGATTTGGAAGAATTAAAGCCAGCAAAATATGAGTATTAAAACCTGGACCCCCTAAGGGGTGCAGACTGGATGTACTGGTTGGCACGCTGGCACTGGAATAATAAAGGTTTCCATCTTTCTGGTATTGAATTACATATATTAGTTTACGGCTGATGTAGGAATAAGTAAATGTAGGGTTAAATAGATACAACTTACGCAAAAAAAGTCTCCCCACACTCTCCCCGCAGTCTCCTGCACTCTCCATGCACTCTCCCTCTCCAATATTCTTCTATTAATCATTTTCAGTAACACTGCCATAACGCTTGTCACGTCTCTCCCTGTGCTCAGCTCAAAGTGAAATGCCAGAGACCACGTAGGATTAGGCATTTATAGGGCTGCAACATCACAGGGGATGACTATCTGCAGATTACATACACTTAGTTTCGTTTTGTAACATGTGTAGCCACCATTTTAGGAAAACCTGATTCGTTACCACGAATCGCAAGAAAATTCTGATTTATTTTGAATCAAAGTTTTAATAAATGTTCCACTTTGAAAGCTTCACTTTCCTCAACACTAATTAGCAAGCAGATCTGGACAAGAGATGGAAGAGATTGGGGTAAGAGATAGCTATATAGTGTTAATGATTTGCTGGAAGTTAATGATGTGTAGATTTCTGTATGTGTGAAAGGTCATAAGAAGAGTGAGAGATCTTTATAGTAAAGGAGGGAAGATTGTGGTCAAAAGTGGGAGAAGTGAGTTAAGTTGATAAAGTCAGAGATTGAGCAGAGGCGGAAGAATACTAGATCAAGCATATTGCCATCTTTGTGTATGGCAAAGGAAGTGAGTTGCTTATAAAGGAGGTTAAAGAAAGAAAGTGAGTAGCTGAAGAGGCGATGGGATCATCAATGGGGATACTATTCCCCCCAATCACTATTAATAAGACTTAATAAGTAATAGGCTCAATAGAAAATGAGGAAGACAGGTAGCACAGTGATCCAGGAATTGGTGAGGGGTGACTGGGGGACAATAGACAACATGGAGTCACATGAGGAGTGAGCATAAGAGTCTGATGCAATGAACCTCAATAGAGGAGAATGTTAGAGAGGGAATGGGGAGTGACCTGAGTTGTGCTCTGTAGAGAAAGAAGTATGTCCACTACACCATCAGGAATATTATCAGGTCTGGGGGTATGGGAAAAGTGTAATCCACCATAGAAGAAAGCAGAAGGAGAAGTGGTGTCAGAGTCTTGGAGCCAGGTTTCTGTGAGGAACAGCAAGTTGAGAGACTTTGAAACAGAGAAGTCATGGATAATGGAGAGTTTGTTGCACACTGACTGAAAATTTCAGAAAGCACAGTTAAAAGAGAGAAGAGAAGATGTACAGTGAATATTATTCACATTTTCAGAGTTTCTCTGTGTGGCAGGTGAGAAGCTGAAGTTAGAACAAGAGTGGGGATGTGGGTTTGGGGAAATGTCACCTGCAGCTAGTAGCAGGAGAATAGAAAAAGAACGTAGATAAATTAATGATCTGTGAGGGTGTTTTTTATGCTGCACAATGGAGGAAGATGAGCCAGGGTGATTTACGAGGACAAAAGTGTAATATGAACTGATCATGGGTGATGGAAGGATGAAGGAAGTGATGTGGACAGAAAGCAAACAGGGTGGAAGTTGTGAATGAACTTGGAGGTTAATAACAGCAACAATGAAAGCAGAAGCAGTGAGCAAGGTAAGACGATACTGCAACATACCTGAGCTGTGAGCAACTGTCTTTGTGTAGCTGGAATTGCGGGAGCTGAAGGAGCAAGCATTCAAGGAGCAGTGCACACACAGACTACCAAAACTACACGTTGCCCCTGGCAACAAGCATACATGGCAATAATCGCAGCCAGCATGCCAGAGCACAACAGTGAGCAACATGGAACCCGTGTCACAGTAACCCACACAGAGACCGTGACACTACTACTCCAGCTGTCAGAGCTGCACTGAGATGCACAGTCCAGAACGCTGTTCTGTTCTAACATAATGGAGAGGATTCATGAGCGCATGCACAGCAGTACTGACAATGTATTTCAACGCAGCTCTGGGGGGAACGGGGGCAGTGGGGAAATAAAAAATTGTGATCTGGACTCTGTATCAGCAGGACTACTCATGTACTACTGTAGATAATCATCCAAAACTGGGGTGACAGATTCCATTTAACTGCCAGGCACTCACACAGTATAAGTCAGAGACGGGGGAAGAAAAGAGAGGGTTAGTCACTGGGCCTTCAGAACGAGGGTCCAGGGATAACTTCGCAGGGCGCCAAAAGGAAGGCAGACAGTTTAAAAAGAAGGTTCAACTCGATTGGACAAAATTCTTGGTAGAATAAAGGAGGGCAGGCTGCCAATGGTCTCAACCTAACCCTAATGCCCTCAGGGTAGGTGATTGGAGAGAAAGGGTGATGTTGCGTCGAAAGGCTAAAAAGGACCACAGAGGAGGCGCCAAAATCCCTAGAATCTAGGACTTGGATAGTATATAGCCCGAAGATATGAACTTATGTGGTTAAATATACGCAAGTGGAGTAGCAATACTTACACACTCACAGGATGTATATAATCTCAGGGTCAATTCATATATGGTCAAACAATGGTAAAGATAAAACAATAATGTGCAGATATAAAATCAAAATATTGTCATCAGGAGGGACCCATTAAGAGGCCCCGAAACGCGGTGAGCTGCTCACTCCCCTACCCTGGCTTTGGAATAAAAGAAAAGAAAAAAGAACAAAGACTCCTGAGTGATCATTGTTCGTTTCTGAGACTCTACGGGCGACCCAGGCGCAGGTGGTGTGATGTGGGTGTCTTGAGCTTTATCCCACATTACCCTCCTGGGTGAAGTGAGTCACTAATATTTTGACAATATTTTGATTTTATATCTGCACATTATTGTTTTATCTTTACCATTGTTTGACCATATATGAATTGACCCTGAGATTATATACATCCTGTGAGTGTGTAAGTATTGCTACTCCACTTGCGTATATTTAACCACATAAGTTCATATCTTCGGGCTATATACTATCCAAGTCCTAGATTCTAGGGATTTTGGCGCCTCCTCTGTGGTCCTTTTTAGCCTTTCGACGCAACATCACCCTTTCACTTACACAGTATCGAGGTAGGGAGAGAAGAAAAAAGAGGGTTAATCCTGTACTCCAAAAATAGGAGGTATGGGATGAACAGACAGGGCGCCAGAGGTATAGGACACAGTGGAGTGGGGAAAATAAAAAATAAAAATATATATTTTTTTTAAATGTAGGTACTATTGAATCGGAGATCAGAGTCCAAAAAGCAGGGCAGCCTAGGTGATCAACTATCTGCAAGAAAGCAGTATAGTAAAATTGGAGAGAAGTGAAGAGAAAGAAAAATCACCAAATGGCGCCAACTGCTAATAACATGTAGTAAATGCTATGGTGTAAAGTATCCCAAAATACGGGAAAAGAAACGCTGTCAGATATTGTAACGGACCGTTTCAGCAGACAAGGGGTTAAAATCCGTTCAGGCGATAAGCCCCTTTCTGAGAGACAGGCACAGCTACTGCAGGACACCAACCTCCCGAACTGGATACAAAGTAGCACTCCAAACTGGAACCTCACGAATAGCTGCTAGCAGACGAACAGGAAAAGCATACAATCCTGGCAATCGGTCTTCTAACAGCATACAGCGGATCCCCCCAATAACGAGACAAGGCTCCGTGTTGAGGGTCAAACAGTGGTCTGACTGTACTTCACGTACAGCCTCTTTTATTCATCAACCACAAACATAGTACTGCCCACAGGGGTTTAAAAGTTAGTATATGGCCCATAATCCAGGGGCAAGAGGCCAGCAGCCAGTCCTCTCCAAAACCCAGTGGCGAGGTCGGTTTCGCCACACATCTCCCCCCCCAGGGGAAGACTAACCAGATACCTGACCTCACACCGGTCGGTACCTGAGTTAGTCTGGCAGCCCACCCACAACCAAATACTGGACCTGTTGACTTTAGTAGCCTGTCTCTGTCCAGTGAGTCCACCAAGTTTATGTTGGAAGCTGGTACTCCCGGTCTCTGTGTTGCTCCCTGGCTTGGAGTGGAGG
Source organism: Bufo bufo (assembly GCF_905171765.1). Lineage (NCBI taxonomy): Eukaryota > Metazoa > Chordata > Amphibia > Anura > Bufonidae > Bufo > Bufo bufo. The sequence continues at coordinate 4,005,353 of NC_053395.1, read as the reverse complement.
TTGCTTTGTGGGCAGGGATCAGCGGTACTCTGCCCTGGTGCCAGCGCTACCACGGAAGAAGCCTGGTTGGAGCCTGGTTGTTGGAGGGGGAGACCGACTGTCTCTACCCCCTGTGCTGTAAGTGCAGAGACCACGGTCCCATCTGCACTGTTGTGGGGCTTACTTTGTCCCCCTGGTGCGTTAAGCTGCCGCTGGGGAGAGAGGGTAATGAGCTCCTCTCCCATACATACTTCCAGCCGCTGGGGAGGGCGACCGACCGTCTCCGCTCCCAATACAGTGTCCTGCTGCTGGGGAAAGGAGACTGGGCTCTCTATTCCCTGCTGGGGGACAGGACCGACTGTCTCTGCCCCCTGTAACTCCGCCTGCCGCTGGGGAATGGAGACTGGGCTCCCAATTCCCAAAAAATCATGCTGCTGCTGGGGGGCAGGAACAACTACCTCTGCCCCCTGTAACTCCGCCTGCCGCTGGGGAGGGAGGACGCTGCTCTCCTCTCCCTGCACTTCACACTGCCGCTGGGGAATGGAGACTGGGCTCCCAATTCCCTGCAATTCACACTGCCGCTGGGGAATGGAGACTGGGTCTGTCACCTTACTGTCCTGCTGAGCCTTCTCACTGGCGTGGAACAGCTGCTGGTAGCCCTGTTCCAGCTCCATCTCCCGGGTCACCAGGTGGACCAGGTCCTGCTCAATCTCATGAGTGTCGTCCCAGTCAAACCTGCTCTCCCTCCATTCCAAGAGATCATGGAACCGGGCTTGTGTAGGGCTCCCAAACTCCAGCTCTGAAAAAGTCTCCCATAACAAGCCAGGACCATCAAACTCCTCTCCCTCCTGGTTGTCATGCTCAGCTGTCCTGGGTAGGTACTGTGCCCCATACCACCAGAGCGCCTGGTAGGCATCTTCCAGCCACAGCTCCTGCCATGCTAGGAGTTCCAATTCCTTTACCCATTCCTCCCGGGGCTGCTCTCCCAGGAAGGGCATCCGCAGGGCTACTCGCTTCTGCAACCGCTGGTCTTCCGTGGGGAGTCTCTCGTCCTGCATATACTCCACAATACCCAGTACCTGGTACCAGATGCCTTTGCGGACTGCATCTCGGTCATCCATGACACCCTCATCGTACTCCACTTCTGTTTCCATTCTGGTGCTGTCAGGGACGCTGTACTGGGACATGCGTTGTCCTTAAATTGTAGAATCCACAGAAATGGTGTCTCCTGTAGCTGTCCTTCTGGCTGTAGGAACGATCCCGCTGCTTGCCACCAATGTAACGGACCGTTTCAGCAGACAAGGGGTTAAAATCCGTTCAGGCGATAAGCCCCTTTCTGAGAGACAGGCACAGCTACTGCAGGACACCAACCTCCCGAACTGGATACAAAATAGCACTCCAAACTGGAACCTCACGAATAGCTGCTAGCAGACGAACAGGAAAAGCATACAATCCTGGCAATCGGTCTTCTAACAGCATACAGCGGATCCCCCCAATAACGAGACAAGGCTCCGTGTTGAGGGTCAAACAGTGGTCTGACTGTACTTCACGTACAGCCTCTTTTATTCATAAACCACAAACATAGTACTGCCCACAGGGGTTTAAAAGTTAGTAAATGGCCCATAATCCAGGGGCAAGAGGCCAGCAGCCAGTCCTCTCCAAAACCCAGTGGCGAGGTCGGTTTCGCCACAGATATATTAATAAAAAACCCCTATGGGGTCACGAGGAGCAACTGGTATAAAAGAATATAGAGTAAAAGGTGATTAACACCGAAACTCACTTCACCAGGGAGGGGTGTAATGGGATAAAGCTCAAGACACCCAATACAACCGCCTCCCTCGCCTGGTTCGTATGTAGAGTAGTAGGAAAATACGGCAGTCCACACCAAGGGTCTTCAGGTATAATCCCTTTAATAGGTGAATAAATCAGGTAGGCTCAACGCGTTTCGGGGATACACAAACCCCTTCCTCAGGAGCAGAGTCAGTAGTAGGTTTATACCGTTTGTGTATCCCCGAAACGCGTTGAGCCTACCTGATTTATTCACCTATTAAAGGGATTATACCTGAAGACCCTTGGTGTGGACTGCCGTATTTTCCTACTACTCTACATACGAACCAGGCGAGGGAGGCGGTTGTATTGGGTGTCTTGAGCTTTATCCCATTACACCCCTCCCTGGTGAAGTGAGTTTCGGTGTTAATCACCTTTTACTCTATATTCTTTTATACCAGTTGCTCCTCGTGACCCCATAGGGTTTTTTTATTAATATATCTGACAGCGTTTCTTTTCCCGTATTTTGGGATACTTTACACCATAGCATTTACTACATGTTATTAGCAGTTGGCGCCATTTGGTGATTTTTCTTTCTCTTCACTTACACAGTATGGCACTTTTACTTGCACCTGACCACTGTCTACATTTATAGGGCGTGTGATCATAGGTCCAGGGGCAGTTTAGCTCATTGAGAAATTAACCAATGTAATTAATAAATTAAACAAAACAGATAAGGAGAGATGTAATGTGTAGGTCAATAAACAGAGCAAATTGATTGGATGAGCGATAAAAACGCTACCGATCTCAGGCCTCAGGTTCCAGATATAACATCAGATCAAACGGAAGAACAAACACAGGACTGAGTACCTAATATCTAATATCACACTAGCAGAGAGGATATATCTGTGTACTCAATAGATATGGGAGACATCTCTCCTCTACTTTACACAGTGACTTCCGGACAGGTCACACAGCATGCTCACTGCACTCTCCCATAAAACTGAATAGGCAATCCGGAGATCTCACCACACTTTACTATAGTCAATGAAGGTGATTATTATTATTGTTATTATTAATAAATACTATTAATATTATTTATATTTAATGTATTTCATTATTTTTTATTGAAGATCTGTGGCATCCGCTTTTCTCTTGCATTTCTTCTGGAGCTTTGCAATTAATTAAGTTGGTTCTAATGATACTTTATATATATACTGTATGATACATTCTCGGTAACTGTCCTTGTTTGTGTGGTAGATGTCAGAGAAGTAGAACGTGCCGGGTAAGGCTGGAGCTCATCTTGAATACTTTTGATTTTGTATTTCAGGGGTCTTCCCAATAGTTGTTCTGACCTATAAGACATCAGGATCTTTGACAGAAACAGAAGGACTATTCAGGGACATCGGTGTTGAGAGAATATTTTCATTTGAAAATTACACCAGAGAAGATCACATGAAAACCAGAGGAAAACATGAGGGGGTCCTGAATTTCTTGTGTGAAGTCATTAAAGAAGTTCAGTTTCGTGTAAAGCATCCTCGAGATCCATTGAAGGAGATACAGGAAAGAAAGCAATTTGTGATCAACTTCATTCATGAGAGCGCTAAGAGGGAAGAGCAAAGGAAACTAGAAAAGAGAAGAGCCTTAGACAAAGCTCTGCTGGAGAAGAAGCTCAAACAAGAGGAGGAGCTGAGGCAGAGACAGAGACTGAAAGAAGAAAGGGAACAGGAGATGGAAATAAAAAGGCAACAGGAGGAGTTTGCACGGAAGAGAGAGCTTCAAAATGCTAGACAACAACAAGAACTCAGGGACCTCGAAGAAAGTCTAGAAAAGAAGAAAAAAAAAAAGAAGCTTTTTGGACTTTTCAAAGTCAAATAATAAATTTTCATGAACTAAACTTAAAGAATGAAGATCGGATACACAGTTGTTCACTTTATAAGATTTCTGCCACATTGGAGCTGAAATTTCTCTGTCCCTCCTGCTTGTTCAGTGTCTTTAGAATTGTATTTTACACCAATGAATGGTCTCACAAAGCCTTTTTAACCAGTACACAAGGCAGCAGAAAGCTACAAGTCACTAGTACTACTCATGAAGTCTGGTGGGAAGCAAAAAAAATAAATAATCCAGGGCTGCCCTAAAGTTAACATCATTGTCAGATTGGAAATAAATATATATGAAATAGAAGAATCCTGTCACAGACTCATTTCATACTAGATATCACTACTAATAAAATCCCGTTGCCGAGTAGATGGAAAATGACCAAACTCTATGAGGGTCCTGCGGGATAAAAGAGAAATGAACAATAGCGAATCCTTGTCAGTTCACAGGATGGTAAAAATCTATGTTAAGGCAAGAATCCATTTACAAATGACTGAAAATTAGACGATATCTCAGGAGAATTTTGTATACATATCACTGAAATAGTAAATATCCCCTTAAAAGTTAACCTTTAATTATATTCTTTAAAATCCCACATACAGTGAACAAACAATATAAAGTGTATATAAAAGCTTGGGATTTTTTAACCCGCAGGTAAGTAGTGTTACTAATGCTTTACCCCGTCAGTGGTTACTCACGGTACAGTTGACCTCCATGGATAGGGCCCAAATAACCATCCCTTTCTCTCCTGATAGTAGACGGATGTGGGTAACAGCTGTGCCGTCAGATTGTATTGTTTTTTTTGTCGTCCAGGAGAGAAAGAAAGTGAATAAATAATGACAATTTGGCTTGTAGGCAGTGGGGGAACTATCCCTAGCAGTCTACACTTTCCCTGCCTACAAGCGGAGTAATCGCTCCGATAGGTGCGGCTCCACTTCTCGGTGGCTGTACCCTGTTATGCTGATCCCTCCCGAAAAAATTAACCCGAGTGTCAGGACACTGCCTTGATGCCGCACGATTTCTAATAGTCCTGTGTAGGGTATCCAAATGGGAATCACTGTAAATTGTAGATCAATAATGTCCCAGATGACAAAATATATGGATTAGGTCATAATCCCATGTTGAAGGATAAATAAATCTAAAGTCGCAAAAATAGTCAATTAATGGTCCCTGGTCCCGTCAGTTCATGGTCCCTGGTCCCGACACGTTTCCCTCATTAATATGATAAGGGTTCATCAGGGGACTTTTCTAGGTAGCCAGAAGGTGGTATTGTTTATGGATGCCAGCAGATGATGGACTTGCAACTAACTTTTACAGTGATTCCCATTTGGATACCCTACACAGGACTATTAGAAAACAAGCGGCATCAAGGCAGTGTCCTGAGACTTGGGTTAATTTTCAGGGAGGGATCAGCATAATAGGGTACAGCCACCGAGAAGTGGAGCCGCACCTTTCGGAGCGATTACTCCGCTTGTAGGCAGGGAAAGTGTAGACTGCTAGGGATAGTTCCCCCACTGCCTACAAGCCAAATTGTCATTATTTCTTCACTTTCTTTCTCTCCTGGACGACAAAAAAAAGAATACAATCTGACGGCACAGTTGTTACCCACATCCGTCTACTATCAGGAGAGAAAGGGATGGTTATTTGGGCCCTATCCATGGAGGTCAACACTACCATGAGTAACCACTGACGTGGTAAAGCATTAGTTACACTACTTACCTGCGGTTTAAAAAAATCCCAAGATTTTATATACACTTTATATTGTTTGTTCACTGTATGTGGGATTTTAAAGAATATAATTAAAGGTTAATATTTACTATTTCAGTGATAAGAATCCATTTACCCAAAAAGAATCAACATTCAGCTAAATTTCCATATCTTCTTTATCTACGTGAGATTTTATGCTGTTGTGTTGCAAGAAAGCATCTTCCCTCCCCCACCCTGCCACCCCTGCTCTTTCTCTACCACCTATTCTCTTCCTTTACTTTAATAGCTCTCCTTTTAAACTCCATGTGCAGTGACCAGGATGCAGGTATACTGACGGCACTTTAATGCAGTGACTGGGTCAGGTGGATAATAGTCTATAGTTTTGTTCATGACGCCAATTGCAGCGTGCGCAGGGTACTATCACAGGGCCCTTCAAAGGTGTTATAACGTACGTCCCAGTTTAGGAATGCCAGAGTGGTGTGATGTCTCTGTATGGTAGTGGTAATTGTGTCAACGGTGTCTCCTACCTGGGTACAGCCAGACTCCTGGCTCACTTGCAATAAAATTGAGTGTAGTCATAAGAGGAGTAATAGAGGTATTTTGCAGCAGAAATTGATGTCCAGACCTTTAGATGAAGTTCAAACTTTTCTTTACTGAAGATAACTTTCATCCAAGCAGAATGCAGCTTTGGTCTTTGGTCCCAGCAGGTTTTGCCAATCATTGGCAGGAATAAATGCTTCTGCTTTGAACTGTACCTTCTGCTTTGTGGGGACAGACTAGCTGAGGAGGAATGGCTTCTCCTAGGTCTCTGGACTTGACTCACAGATATATCCTCAGAGGATGCTTTCTTCCTGGAACTGGAGGTTGTCTGCAACCTTCTGCTTCTTCTCATCCAGTTGAGCTGCAGAGCTCAGACTGGGAATTTGTCCTTGCTGTCTTCCCTATGCAGGGGCAAAACTAGATCTGGTTCTAACAGTTTTTTTCCTCCCTTGCTGCAGGATGTGGGAACCTCCACTTCTCTTCAGCAGGGGGACAGAACAGAACAGGATCGTTCCACTCTGAACAGCCATAACATTAAAACTATCTCTACCAATGATGCTGCCACCTGCTGGTGAACATGGAAAAGTACAAGGAAAAAATTACATTTAACATGGTTTTAGATGCACATATGTGGAGACATAATCAAAATCACATCAGATGACAATATAACGGCTCCTAAATGGCAGTAACGGAGTAGAGGAGTGTAGTAACACAACTCTGGGGTGTTACATTCCCCCTTACTTTGAATCAAGCAGTCCTCGACTTCTGCTTAGGAGGAGGGAAACAAGCTCTGGGGTACCCAAATTAATACAAAGAGCTGCATGCAGTACACATAAAGACATACAAAAACAAACACATATCGGCTACCCTGAGGTTCCTGCCCACATGAGTAGGGTGCCCTAATTAACATTTTCCCTCTCGGTATAACCAGTGAACCAACGGTCTGCACTAAGCAATCACTACTGACTGACTTTGAAGTGTTCTGAGCTCTGTAAACACCAAAGGAAGCATGGGGGTGTCTTTACTCTGTAGTCCCGCCATTATGTAATTAAATGCCCGCAAATGGAAGGGTGGCTTTATCCTGTATTCCCTTCCCTGCACCAAAGTCAAAATATAAGGCATATAGCACGATCACTATGGTGACTATGGGTAGCTAAAATGGCTCTAAGGTTGAGGCCTATACCTCAGGCAAAGGCTCAGAAGAGGAAGTCATGAGCTTCTCCAAACGCTTCTGGCAGTCACAGGAGGAGGGCATAGTAATCCCATGGAACTCCTGGAAGACACACCAGGATGGGAGTTTAGTAGTCCTATTACCAATCCTGGCACATATAACAAACACGAAGAAGGGGTACCTTATTCCCCTAGCCAGTCCCAAAGCAGCGGGGTTACCCTTGTAGGACCTGCCTGGGACTTACCACTTGGTCCTTCCTGGGTACCCGGGATATATTACTCCAGATGTAGGCCATTAGTATTAAGCGGAAAATGCAAATGTGATCGCACACTACATCCAGCACTCTGCCCTCCATGCTGGATGAGACATTGGTTTATATTTTGGCCAAAGCATAGTAAGCCACTCACCGCGTCAAGGCTGTCTCATGAGTGGTCCCTAACTCTTGTTCCTACCTGTTCATGGGCCATGACAGCCACATAAAATCCAGGGAATGCAGGTCAGCATGCAAGCCAAGTACACTTTGCTTGTAACCCCGTCCGGTGCCATTACAGCTTTCATCGGATCCAGGGATGCAAGTACCAACATGCATGCTGAACCCACCATATACTTCTCCTGGAGCCAAATGGCTAATGGTAGGTTCTATACAAGCAGACTCAGTTTTATACTGACTTTAAAACCAGCCTCAAGGACAGATTAACTGGTCAGGTGTGCAATGACTCCAAGGAGATCGCCACGCCTCCAATATATACTACAAAGAAAAAAATAAGGGGTTGGGTCAGCACAACCTGCCTGTAGGTGCAGATCGCTATGGCGAAATACATATACAAACGGAAAATGCAAATGTGATCGCACACTACATCCAGCACTCTGCCCTCCATGCTGGATGAGACATTGGTTTATATTTTGGCCAAAGCATAGTAAGCCACTCACCGCGTCAAGGCCGTCTCATGAGTGGTCCCTAACTCTTGTTCCTACCTGTTCATGGGCCATGACAGCCACATAAAATCCAGGGAATGCAGGTCAGCATGCAAGCCAAGTACACTTTGCTTGTAACCCCGTCCGGTGCCATTACAGCTTTCATCGGATCCAGGGATGCAAGTACCAACATGCATGCTGAACCCACCATATACTTCTCCTGGAGCCAAATGGCTAATGGTAGGTTCTATACAAGCAGACTCAGTTTTATACTGACTTTAAAACCAGCCTCAAGGACAGATTAACTGGTCAGGTGTGCAATGACTCCAAGGAGATCGCCACGCCTCCAATATATACTACAAAGAAAAAAATAAGGGGTTGGGTCAGCACAACCTGCCTGTAGGTGCAGATCGCTATGGCGAAATACATATACAAACGGAAAATGCAAATGTGATCGCACACTACATCCAGCACTCTGCCCTCCATGCTGGATGAGACATTGGTTTATATTTTGGCCAAAGCATAGTAAGCCACTCACCGCGTCAAGGCTGTCTCATGAGTGGTCCCTAACTCTTGTTCCTACGTGTTCATGGGCCATGACAGCCACATAAAATCCAGGGAATGCAGGTCAGCATGCAAGCCAAGTACACTTTGCTTGTAACCCCGTCCGGTGCCATTACAGCTTTCATCGGATCCAGGGATGCAAGTACCAACATGCATGCTGAACCCACCATATACTTCTCCTGGAGCCGATGAAAGCTGTAATGGCACCGGACGGCTGGTTCCTGCGAGTAATTACCCATCTTAATCCGAATATACAAATAGTTGGAAGAATATCGTCTAGTCTGCATCTACAATCCAGTGTAAATTTAGCTGGACCAACTTATCGCGAGACCACGCGAGACCACGAGAACTTGAGAGATCACTTCCTGATTGCTGAGACGCAAGGAAGTACCCTCGTGGAACGCTGAGACCGGCGAGAGAAAATTCTTACACTATTGGATCCTGCACCAAGGACCCTAGCGTTTAGGAGAGAGGCACCCCTAAAGAGTCTAGCCTTAACCAAGGGCAAGGTAAGAGGGTTTGAAGAACCAGGGGGACGCCCCAGTTCCAAAACCCGACCATTCTTTACCTAAGCCCTACTGCCTAACGCATAGAGGAATCACTACTGAATTGAATCAACACATACCTCACTTGAGGAATTGCTATTAGGTCTATGCACGACCTTATCTAACACTATATTCACTCAAAATCTATCAACAGTATATATACTCCTTTTTTTCACTTATTTTTCACAGGATCTCCATTTTATCCTTCACAGGTTTTTGTTCACAGAAGGACATTTGAGTTTTGTATTTGTATTTGTGTTATCATACACAGGACACTTATTTGATTTATATGAATTGATTATATGTATTCTATACACCCATAGACCTAAAGCCTAATATCCATTCAGTTAGTCAACCAAAGCAAGATACCACAGTGTTCTAATTACCCCCAGTGCATTATATGTCAAACAATTTATGTATACTTTTTACTGTAAATTTTATATTATTATATAAAGCTACTACTTATTAGACTAGCCAGCTGGTGAGTGCCTGCTTTTATTGTTAACTAATTGTAAGTCATTTTGCCGGATGAATAGGTGATTCATCCAAAAAGCAGAGCACCCTAACCACATTGACAGATACGGGTGAGCCACAATATATATTTACTTTATAACTTGTAACAAGTAAAAAAAAAAACACAAAAATCAAAAATCATTTGTAATCCAACATGAGGTGTGGCTTGGCTGACAGATGGAGTCCATTAAGTCCAGGTACAAAAAGGCTAGATGAAAAAGGCCAAAAATTTTAACAATAAACAGGTGGCAATGTTCCTTACCAGCAAAAATGTGTCCTTGGCTTGGCTCCTATAGTCTAATGGATGGTTCTCCTCACAGTATAAGATCGCTTACAGAAAGTGCTGGAAGTCTTCCTCCTGGGTCCCATAGTTGACGGTGTAAAAGTTCTTCTTTAAGCTGTCTGGTGCGCTCTGCAGCTGTAACTCCAGCAGAATCTTCATCTGCAATCTCCTGGTGGCTTTCTGTGGCAGAACCTGGAATTGCAGGGTCACCTTTCTCTGGAGAATCCTCTGTAAGCCTTGGCCTTTTCCTGGCAGGTGACAGGTTCTCCGGACAGCAATATAGGATAGACCCTTGGTCTTTCATAGCAAGAAGCTCTGGATTCTGTGGTGGTTCCGGAGTACATGGAGCAGTATCAGTGGATGCCACCTTATCCTCACACACCTCAGGGCAGTGCTCCTGTTTGGTGGGTTCAGGCTGTACAGCAGCAGTAGTAGTAGTAGGCCCAGAGATTTCTGTAGCTTCAGTGATACTAGCCACAGACTTGCTCTTTTCTGGCTCTGCTATAGTAGTCAGGGGCAACAGTGGTAAAATCCGCCTGGCAGATGGCCTGCTGCTCCCTACCGGAGAGACTGGGAGTCTTCTTCGCTGTTGTTGCAGCGGTTGAAAGTCTCTAGTGGCAATGACAATGGCCACAGGGCAGTCCTTCTCTGACTCCATTATGGCAGTAGTTAAAGGCATGATGCAGGTGGCCGCAGCTGCTGCTGGTGGATCGCTGCGGTCCAAGTGGGTGCTATCTTCGTTGTCAGACATGGCCCTTGATACCCAGTACCAGATTAGAGGAATAAGTATTGGATACAATGCGATTTAGATGCAGGTTGCTATGGGCGACTGCAGCAGAATTGGTGCATGGCTCCTTTAAGAGTTGCTGCAACTGCTCATTTTCGGGGAGTATGGTGCTCTGGATAATAACTCTTAAGTCTTTAGCAAGGCTATTTGCACAGTAGTAATCACTCAGATCCAAGAGCTGGTGCTTCTCCAACATTCAATGCAGAAAATAAAATTTTTCCCTTTTTCACGATGGTCAACGCTTCACTTCCTGTATGGGCAGCGATTTCTCTGTCCTCCTGGGAACTTGTATTCAGCACTTTTGTTCCTGCTGCTGTAGGAAAGCTTTCTCTGTGGAGGCAGGCTGTCTGGTTCTCTCCCCTCTGCTGGGTGGAGATATCTGGGATGGCCGATTAACCCCTGCTCTGCTACTGTGCTGCAGCTGATGCAAACCCACACTCTTCAGCAATAAGTACATGCGATAAGGCAGAAAGGTAAATCCTGTTCGTGACGCCACTTTATGCAGTGACCAGGATGCAGATACACTGACGCCACTTTAATGCAATGGCTGGGTCAGGTGGATATTATTCTGTATTTTGTTTGTGACGCCAATTGCAACGTGTGCAGGGTACTATCACAGGGCACTTCCAAGGTTTTATAAAGCACGTCCCAGGTTAGGACTGCCAGAGTGGTGTAATGGCTTATAATGTCTCTGTATGGTAGTGGTAATTGTGTCAATGGTGTCTCCTATCTGGGTACGGCTGGACTCCTGGCTCACTTGCAATAATTGAGTGTAGTGATAGTAGGAGTAATAGAGGGATTTTGCAGCAGAAATTATGTTAAAACCTTTAGATGAAGTTCAAACTTTTCTTTACTGAAGATAACTTGTATCCAAGCAGAATGCAGCTTTGGTCTTTGGTCCCAGCAGGTTTTGGCAATCATTGGCAGGAAAAAATGCTTCTGCTTTGAACTGTACCTTCTGCTTTGTGGAGCAGACTAGCTGAGGAGGAATATGGCTTCTCCTAGGTCTCTAGACTTGACTCACAGTTATATTCTCAGAGGATGCTTTCTTCCTGGAACTGGAGGTTGTCTGCAACCTTCTGCTTCTTCTCATCCAGTTGAGCTGCGGAGCTCAGACTGGGAATTTGATCAAGTCTCAGACTGAGATTTGGTCCTTGCTGTCTACCCTATGCAGGGGCCAACTAGAACTGGATCTGTTTTTTTCCTCCCTTGCTGCAGGAAGCCGGAAACCTCCACTTCTCTTCAGCAGGGGGGCAGAACAGAACAGGAACGTTCCACTCTGAATGGCCATAACATTAAAAAAATCTCTACCAATGATGCTGCCACCTGCTGGTGAACATGGAAAATTACAAGGAAAAAATTACATTTAACATGGTTTTACATGCACATATGTGGAGACATAATACAAATTATATCTGATGACAATATAAAAGCTCTTAAAGGGCAGTAGCGGAGTAGAGGAGTGTAGTAACACAACTCTGGGGTGTTACACCTGTCCTCCATAAACCACTCCTGCTCTTTATCTACCACCCTTGCTCTCCCTCCACCATCTCTTTTTCCCCTCTACCATCAATGCTTTCCGTCTACCATCCCTATTATTCATCTTCCATCACTGCTATGGTCTAGGACCCCATCGTCCTCCACATCATCTTCCACCCAGTCTTCACCCCTGCCCTCCTTGTCAGTCTGCACCCTGCAAAAAGCCTCAGCAGTTGGCACCTGTGTTCCGTCATGCGATGGTCCTCCCATGTACACATCCTGAAACATAAGTGGTTGGGCATCAGTGCTCTCAATCTCTTCCACTTCTGAGGCAGGGCTAGGTGGACGGCCCTGGGAAACCCTTCCACCAGAGTCATCAGAAAGCAGAAGAGACTTGGTGCTCAGACTGCTTGGCTGATTTGCAATGGGATGAGGTGAAAGACTGATGCCCATGGGCTGCAGGTGCCAACTCTTATCTTTCAGCAGGGCACCGGGTGGAAGTAATGTGAAGGAACTGGAGGCACTGTCAGCAACCCAATCTACTATCGCCTGTACTTGTTCTGGCCTCACCATTCTTAGAGCGGTATTTGGGCCTACAAATTGTTGCAGAACCTCCTGTCGCCTGCGTGCACCAGAGGAAGGTGTTTCATTTGGGTGTGTAGCTGGCACAGATCGACCACGTCCTTTCCTTGCAACAAGAGCTCCACCACCAGCAGCAGCACCACAACCGGGGCCACGTCCCTTATTTGATGCTCTCCTCCTTTTTTTTATGGTCACCCACCAAATTGACAGACAGATGAACAATTGTATTTCTGTGTCAGGGGCGCAAATGCAGTGTTTTGCACCCCATAAAATGGCTATAGGTCCCCGACACAATTAACAGTACAATATTGTATTTCTGTGGCACCGATCAAAAATTCCTACAGGTCACCCACAGAGTTATCTAATATAATAAAAGCCTAACCCTCTCCCTGCAGCAGCGTCCTGTCCTTACACTAGTCAGAGCAGAATTGCGGAGCGACATCTGATCCGGAATTCTTGCATGCATGGTCACGTGGTGCGCCGGCCAATCACAGCCATGCCAATACTAGGCATGACTGTGTTGGCATCCAAGTGCCCACAGCTTAAAAGCTTGTTGATTGGCTGCACTGAAGCCTTTCAACAAACTTTATTTAAAATCCGAACACGGACATCGGCGCCAGAACAGTACGGTCCAGGTTCACTCATCACTAGTGGTATCTAATCAGATATTTTTTTTTTTAAATGTCTGCTGCACATGTTACAAGGAGAAAGTAAGAAGCTCGGGAATGAGGGATCACCCATAATGCAGTGCAGACAGCCAATCAGCAGATAGCAGCCCCTGTGATGTCACAGCCCTATAAAAGGTCTCAGCCTGCTCGGTCTCCACCATTTTACAGGGAACTTAGTGCAGGGAGAGACGTGACAGGCACCAGGGACAGTGATTAGAAAAGACTTTATTTGTCAAAAAATGGAAGTAAGAGTTCAGGGAGCAGGGAGAGTTTAGGGAGATCATAGCGAGACTTTATCCACACTATAGGGAGAGCACAGGGAGAGTGCCGGGGCCAATAGAACAGTGTCCCAATTCTACTACACCTTGATTCAGTAATTGGGGGGAAATAGCGGTCTAATACTGCTGCTATTGGGGTGTCCTCGTTGTTTTATACATAAGTCATTCTATAACACCTTGATTCTCTAATTGGGGTGAAATAACGCTCTATTTTTTCATGTTTTTGGTTTTACACCTTGTTTTTTTACACAAGTAATTCCATTAGTCCTTGATTCTGTAATTGAGATGAAATTGTGTTTGCTACTATTGATTTTGAGGGGGTTCACGTTGTTTTATAAATAAGTAATTCCAAAAAAAGGGTAAAAATAATCAGTGACGTCTACACACACTTACTACTGACCCCCTCTCCACTCTGTCGGGGGCTCTACTTGTATAAGGGGTTAATAGAACAGGTTCTGTAGACATTTATGTGGAGTCAGCTGACGGCGGTGTAAGAGGAGTGCGCTTCTTCTTGGCGCTAACATCGACCTGTAAGGCTGAGTTCACACTGGAGTTATTTGGTCAGTTTTGGCCCCGTGAAGTGAAGTGTGCAGTGATTCTAAGAGCGACGCCTGTCATCTGCATGTCATACGGACTCACAGTATTATGTCACTACCACAGCAGACTCCCTATGTGTGTTACTGCAAGGCACAGTGTTCTACACCGCTATAGAGGCACAGTGTTCTACACCACTATACAGGCACAGTGTTCTACACCACTATACAGGCACAGTGTTCTACACCGCTATACAGGCACAGTGTTCTACACCACTATAGAGGCACAGTGTTCTACACCACTATACAGGCACAGTGTTCTACACCACTATAGAGGCACAGTGTTCTACACCACTATACAGGCACAGTGTTCTACACCACTATACAGGCACAGTGTTCTACACCGCTATACAGGCACAGTGTTCTACACCACTATACAGGCACAGTGTTCTACACCTCTATACAGGCACAGTGTTCTACACCACTATACAGGCACAGTGTTCTACACCGCTATACAGGCACCGTGTTCTACACCGCTATACAGGCACAGTGTTCTACACCGCTATACAGGCACAGTGTTCTACACCGCTATACAGGCACAGTGTTCTACACCGCTATACAGGCACAGTGTTCTACACCACTATACAGGCACAGTGTTCTACACCGCTATACAGGCACAGTGCTCTACACCGCTATACAGGCACAGTATTCTACACCGCTATACAGACACAATGTTCTACACCGCTATACAGGCACAGTGTTCTACACCACTATACAGGCACAGTGCTCTACACCACTATACAGGCACAGTGCTCTACACCATATACAGGCACAGTGTTCTACACCACTATACAGGCACAGTGTTCTACACCACTATACAGGCACAGTGCTCTACACCATATACAGGCACAGTGTTCTACACCACTATACAGGCACAGTGTTCTACACCACTATACAGGCACAGTGTTCTACACCACTATACAGGCACAGTGTTCTACACCACTATACAGGCACAGTGTTCTACACCACTATACAGGCACAGTGTTCTACACCGCTATACAGGCACAGTGTTCTACACCGCTATACAGGCACAGTGTTCTAAACCGCTATACAGGCACAGTGTTCTACACCGCTATACAGGCACAGTGTTCTACACCGCTATACAGGCACAGTGTTCTACACCGCTATACAGGCACAGTGTTCTACACCGCTATACAGGCACAGTGTTCTACACCGCTATACAGGCACAGTGTTCTACACCGCTATACAGGCACAGTGTTCTACACCGCTATACAGGCACAGTGTTCTACACCGCTATACAGGCACAGTGTTCTACACCGCTATACAGGCACAGTGTTCTACACCGCTATACAGGCACAGTGTTCTACACCGCTATACAGGCACAGTGTTCTACACCTCTATACAGGCACAGTGTTCTACACCACTATACAGGCACAGTGTTCTACACCACTATACAGGCACAGTGTTCTACACCGCTATACAGGCACAATGTTCTACACCACTATACAGGCACAGTGTTCTACACCGCTATACAGGCACAGTGTTCTACACCACTATACAGGCACAGTGTTCTACACCACTATACAGGCACAGTGTTCTACACCGCTATACAGGCACAGTGTTCTACACTGCTATACAGGCAAAGTGTTCTACACCACTATACAGGCACAGTGTTCTACACCGCTATACAGGCACAGTGTTCTACACTGCTATACAGGCAAAGTGTTCTACACCACTATACAGGCACAGTGTTCTACACCACTATACAGTCACAGTGTTCTACACCGCTATACAGGCACAGTGTTCTACACCACTATACAGGCACAGTGTTCTACACCGCTATACAGGCACAGTTTTCTACACCGCTATACAGGCACAGTGTTCTACACCACTATACAGGCACAGTGTTCTACACCGCTATACAGGCACAGTGCTCTACACCACTATACAGGCACAGTGTTCTACACCACTATACAGGCACAGTGTTCTACACCACTATACAGGCACAGTGTTCTTCACTAGTGATGATTGAGCACCAAAGTGTTCGGGTGTTCGGCCTGAACACATTGCTATGTTTGTGTGCTCGGCCGAGCACCCGAGTATAATGGAAGTCAATGGGAGACAACCAGGCACCCCCTGCTCTGAAGAGGGGAGGGTGCCTGGTCCATTGGAAAAGGTCAGAAAGTGACAGAAACACCACCGAAATGGTTCGGGAACAGCATGGGGACAATGTCTGGATGCATCTTGGACTCCCAGGTCGCTGCTGGGAACCATGTTGTCCGAGTTGTACGCCACTTTTATAGACTGACAAAAATACACACAAAACCCCCCAAAATATAAAATCAATTTTACATGAAAAATTGTTAGGAAACATTCTTTCCTGTATATTCAATTGTATATAAGGTGCAAGTGCTGCAAAAAATTACATTCAAGAGGCACTCCGATACAACCTGTATATCACATAAAGGAGGCCTCATTCACATTGTGCTACAATAGTTCAGGTAGTGGGACTCCTACACTCATAAAGCCTATGCACTAAGTGAAAGGGCTGCCAAATATAACAAGGAACCGGCACTCAAATACACCCTTTATTACACATAAAGGAGGACATCATACACAGCCTTGAAAAATTATGATTGATGGCCTGCTGGTGACCCTCAAAAACATTTGGAGCAAGGGCCTGCTGATCTGACCATCTAAAACCTTAGGGGCGGTGGCCTGCTGCCGCACTGGTGACTCTAGATAACTTCTGGGCGATTGCAAGTCCCCATTCGGATGTCTGTCCTATCAACTGTCAATGTTCTTTTCTGCGCCTACCATGGTGATTACGGGTAACGAGGAATCAGGGTTCTATGCCAGAAAGGGAGCCTAAGAAAGGGCTACCACATCCAAGGGAGGTCAATGGCTGAAATCTGATTGGATGGAGACGGTGGGTCAAGTTATTAAAGCATAAACATCCAAGGAAGGCAGCAGGTGCGCGGCAATTACCCGCTCCCTACTCGGGGAGGTAGTGACGATAAATAACAATACAGGACTCCTAAGATGCCCTATTATTGGATTGGAATGAGTAATAAAAAATTACAGTGAATGTCACTGCGGTATTTTGGATGAGGAAACGTTAGACAGGAGAGGCCCTGCTGCCGCTTTGTTGACTCTAGATAACTTCTGCTTGATTGCACGTCCCCGTGATGTCCATGATCCATTTGGATATCTTCTCTATCAACTTTTGATGTTCTTTTATGTGCCTAACATGGTGACCACCGGTAACGGGGAATCCTTGTTCGATTATGGAGAGGGAGCCTGATAAACGGCTACTACTTCAAAGCAAGGCTGCATGAGTTGACTCGGTAAAAAAATTTAGTTGCGGGCCTGAAGGTGAGCTGACCCTGTAAAAGATTTTAGGTTCGGGTCTGCTGGTGAGCTGACCCTGTAAAACATTATATGCAATGGCCTGCAGCTGAGCTGACCCTGTCACATCTACACCCGGCGCAGGTGCATTGAGGATGGAGCGGCCGAGCGAGCATCCTCCTCTCAGTGCGACTGCGCCGACTGAAGACCGGTGCGGCGCAGGCGCGAGTTTTAGAAGGCAGACAGGGTTAGTCAGAGAACGAGAGCGCTCGCTGGCCTTGTCAATCAACAGGAGGAGAGGGGGTTTATTTGAAAGGAGGATGCGGCTGCTATCAGCAACTAGCCGCCCTACTTGCTGGTAGAGAGGTCATTTACATATTATAAAAGTGCGTTTTTTGAAGAAACTACTGAACGAAAAAGAGTAAGAGGACTATATATTGATAAATCGCAGTATAAGAATTTTAAGTAGCCAAAAAATGAAAAATGACTTTAGTGGGGTGACAGAAGCCCTTTAAAAGGCCTTAAAGTGATCACCAGGCCCACAATCTAATTAAGGTTTTGCACACAAAACCAAAGAAAAAAATCGATTTTATAGGAAAAATTGATTGAAAACATTCTTTCCTGTATATTTACTTGTATATAAAGTGCAAGCGCTGCCAAAAATTACAAGGAAGAGGCACTCCGATACAACCTGTATATCACATAAAGGAGGGCCTCATTCACATTGAGTTGCGGGCCTGCAGGTAAGCTGACCCTGTAATACATTATATGTGAGGTCTGCAGGTGAGCTGACCCTGTAATACATTATATGTGAGGGCCTGCTGGTGAGCTGACCCTGTAAAACATTATATGTGAAGGCCTGCAGGTGAGCTGACCCTGTAATACATTATATGTGAGGTCTGCAGGTGAGCTGACCCTGTAATACATTATATGTGAGGCCTGCAGGTGAGCTGACCCTGTAATACATTATATGTGAGGCCTGCAGGTGAGCTGACCCTGTAATACATTATATGTGAGGCCTGCAGGTGAGCTGACCCTGTAATACATTATATGTGAGGTCTGCAGGTGAGCTGACCGTGTAATACATTATATGTGAGGCCTGCAGGTGAGCTGACCCTGTAATACATTATATGTGAGGCCTGCAGGTGAGCTGACCCTGTAATACATTATATGTGAGGCCTGCAGGTGAGCTGACCCTGTAATACATTATATGTGAGGACCTGCAGGTGAGCTGACCCTGTAATACATTATATGTGAGGTCTGCAGGTGAGCTGACCCTGTAATACATTATATGTGAGGCCTGCAGGTGAGCTGACCCTGTAATACATTATATGTGAGGCCTGCAGGTGAGCTGACCCTGTAATACATTATATGTGAGGCCTGCAGGTGAGCTGACCCTGTAATACATTATATGTGAGGCCTGCAGGTGAGCTGACCCTGTAATACATTATATGTGAGGACCTGCAGGTGAGCTGACCCTGTAATACATTATATGTGAGGTCTGCAGGTGAGCTGACCCTGTAATACATTATATGTGAGGCCTGCAGGTGAGCTGACCCTGTAATACATTATATGTGAGGCCTGCAGGTGAGCTGACCCTGTAATACATTATATGTGAGGCCTGCAGGTGAGCTGACCCTGTAATACATTATATGTGAGGCCTGCAGGTGAGCTGACCCTGTAATACATTATATGTGAGGTCTGCAGGTGAGCTGACCCTGTAATACATTATATGTGAGGGCCTGCAGGTGAGCTGACCCTGTAATACATTATATGTGAGGGCTGCAGGTGAGCTGACCCTGTAATACATTATATGTGAGGGCTGCAGGTGAACTGACCCTGTAATACATTATATGTGAGGTCTGCAGGTGAGCTGACCCTGTAATACATTATATGTGAGGCCTGCAGGTGAGCTGACCCTGTAATACATTATATGTGAGGGCCTGCAGGTGAGCTGACCCTGTAATACATTATATGTGAGGCCTGCAGGTGAGCTGACCCTGTAATACATTATATGTGAGGTCTGCAGGTGAGCTGACCCTGTAATACATTATATGTGAGGTCTGCAGGTGAGCTGACCCTGTAATACATTATATGTGAGGTCTGCAGGTGAGCTGACCCTGTAATACATTATATGTGAGGCCTGCAGGTGAGCTGACCCTGTAATACATTATATGTGAGGTCTGCAGGTGAGCTGACCCTGTAATACATTATATGTGAGGCCTGCAGGTGAGCTGACCCTGTAATACATTATATGTGAGGCCTGCAGGTGAGCTGACCCTGTAATACATTATATATGAGGGCCTGCAGGTGAGCTGACCCTGTAATACATTATATGTGAGGTCCTGCAGGTGAGCTGACCCTGTAATACATTATATGTGAGGTCTGCAGGTGAGCTGACCCTGTAATACATTATATGTGAGGGCCTGCTGGTGAGCTGACCCTGTAATACATTATATGTGAGGACCTGCAGGTGAGCTGACCCTGTAATACATTATATGTGAGGTCTGCAGGTGAGCTGACCCTGTAATACATTATATGTGAGGCCTGCAGGTGAGCTGACCCTGTAATACATTATATGTGAGGCCTGCAGGTGAGCTGACCCTGTAATACATTATATGTGAGGCCTGCAGGTGAGCTGACCCTGTAATACATTATATGTGAGGCCTGCAGGTGAGCTGACCCTGTAATACATTATATGTGAGGTCTGCAGGTGAGCTGACCCTGTAATACATTATATGTGAGGGCCTGCAGGTGAGCTGACCCTGTAATACATTATATGTGAGGGCTGCAGGTGAGCTGACCCTGTAATACATTATATGTGAGGGCTGCAGGTGAACTGACCCTGTAATACATTATATGTGAGGTCTGCAGGTGAGCTGACCCTGTAATACATTATATGTGAGGCCTGCAGGTGAGCTGACCCTGTAATACATTATATGTGAGGGCCTGCAGGTGAGCTGACCCTGTAATACATTATATGTGAGGCCTGCAGGTGAGCTGACCCTGTAATACATTATATGTGAGGTCTGCAGGTGAGCTGACCCTGTAATACATTATATGTGAGGTCTGCAGGTGAGCTGACCCTGTAATACATTATATGTGAGGTCTGCAGGTGAGCTGACCCTGTAATACATTATATGTGAGGCCTGCAGGTGAGCTGACCCTGTAATACATTATATGTGAGGTCTGCAGGTGAGCTGACCCTGTAATACATTATATGTGAGGCCTGCAGGTGAGCTGACCCTGTAATACATTATATGTGAGGCCTGCAGGTGAGCTGACCCTGTAATACATTATATATGAGGGCCTGCAGGTGAGCTGACCCTGTAATACATTATATGTGAGGTCCTGCAGGTGAGCTGACCCTGTAATACATTATATGTGAGGTCTGCAGGTGAGCTGACCCTGTAATACATTATATGTGAGGGCCTGCTGGTGAGCTGACCCTGTAATACATTATATGTGAGGACCTGCAGGTGAGCTGACCCTGTAATACATTATATGTGAGGGCCTGCAGGTGAGCTGACCCTGTAATACATTATATGTGAGGGCCTGCAGGTGAGCTGACCCTGTAATACATTATATGTGAGGTCTGCAGGTGAGCTGACCCTGTAATACATTATATGTGAGGCCTGCAGGTGAGCTGACCCTGTAATACATTATATGTGAGGCCTGCAGGTGAGCTGACCCTGTAATACATTATATGTGAGGGCCTGCAGGTGAGCTGACCCTGTAATACATTATATGTGAGGGCCTGCAGGTGAGCTGACCCTGTAATACATTATATGTGAGGCCTGCAGGTGAGCTGACCCTGTAATACATTATATGTGAGGTCTGCAGGTGAGCTGACCCTGTAATACATTATATGTGAGGCCTGCAGGTGAGCTGACCCTGTAATACATTATATGTGAGGCCTGCAGGTGAGCTGACCCTGTAATACATTATATGTGAGGGCCTGCAGGTGAGCTGACCCTGTAATACATTATATGTGAGGTCCTGCAGGTGAGCTGACCCTGTAATACATTATATGTGAGGTCTGCAGGTGAGCTGACCCTGTAATACATTATATGTGAGGGCCTGCAGGTGAGCTGACCCTGTAATACATTATATGTGAGGCCTGCTGGTGAGCTGACCCTGTAATACATTATATGTGAGGCCTGCAGGTGAGCTGACCCTGTAATACATTATATGTGAGGTCTGCAGGTGAGCTGACCCTGTAATACATTATATGCGAGGGCCTGCTGCTGAGCTGACACTATTGAAAGAATGGAGTGGAGGGAATAATACAATCTGGATGAGGAGGAGGAAACAAGATTCAACCATATACTCTTTTTTTGTGGTGGAAACGGTGCATTGGAATACACTACGGTAGATTGAGTACATTGTAAATGATAGATTGAAATTGCCTTTATGTTCATCATCAGCTCAGCTTTCCTCTGGTGGAGTGGAGAAGTCAGGGGCAATTCAGGCCTTGTTCATTTTTATCTGAGTTAACCTGTCAGCATTGCCAGTGGACAGGCGGATACGCTTCTCAGTTATTATGCCACCAGCAGAACTAAATACACTCTCAGACAAAACGCTGGCGGCAGGGCAGGCCAGCACCTCTAAGGCGTAGAGCGCCAGTTCGTGCCACGTGTCCAGCTTGGACACCCAGTAGTTGTAAGGCACTGAGGACGCTGACATGGTCTGCTATGTTCTCCTTCACCATCTTCCAAAACTTTTCCCTCCTTGTACCACTAGGCCATGAAAAGTGTCCCAGGCCTTGAAGAGTGTTGTCCTGCCTTTGTTGGAACTGCTGTGTGTTCCCCTTGTCTCCCTTTCTCGGTTGCCTAAGGAAGTACGGACTCTGCCGCCAGCGTTGTCAGATGGAAAATTTTGGAGCAATTTTTCAACAAGGACCTTCTGGTGTAGCACCATTTTGCTCGTCCTCTCCACCACAGGAATGAGAGATGAGAAGTTCTCTTTGTAGCGGTGGTTGAGAAGGGTGAACATCCAGTAATCCGTGTTATCTAAAATGCATATAACACGAGGGTTGCGGGAAAGGCAGCCTAACATGAAGTCAGCCTTGTGTGCCAGAGTACTAACAGGCAAGACATCAATGTCGACATCAGGATGACTCTCCATCTCCTCCTCCTCCTCCTCTTCTGCCCTTCCACGCTAAACAGATGGAATGAAAGTTCCATGGGTACTACCCTCTGTAAAGGTGCAAAAAGCCTAAATGGCAACATTTAAAGGGCCAGTATTTCGAAAGTTGCACATTTAGTGCTATAGCCTGTGGGTGGGTGGGTATTTGCGCTTGCGTTCAAGTGACTGTGTTATGGAGATTTGGATGCTGCGCTTGGACAGGGAAGTGGATGTTGTTGCTGATGGTTCATGCAAAGGTCCAGGTGCAGGGTGAGGGGCATCCGGGCTTGTGTCTTGGACAGGGGGTTGGCCAGCAGTGCATAACACAGGGGAAGAGGAGGCAGTGGTGTGACCCGCAGACCCAAGATTGTGGACCCAGGCGTTCGGCCCACTTGTTAGGGTGATTAGATGCCATGTGGCGGATCATGCTGGTGGTGGTGAGGTTGCTAGTGTACACGCACCGGCACATCTTGGTACGGCACAGGTTGAAAACTACCACTCTTTTGTCATCTGCACTTTCCGCAAAAAAGCGCCATACTGCGGAACACCTACCCCTTCGCAAGGTAGATTTACGCATGGGGGTGCTTGGTGTAATGGTTGCGGGCCTGTTTGGTGTGGGCCGACTTCTCCCTTTTGCAATCCCACTGCCTCTTCCAGCCTGTTGCAGTGCTGCGGATCCCTCCCCCTCTGTTCTGCTTATCTTGCTCGGCTTTTCACCTTCCCATGTTGGGTCAGTGACCTCATCGTCAACCACCTCCTTTTCCTCTTCCTGACTCTGCTCATCCTCCTGACTTGACCTAACCACAACCTCAGTGATTGGTAACTGTGTCTCATCATCATCCACCTCGTGAACGAACGATTGCCGTTCACCACCGTCATCTTCTTGAAACTGTGAAGGCTCAAGAGGTTGGGAATCAGGGCACAATATCTCAGGTCCCTCTTCAAGCGTGCTGGGCGCGAGTGCCAAATGTAATAGTGGTGCTATAAAGAGCTCCTCGGAATATCCGAGTGTGGGATCACTCGTTTGGCAGGCCTCTCCATGGTGGGAGGAAGGATGATCTGAGCGAGGAGTTGGCTGACCAGACTCTTGGCTACAGAGACTGGACTTGGTGGAAGAGAGGGTGGTGCTTTAACCGACTGGAAGCATTATCTTCAGCAATCCAACCGACCAACTGTTCGCACTGGTCCAACTTGGACAATGTTGCCCTGCGCCGCCCAGCTAAGTTGGACATGAAGCTGGGTATGGTGGATGTTTTTTTTTCTGGTGCTCTGGCAGCAGGCACAGTTTCATTGCGCCCAGGGCCACGGCCTCTGCGTGCACCATCAGCATCACGCCCACTTCCCCCGTCCCTTAGTGCTCGCCTTCTTCATATTAATGGTTTTGTCATTAGATGTGGGGCAGATTTTTTTACAGTCCGCTAAAGACACAGTTTTCTGATGCAGGACTGTATATGTCACAGAACACCACAGAATATGGACACTAGATTAGGCCCAGATTATTTGAATTTGCCCTAAAGACACAGTTTCCGGATGCAGGACAGTATATGACGCAGAAACACACAGAATATGGACACTAGATTAGGCCCAGATTATTTGAATTTGCCCTAAAGACACAGTTTCCGGATGCAGGACAGTATATGTTACAGAACACGACAGAATATGGACACTATTTTAGACCCAGATTATTGGAATCTGCGGTACAGACACTGTTTTCTGATGTAGTTTATATTTATATTTTTCCTTATATCTGGGTATTGAAGCGCAGATTACACAATTCACGGATTACACCGTTGACAGCAAAAAATGTGGATTATGGGAAAAAAATGATTGTTTTCGCTAATATTCTTCCTATCTCTGCCCCTGACAAACAGAAGGTATTGCTGAACAGATGTAACAAGTCACTGCAGACACCTTATATATAGAAAAAGAATCGCTATTTCGCAAATTATAAAAAAAATATTTGAGTACAACTTTCCACAATTAAATTGCTGCCACCGCACACAATAGTCCTTGAAAGGACTTTTGGGTCTTTGAAATGTTATTCACTTGAATAAAATACAATGGCAATCTCCCTACACTGTCTGTCCCTTCCTAAGCGCAGCTCTCCCTCACTCGCAATGAGCCGAACCTGCGTCATCGGGAGCTATATAGCATCCGATGACGCGTTCCGGCCAGCCAATCACTATAATGCCAGCAGCCAACATGGCTACTGGCATTACAGCAATGGCAGTACTAACCTGCACGTTTATTGGCTGCTTAGCAGCCGCGAAACGTGCAGGGAGGGGACTCGAGCCTGGCGGAGCATGCTCGCTCATCACTATTCTTCACCACTATACAGGCTCTCTGCAACCAGGAAATAGCTGGATTATAACACGATTCATCACAAATAAATTTGGATTGAACAATTTTTTTTTCTTAAATCTAGGTAAAGCCTCTGAAACTAATTTCTGAAAACTTTGCTCATTGCTACTTGCAATCCTCCGTGCACGCAGCGGGATTGAGTTCAGCTCTCAACATAGCTCCAGCACAGTCCAACATGGCTGTCTTCAGCAACTGCTACTTGTGGGTCCCCTGACTGATTAAGGAGGGGGAGCGGGGACTGTTGTGACCCCCCTCCCCCTTTTAGGCATTGGTAATCAGGTTAGCCCCTCTCCCTTCTTTCCCCCTCTCTTGAATAGTATTTATAGGTAGGCAATGCCTGGGTTAAAAGCACTACGTGCTTCCGCTTGCCTTTACTTTTCTGGGCTGTATGGGCACCTCCCATTCAGTATTTAGCACCTTGGTGCCACCCCCCCCTCTCCCCTTTTATGTCCGGCCAGCAGTTGTGCAGCGCCGTGGCTCTTACCTGGCGTGAGACTGCTGGTATCCAGGGAAACAGGGGAGGGGGTACCACCTTTAACTCACCCTTGGCCCCTTTACCCAACCTTGACCCATAACAAAAGACACGACAACTGTATCACTTTATTGCTGGATGGTGATCGGCCACAGCTTCTTTATTAAAGCGGCAAACCTTAATAAACCATAATATCGGAACGGTATGCCAAAGGCTGGACTCCCAGCGGGCAAGTTAAACCGTAATCATCAGAGCTGTCTGCCAACCGCTGGACTCCCAGCGGGCAGTTACTCCATCTGCTACCACCATATCTCCGCTGTACTCAAATGCCACCAGCTGTGACTTCATAAACTCGACCAAAATTCGCAGCTCTCCAAAGCCGTAATCATCGGAGCAATATCCAAAACCGCTGGACTCCCAGCAGGGTCTCTTAAAAATAGAAAAACAAAACAGAATAACCAAGTATCCATAACTGAACAGAACCGTGCACTTCGACCGCCTCCCAAGAATAACCGCAAAGGGAGGGAGGGAGGGCCAATCTGCTTCCACTTGCAAGAGGAAGTGACCAGGACAGAGAGGAGGTATATGTGACCTTCAGGATTTCCTGCACCGCCCCCATCCTGTCTAAGGAGGATCCCCAGGGATTAACCCTCAATGACCCTAATCTGCAACCTACTTAACCATTACTGAGACGGGGCCAGATTCCTAAATGCCCCTAAGGGGAAAAGGGGGAGGGGGGAGGACCATCAGTCCCTAAGTATCCTCCCTATACAGTCAGGCGCTTTCCATGTCCGCGGGTGACCAGTTAATGGAGGCTCCCCTGGTGAGAATTCAGGCGGAGGGGGATGGCTGGTTGCGTTCGCTCCTGAATGTGCCTGCCATCCCGCCTCTTGCTGCTGCTCCGTCCACTCTCCCTCCACCTATGGCTCCACTGAGCTTTGCTGCTCAGTTTCCAGCTCCTGGGTTGCGCCGGTGCTCGTATCAGCGCACCAGCCTCCCCACTCGTTTAGGCCACAGCCCCCCAGCTCCTACTACACCGGTTCGCGCTGCTTTCATGGTCTCCCCAGCAGAGGAGGAACGGCTATTGCAGCCGTGTGCAGGCCCCGCCCCTTCCTCCTCCTCCTGGTTTTCGCACGCTTCCTGCCTCGTGTGTGCAGGAGAGCGCCTTTAGTGTGATAATGGGTGCCCAGGCCAGCTCTCCATCAGCATCTGAGCGGCCATCCACCCCTCTGTCCCCTTCTTTATCTCCCTGTGTGGAGAGTGCTCCTCTTTCGTTGCCTGCTGTCTCTTTGACTGAGCCAGGCTCTAATGAACAGTTTGAGGATGCTGTGGAGCCTCCTGCCCAGCATGCCTCTAGTGCTCCTGTAATGCTACCCCCTCCAGGTCCCTCTCAGGCCCCCCTCCTGCCCCCTTCTTCAACGTCAGGCAGGCAACATCGTCGCTCTGGTTTGTCCTATTCTGGTGGCTCCAGAAAGAGAGGTCGTCATCATTATCGTAGGCGCCAGTCCCGACAACGTTCCAGGGATTCCAGGAGAAGTCGGTGCTCCAGGTCCTTGCGATGGCGCTCCCCGTTGTCTTCGCTTCGGACATTTTGACGGGCGCATCCGAGGAGTCTGGTCCACGAATCCATTCCAGGCGTAAGAGGCGGGAGCCTACCCATCCTTCCAGGGCCTCCAGCCTGGTGTCTCCACTGATTTACCAAGATCCGGCTCCAGCTGCGACGGCGCCGCCCGTCCCTTCAGTGGCTTCATTGTCCGGTGAGTTTACCTACATGGATACTTGGGGGGTGGGTACCATGGGTTCGGACAAGGAGCGTCGCCCGGTAGACAAGCCTTTTGAACAGTGTCCCCGGGTTGCTAAAACCATGAATAATTGGCTCCAAGCTTTCTTGGTATTGGGATGTTATATGGGTCAGCGTCACCCGGAACGCTGTTCGGAGATTTTTCTGTACCAGGACACTATTTACAGTGCCTAAAAGGCCTATGGCGGTTCCGCTTGGTCGAGATATGACGAGGAATTTCGTCGTCTAGCTCTTCAACCGGATATCAGATGGGGTGGTTAAGGCTACTGACGTGTGGCTTCGATTAATGGTGTCACAACGACCCCCCTTTCTTGTTGCGGCCGTCAGTTCTGGGGTCTTGTCCGCCCAGGGCCCTTTTGTCTATTTAATGAGGGACAGTGCAAATTCTCTGGACTTTGCAGGTATAAACATGAATGTTCCACCTGTGAAGGCCCACACGTGACTTTCCGATGTTCCCTCTCCCTTACAAACCCGCTAAACCCTCCCACGGTGAGCAGAAGGACGCCAGTGACCGTAGCCGGGATGGCTCCTTGGTTAGACCTATACCCCAATAAATCCGCTTCTGGCAAGTTGTGTTTTGGTTTTACTTTTGGTTTCTTCATCCCCATTTTTTCGGACAATCTTAAGTCAGCTAGAGATCACCCTGAGGTTCTCCAGGAGAAGGTGTCAAAAGAGGTAGCTATGGGCAGGATGGAGGGCCCCTTTATCTCCCCCCTATTCTGCAATCTCCGTATTTCCCCTTTTGGTGTAGTCCCTAAGAAGGAGCCAGGTAAGTTCCGGCTCATACATCATCTTTCAC
The DNA here is from genome assembly GCF_905171765.1 of Bufo bufo. NCBI lineage: Eukaryota > Metazoa > Chordata > Amphibia > Anura > Bufonidae > Bufo > Bufo bufo. The sequence continues at coordinate 3,977,235 of NC_053395.1, read as the reverse complement.
ACCTGAAGGGTAATTCGGTTAATGATGCTATTTTCCCTGAGGACTCCTCGGTCACTTATGTATCCTTTGACAGGGCTGTTTCCCTGGTCAGGGAGGCTGGCCGCGGTGCCCTCATGGCGAAATCGGATATTGAATCCGCCTTCCGCCTCCTACCATTTGCTGGGGTGCGGTGTGGATGATCTGTGTTACTACAACACTTGCCTTTCTATGGGTTGTTCGATATCTCGTCACTACTTTGAAATGTCCAGTTGTTTCCTGGAGTGGGCTGTTTCATACAAAACCGGTTCCGTTCCATTATCCACTATTTAGACGATTTTTTGTTCATTTCCCTGGGGGACGGGGAGGGTTGCCAGTTTTTATTGAATAACTTTCTATATTTGATGAAACGTTTTGGGGTTCCCATAGTTCTTGAAAAAACTGAGGGCCCGGTCACTTGCCTCTCGTTTTTAGGCATTGAAATTGATTCTGTTGCCATGGTTTTCCGCTTACCGGCGGAAAAACTTGAAAGATTGCTATGGTTAGTCCAAGGTTTTTTAGCTATCCGTAAGGCCACCCTTCTTCAGGTGCAATCCCTCCTAGGCTTATTAGTTTTTGTTTTTAGGGTAATGCCCATGGGTCGGGTTTTTTCCTGTCGTTTGTCCCTTGCTACGCGCGGTGTTACTTTCCCTCGCCATCATATTCGTATCACTAGTTCTTTAACCGCCTCACGTCCGCCCATAGGATATAAACGTCCTATGGGTGGACGTCTATTTCTGACAGCACGTTTTAAAACGTCCTGTCAGAAATAGCAGCTGCACGCTAATCGTGCAGCTGCTGATCGGGTTGCCCGCTGTCAGTGACAGCAGGGCAACCCTAAGACAAGGCAGGGACAGTTCCCAGGTGTCCCTGCCTTCACGATCGCTGCAGACACAGCGCTCACCGAGCGCTGTGTCTGCAGAGAAGGAAGCGCTGTGCGCTTCCTGTTCCGGCCCGGCGGTCATGTGACCGCCGTGACCGGAGAGTGCAGGGGCTGTGTGAGGTCTCTCAGAGACCTCGATCAGCCCTGCACTGAGGCTGTACAGCGCAGGATTGCTGCTGTACAGCCTCTATAGGGGTGCATTTGTCCTGTAACTGGGGCTACTATCTCAGCCCCAGTTACAGGAGAAATCAACTGTGAAAAAAAAAAGAAAAAGTGAAGCAAATGTCCCCCAGAGGTCTTGTATGACCTTATGGGGGACGAAAAGTGTAAAAAAAAATAAAAAAAATAAAGGGTTGAAAAAATAAAATAAAATAAAGTTTCACATGTAAAAAAAAAAAAAGTTCCCAAGTTAGGAATAAAAAAAAAAAAATTAAAATAGAAAAAATAAAGTAAAATAGACATATTTAGTATTGCCGCGTCCGTAAAAACCAGCTCTATAAAAATATCACATGACCTAACCCCTCGGGTGAACACCGTAAAAAAAAAAAAAAGAAACGGTGTCAAAACAAGCAATTTTTGTCACCTTGCATCACAAAAGGTGCAACACCAAGTGATCAAAAACGCGTATGTCCCACAAAATGGTACCAATAAAACCGTCACCTCATCCCGCAAAAAATGAGCGCCTACATAAGAAAATCTCTCAAAAAATAAAAAAACTATAGCTCTTAGAACATGGAGACACTAAAACATAATTTTTTTGGTTTCAAAAATGCTATTATTGTGTTAAAGTGAAACAAATAAAAAAAAGTATACATATTAGGTATTGCCGCGTCCGTAAAAACCAGCTCTATAAAAATATCACATGACCTAACCCCTCGGGTGAACACCGTAAAAAAAAAAAAAAAAAAACTGTGTCAAAACAAGCAATTTTTGTCACGTTGCATCACAAAAGGTGCAACACCAAGTGATCAAAAACGCGTATGTCCCACAAAATGGTACCAATAAAACCGTCACCTCATCCCGCAAAAAATGAGCCCCTACATAAGAAAATCTCTCAAAAAATAAAAAAACTATAGCTCTCAGAACATGGACACATTAAAACATAATTTTTTGGTTTCAAAAATGCTATTATTGTGTAAAACTTTAATAAATGAGAAAAAGTATACATATTAGGTATCGCCACGTCCGTAACAATCTGCTCTATAAAAATGTCACTTGACTGAACCCCTAAGGTGAACGCTGTAAAAATAAATAAATAGAAACTGTGCTAAAACAACCAATTTTTTGGTCACCTTGCCCCATAAAGTGTTATATTGAATGATCAAAAAATCATATGTACCCAAAAATAGTACTAATAAAACTGGCACCTTATCCCCTAGTTTCCAAAATGGGGTCACTTCTTGGGAGTTTCTACTGTAAGGGTGCATCAGGGGGCTTCAAATGGGACATGGCATCTAAAAACCATGTGGAGTTCCTTTCCTTCTGCGCCCTGCCTTGTGCCCATACAGCAGTTTACGACCACATGTGGGGTGTTTCTGTAAACCGCAGAATCTGGGTAATAAATATTGAGTTTTGTTTGGCTGTTAACCATCGATGTGTTAGAGAAAAAAATTGATTAAAATGGAAAATCTGCCAAAAAAGTGAAATTTAAAAATTTGATCTCCATTTTCCTTTAATTCTTGTGGAACGCCTAAAGGGTTAACAAAGTTTGTAAAATCGGTTTTGAATACCTTGAGGGGTGTAGTTTCTACAATGGGGTCATTTATGGGGGTATCCACTATGTAGGCCCCACAAAGTGACTTCAGACCTGAACTGGTCCTTATAAAGTAGGTTTTGGCAATTTTCTTAAAAATTTGAAGAATTGCTTCTAAACTTCTAAGCCTTCTAACGTCCTAAAAAAATAAAATGACATTTCCAAAATGATTCCAACATAAAGTAGACATATGGGGAATGTTAAATAATAAATATTTTATGAGGTATCACTTTCTGTTTTAAAAGCAGAGAAATTGAAATTTAGAAAATTGTGATTTTTTTTAAATTTTTGGGTAAATTTGGGATTTTTTCATAAATAAAGGTGAAATATTTTGACTCAAATTTATGACTATCATGAAGTACAATGTGTCACGAGAAAACAATCTCTGAATGACTTGGATAAATAAAGGCGTTCCAAAGTTATTACCACATAAAGTGAGATATGTCCGTTTTGCAAAATTTGGCCTGGTCAGGAAGGGGGCAAAGGGTCCAGATGGGAAGTGGTTAAAAGCAGATTTAAGAGTGTGGCAAGAATTCCTTTCCTCCTACAACGGACACACTTGCTTCTTGTCAGGCGAATGCACCAATTCTGAGCTTTCCTTGTATACGGATGCAGCGGGCTCCTATGGCTTTGAAGCGATTTTTGGCTCTGATTGGTGCGCTTCACCTTGGCTGGACAATTGGTCCTCTTCGGGTTTTTGCAAAAACCTGACGCTATTGGAAATTTTTCCAACTATCGTTGCAGTTGAGCTCTGGAGCCCCGTGTTGGCTAATCAGCACATCTGTTTTTGGACTGATAATTTCAGTGTGGTTCATTGTATTAACAGTCTAACGTCCTCGTCCTTGTCTGTTCTCAGTCTTTTGTGTCATTTAGTGCTGCGTTGTTTGGAGTATAACATATACTTCAGGGCCCGCCATGTTCCGTGCACCTCAGACCTTACTGCTGATGCTCTCTCTCGGTTTCGTTGGCAGGACTTCAGATCCCTCTTACCAGAAGCGAGTCCGGTTGGCGAGACATGTCCACAGCACAGCACCTCTGGCAGCTGGTGGACAGCAGCTGATGTCTTTAATATCATCCTCTGTGACCCCGGTTACTTGGAGATCTCATGGGTAAGACGTGGAGTGAATTTCTTTCCTTAGGTGGGGACCGTGATCTGAGTAGGGATGAGGTTCGCTTACAGCTGGTGATGGAATTCTTACTGCGCTTGCGTACCCTCGGCTTATCAGCCTCAGTGGCTCAGCGCCGGCTATCGGGTGTGGCCTTCCACTCCCGTCTCCTGGGTTGGCCCGATTTTACAAAAGTATTTTTGGTTACACAAGCCCTAAGAGGTTGGTGCAAGGAATATGTTAGCATGGAATGTCATCGCCCGATCTCTTATTAGTTGCTTTGCGCTTTAATTTCTGCATGATCGGCCACTTGTATTTCTCCCTTCGAGGCTACCCTGTTAGCAAAAAGTTTTAGTCTATCCTTTTTTGCCGCTCTTAGAATTGGCAAACTGCTACCTCCTTCTCGTTTCAAGTCAGGTGGGCTTCTCTCCAATGACGTACTGCTGGGGAATGTGTCGGTACGGCTTCGTATACGCCGTTCTAAAACAGACATTTTTGATAGATGTGCTTGGATTGTCCTGTACGTTTGGTCACCGAATACAGTGCATTGCGCCCTGCTTGTAGTCACTTCTTGGTCCACCAGGACCTATCCCCACTTACCAAGTTTCAGTTTACTTCTCTGTTTAAAAGATGTTTACGTATGTTGGGCTATGACTCTTGTTCGTTTGGGACTCATTCTTTTCGAATTGGCGCTGCGACGGAGGCTGCCAGGGCTGGCCTTCCTGAGTCTGAGGTTATGCGAATTGGCAGGTGGCGTTCATCCTGTTTTGCTACTTATATTCGCCCTGACTTGCTATAAAACAAAAACAAAACAAAACAAAAAATTATATTATTTTTTAAATTACTATAAAATAAAATAAAAAAAATTTTGACACGGTTTTGTTGCCTTATATTGGTTGTGGTTGTTCTAATTGTTTGTTTTTCATAGGTGCTCTTCATCCAGCCATCTGGTTTATCGACCACTCTTATGTATTTTGGGCGACGCAGAGAGAGGACTGCCGTTCGGGAGGCCGTACTTTGGGTTTTCGTGAGGTGGATGTCTTCTGGCGCGGAATCCGTGGTCTCTGGTGGCCTCAAGTCCTCCCTGAGGTGGTAGATATCAGCAGGTCCTCAACTGGCCCCGTCATTCTGGTGATTCATGCTGGGGGGAATGACCTTTGCTCCTTGAGGTTGGCGGAGCTCATGACCCTTATGCGGGCAGACATGGAGCGTTTCTCTTCCTTTTTTCCAGAAATGGTCCTAGTTTGGTCAGAAATAGTCACACGGGTTGTCTGGCATAGAGCTAGGGACTCCAATGCTATGGAAAAATGTCTTAGAACAGTAAATGTCCGAATATCCCATTTTATTAGATCCCGATCGGGTATAGTGGTTCGCCACCGGCAATTGGAAGGAGACAACAGGGCTTTACTACGCCCAAATGGTGTCCACTTGTCTCATATCGGACTTGATATTTTTATTTCGGGTCTACAGGATGGGATGCCATATTTATGTTGGGTGGTGGTCGGAGCCCCGTGTAGGTTTACAGTGGCGTCTCCGTGGCAGTACCAACATAAATAGCAGTATGGAGTTAAGGAAAAATGGCAGACTTGACCGCTGGGAGTCCAGCGGTCGGCATACAGCTGCTGATGAATAACGTTCGAGCAGTTCAAGGCTCGGGTTTTTCGTTTATAAGAGATAAGAGACAGTGAATAAAGCTGTAGACGATCACCACCCAACATCTGGTAGTCGTGTTATTTCCCTAGGACGTGGGGTGTTTGAAAGGAGGGAGGGGGTGGTGGTTACGGTTCCCCTGGTTATGGTTTGGGTTCTCAGCAGTCTGTGGGTCCCCTGACTGATTAAGGAGGGGGAGCGGGGACTGTTGTGACCCCCCCCTTTTTCGGTATTGGTAATCAGGTTAGCCCCCCTCCCTTCTTTCCCCCTCTCTTGAATAGTATTTATAGGTAGGCAATGCAGGGGTTAAAAGCACTACGTGCTTCCACCTGCCTTTCCTTTTCCGGGCTGTAAGGGCACCTCCTATTCAGTATTTAGCCCTTTGGTGCCGCCCCCCCTCTCCCCTTTTACGTCCGGACTGTTGTGACCCCCCCCTTTTTCGGCATTGGTAATCAGGTTAGCCCCCCTCCCTTCTTTCCCCCTCTCTTGAATAGTATTTATAGGTAGGCAATGCAGGGGTTAAAAGCACTACGTGCTTCCACCTGCCTTTCCTTTTCCGGGCTGTAAGGGCACCTCCTATTCAGTATTTAGCCCTTTGGTGCCGCCCCCCCCTCTCCCCTTTTACGTCCGGACTGTTGTGACCCCCCCTTTTTCGGCATTGGTAATCAGGTTAGCCCCCCTCCCTTCTTTCCCCCTCTCTTGAATAGTATTTATAGGTAGGCAATGCAGGGGTTAAAAGCACTACGTGCTTCCACCTGCCTTTCCTTTTCCGGGCTGTAAGGGCACCTCCTATTCAGTATTTAGCCGTTTGGTGCCGCCCCCCCCTCTCCCCTTTTACGTCCGGCCAGCAGTTGTCCCTCCCTCCCGCCCCTTTTGTTTGCTCTATGGGTTTTTTAGGTCATGGGTCTGGGAGTTCCCGGTTTTTCTGATCATTTATCTGTTCCTGATTTCTGTTTCTGTCTTTTAGTCTTTCCGATTATGCTTATTCTTAAAGTCACAGCTGGCGGTATGAACAAAAATAACAGAATGGAGTTAAGGAAAAATTGCGGACTTGCCCGCTGGCATACCGCTCCTGATGATTAACGTTCGAGCAGTTCAAGGCTCGGGTTTTTCATTGATAAGAGATAAGAAAAAGTGAATAAATCTGGTAGTTGTGTGGTTATTTCAATTGGAGGTGGGGTGCTGGAAAGGAGGGAGGGGGTGGTGGTTACGGTTCCCCTGGTTATGGTTTGGGTTCTCGGCAGTGACAGGGTACTGCAAGTCAGTAATATGACTTTGAGGACTATCTTACAGCTCCAGCACAGACAACTGACAATGTCTGGTCAAGTACCCAGGCATCAACTCAGCCTCCTGCTGCAGAGCCCCTCTGGTCCCCAGATTACAGGGCTCCATCATACACCCACACAGCTCCACGCTTACAGGCGTAAGACATAAAGTCTCCAGCAGCTTCACTCAGCGTGGGGGGTCCCTATGTCTATGCACTTCCACACTGGCATGGCTAACCAACGTCTCAATCTATAATGGTCTGCACTTCAGAGTGTCATATTGCAAAAGGCATGGACAATAGAATCAATGAGGAGAACCATTATAGGCTTTGCAATTGTATGATATGAAAGGCAAATCACAAGGCTCCTAATGTCTTGGGCACCTGCACAGGAGACTGTGTGACCCAAAGGTCCTGCTGCATGGACTACAATGCAATAACAGCCCACACAGACTGGTCACTGAGTGGCAGCATAAAAAAGGAAATATTCCTAAACTGTATAGAGAGCTCAGCCCCTTTGGGATAGAAGGCACCTATAGGTGAAACTCAAAAAATTAGAATATTATGCAAAAATTCATTTATTTCAGTAATGCAACTTAAAAGGTGAAACTAACATATGAGACTCATTACAGGCAAAGCGAGATATTTCAAGCCTTTATTTGGTATAATTTGGATGATTATGGCTTATAATTTATGAAACCCCAAAGTCACGATCTCAGAAAATGTGAATATTGTGAAAAGGTTCAATATCCTCGGCTCACAGTGTCACCCTCAAGTCAGCTAATTAATCCATGACACCTGCAGAGGGTTCCTGAGCCTTTACATTGTCTCTCAGTCTGGTTCATTAGGAATCACAATCATGGGACAGACTGCTGACCTGACAGTTGTGCAGAAAACCATCATTGACACCTCCATAAGGAAGGAAAGCCTCAAAAGGTAATTGCAAAAGAAGTTGGATCTTCACAAAGTGCTGTATCAAAGCACATTAATAGAAAGTTATGTGGAAGGGACAAGTGTGGAAGACAAAGGTGCACAAGCAGCAGGGACGACCGCAGCCTGGAGAGGATTGTCAGGAAAAAGCCATTCAAAAGTGTTGGGGACTTTCATAAGGAGTGGACTGAGGCCGGAGTTAGTGCATCAAGAGCCACCACACACAGACTGATCCTGGACATGGGCTTTAGATGTCGTATTCCTCTTGTCAAGCGTCTCCGGAACAACAAACAACGTCAGAGGCGTCTTACCTGGGCAAAAGAAAAAGAGAACTGCTCTGTTGCTCAGTGTCCAAAGTCCTCTTTTCTGATGAAAGCAACTTTGCATCTCATTTGGAAGCCAAGGACCCAGAGTCTGGAGGAAGAATGGAGAGGCACACAATGCAAGATGCTTGAAGTCCAGTGTGAAGTTTCCACAGTCTGTGTTGATTTGGGGAGCCATGTCATCTGCTGGTGTTGGTCCGTCTACCAGGAGATTTTGGAGCACTTCATGCTTTCTTCCACAGATGAGCTTTATGGAGATGGTGACTTCATTATCCAACAGGACTTGGCACCTGCCCACAATGCCAAAAGTATCAAAACCTGGTTCAATGACCATGGGATGACTGTGCTTGATTGGCCAGCAAACTCGCCTGACCTGAACCCCATAGAGAATCTATGGGGCATTGCCAAGAGAAAGATGAGAGACATGAGACCGAACAATGCAGAAAAGCTGAAGGCTGGAAGCATCCTGGTCTTCCATAGCACCTCAGCAGTGCTATAGACTGGTAACATCCATACCACGCCGCATTGAGGGGCCCAAACCAAGTACTGAGTACACAGGCATGATTAGACTTTTCAGAGGTCCTACATTTTTCTATTTAAAATCCTTTTTTAATGATTTCATGTAATCTAATTTTCTGAGATTGTGACTTTGGGGTTTCAGAAGCTGTAAGCCATAATCATCCAAATTATTACAAATAAAGGCTTGAAATATCTACCTTTGCATGTACTGAGTCTATCTTATACGAGCAGATTCTACCCTGATACCTTATGTCTGGTTGTGGCTCACAATTGCAGAGACCACGGGGAAGACGTCGGCCAGGGGGTTTCTTTAAGATGGTATGAGTGAGTTTTTTGTCGTGACGCCAGTTGTATTTCAGCAACAAGGGATGGAGTCCCCCTCAGTAGATGGTGATAGTGGTGCCCAGGTGTAGGAATGCCAGAGTGGCATAAGGGTTGCCTATAAGTCCCTTTAGGTGTGGCTGTACACTTGTCACGGTGCTCCTACCTGGATATACTGAAACCCCAGGCGTGGTCGTCCGCAGCCGTGCAACTAAAATGAATAGTGGGTGAAGGAATAATAAAAGGAATAGAGTCAAGACTTGATATAACCTTGAACAGCAGCTTTACTTGAGTGAACTTGCATCAGAAACAATCTTCAAACTTTAACTTGGTCACCAGCGAGCTTAAGCTTTAAATTCTGGCAGGCAAACACATTCGGCTCTGCTACATCTGATACTCTTTAGCTCTGCTGTACTGTCAGGATTAAATAGAAACTTTTCCTTTCTGCTGAACTTAACTTGCTGTAGTCTGACTCTGTCTTGATCTTTATCTTTATCCAAGGAACTACACTTCCCTGGCTCGTGAGGCTTGTTTGGGCCTCTAGGTCCAACAGAACTGATGGTGTTTTGCTGACTTAGTCAGGGCTCGCCCAACAGGGACGAGCTCCCCTGCTTCCTTCCCCTGAGATGGGGTACTATAGACTCTGCACACAACCTCTCCCCTAGAAGTGGAAGGCTAGACTGACCTTCACTAACTAAACTCCTCCCTAGAGGGAGAGAAGAGAATGGAAACAAGGTTCCATCCTCTGTCCCTGTAGCGCTGCCATTACTGCTGCCATCTGCTGGTGAACCAGGCACATTACAGACCTTTAGACCTTTAAAAATAGCACCAGGAGCCAGAGGAATCATCCCTGACGAAGATTAGCGAACTAATCGAAACGCGTTGGAGTAAACTTTGGTCCTCCTGGTCCACCGTAGCCACTGCCGTGACGTCACGCAGCGCTCCGAGCGAGCGCGAACAAGCGGCTCCTTTTAACCACGAGCTGTGCCACCGGCCGGGGCAAGCTCCATATATGTTTTTATAAAAAACAGTCATTACCATTAGGGCTCAGCCCCTACACCTTTCCTCATCCCGAACGGCACCAAAAAGAAAAGAAAAAAGAAGAAAACTAGAAAGACGCAGAAGAACAGCGCCTACAGAGGAACATCTAGGATAAAGACATCCCAATCAAACTGTAAGTCTCTGTTATAGTCACTGCGTACCTTCATGGTGCCATTCTGATTTAGAAAGTAATAGGGGGTATAGGTCGCGCAGTACCTAACATATATATCAGGCACATTACATGAAAACATAACAGTTGCATAGAAATAAATACCCATTTTTTGCAAGATCATAAAATAAATGCATAGATGACATGAAATTAGCCATAAAAGATAGTGGAGAGGTGTAAAAGGTGGTAATGCACCTCTGGGGCGTTACACAATCACTGATGGAAATCACTGACCAAACATTGATGTGTGAATAAGGCATTGCAGTACACAGTCTGGAGGGGCGAGGTCTCCTCCATGCCTCATCATACCACTGTACCAAAGGTGAGGGACAGTGGAGCAGTTATATTGAGGAAGGTGTTCCATACTCCTGTGTAAATAAAATGTTGGAGTAAGGTGCACCATCTTTATGAAGAGGCTCTTGTCAGGCTCCATTTATGATTTACTCAAGTTTCCTGATGTAAATTATTGTAAATACCGTATGTTGGGCCATGGTGGTCCTGCCACCTCCCTCTAGGATCTGCCTGCTTTCTTAAAAGGGGTGAGAGCAGCAGAGAATTGCCGCACATTTTTTGTACAAAATGATATTTGTGTAGGGATGAGCGAACCCTAACTGCAAACTTCAGGTTCATACCAAACTTTGGGAGTTCAGGTACCCGGACCTGAGCCCGAACTTTGACCTGAAGTCCGTCCGGACCTCGCGAACCCGAACTTCCACAGGTTCGCTCATCCCTATGTTTGTGCAAACATTTAAAGCTTTAGTTGGCCAGGAAACTGACGACTTCTGTAAATGTCTTCAAATTCATGTGAGGTCTGGGTGACCCCGTGAGTGGTCACTTCTAAGACGGTAATTATACACCTGAAGACAAAAAGGAAGCTTGAAAGAAAAAATGCCACCTGCCAGGGACTTCCCCTCCACCACACGTGGCTACTAATCAGTAACTTTTGTAATAAAGCGCAGTAAACCAGGATTTTGAGTCTGTGTGTCTACAGTATGTAGTGAGGAATGCGGCTCCGGAGGCAACAGACATGGACAAGCTGAGGACTAAAATTAAACACTTCACCTTTCACAATGGTAGGAATGGCAGCCAGGGCTTTAACCGAGTCCTCATTCAGCTGTTCGGCCTCATGGGACATGGTAAGTCCTCCTTCATCAACAGCTGCTTGTACGTCTGGGAAGATGGTGGCTACCAGAACGGGGCACAGTCTGCTATGAAAGATGGAGGGTGTACGATGAACAGACTCACCTACCCGCTCACCAGTAACATCACCCTGGTCGACAACCGAGGTTACGCCAAACTGGGGAGCTACGAAACTGGAGAATCCTTTGCCCAGCTGGGTAAGTGTGGGGAGCAGAGGACACATCTCTGGTGGCCATATTAGTCAGCCAATAGACAATGTGCCATGATATGCATCACACAGTGCGGGACCCCCTGTGCGGTCAGGATACAGCGTGTGTGCGTGTGTGGAGCATCACATCACTGATTTACACACATTTAGGCTCCATTCACACGTCCGCAATTTCGTTCCACATTTTGAGGAACGGAATTGCGGACCCATTCATTTCTATCGTGCTGCCCGGACACGGAATTGCGGGTCCGCACTTCCGTTCCGCAAAAAAATAGAACATGTCCTATTCTTGTCTGCAATTGCGGACAAGAACAGGCATATTCTATTAGTGCCGGCAATGTGCGGTCCGCAAAATGCGGAACGCACATTGCCGCTGTCCGTGTTTTGCGGATCCGCGGATCCATGGATCTGCAAAACACGTTGCGGACGTGTGAATGGAGCCTTAACAATCCAAATCATAAACTTGGCACAAACTGAAAATGGCGCGGGCACAATATTGTGGTGCAAAAACCCCTATGTTACTGTATGTGCCGCAATGTGTGCGATGCGGAGTGCTCACGATGGTCGAAGGAGTAACACAACAGTAACCCGAGTCATCCTGATTGATGCCGTATTTGTAATAAGCAATTATAAGTACTGATTAGAGATGAGCGATTTGAAGCTGACAAAGTGGAATTCGATCAGAATTTCAGGAAAAATTCGATTTGCGCCGAATTTCCTAGCGCTTCGTGGCACTTTTTCCTAAAATGGCTGCTGCACGTGTGAGGACATGGAGAGAGGAACTCTGGGAAGGCGGGATCACCCATAATGCCATGCATGCAGCCAATCAACAGCCAGCCCTGTGATGTCACAGCCCTATAAATAGCGGCAGCCATCTTAGATTCTGCCATTTTCCAGTGTACTAAAAAAAACGATTCACAAGTGCAGGGAAAGGATAGGGAGGAATCATTCCACAGCATTTCTGTAGAACAGGGTTCAGTCGGGGAGGTTACAGCCTGGGGAATAGGAGCAATCCTATTACACCTTGCTGCACTGACTGCGGATCCACATTGCCATTATACAGCTCTGTAATTCCAGCAAACCGTTCTTGTTATTGGGGTGTAAGTGCTGTGTGATACGGCCTTTAACAGGGGTTACTACAAGGAAATATTTCTACGTCTTATTTGCCCTTGTGCGGTGCAGTTATATGTTCTAAAGCATTTTTTGGCTTTTATTAGTGGGAAAAAAGGGCTTATTAGCCGTTGTGTGGTGAAGTCCGAAAATTACAGACTTTATTGGGGTGTTTTAATTTCCTTTTTATTTATTTTTTTGATCTAACAGTATGTCAGACAGAGAAGGCCCTGCACAGAGGCCTAAATGTTTCTGGGGCAAGCAGAGGTCACAGCAGAGTAAGGCTGGGTTCACACCTGAGCGTTTTACAGCGCGTTCCTACGCTCAACAGGCAAGAACCAATGATTCCCTATGGGAATGGTTCTCACCTGAGCGTTTTACAGCGCATACGAACGCGCTGTAAAACGCCCTACGTCCCAAGAAAAACAGGAGCTTCCTTGGGGCGTATGGTCGCACGTTCCCGTACATAGACTTCCGGGAACGCGCGACTATGGGCGTTGCTTGTTGCCGGAGCCGCGTCTGTAAATGCGCAATACAATTGCGCATACAGAGCTCTCTTTCGGTACGCTCAAGTGTGAACCCAGCGTACCGGGTTTGTGGCAGCATGAGTCGCAGCGAGAGGCCTGAGCTCCCGGTGTCATCTAGTGGTCGTGTCTTGACCAGCAACCCAGTGGTTCTTGAATGGTTGACTCGGTCATCCACTTCGTCCCAAGTGACATCAGACATCCCCAGCCAAGAGTCGGTGGGTTCGTCAGACAGAACCCTTAGTTGGCATGTCCCGGAATCATGCTCTGTGCCCTCACCTGTCCTCATCCTGCCTCTGTCCTTTTCTGTTCCCTCAGCCAGAGAAGTATTATATGCTGTGGGCTCAGCTCCACTATACAGCGAGGACAAGCTACCAGAGGACAGTCAGCAGCTACTGGCCAGCCAAGATGTGGAGGAGACATCGGCAGCTTCCTCCACTAGGCGGGCAAGTAGTGATGAGGAGAGTGTTGGGGAGCTAGTGTTGCAAGAGGTGAGGCTCCTGACCCAGAGACGGTTGAGGAGGACATCAGTGACGTGCAGACAGTACTCGATGATGATGTAGCTGATCGCACTTGGGAGCCAGGTGATGAAGAGGCTTCATCATCAGGAAAAGAGGGTGGCAGCTTGCCCGTGAGGCAGTGGCGGAGCCAGCAAGTTGCTAGCGTGGCCGGGAGGCAGCAGGGTGGCAGCAGTGGGAGGCCGGGAGCCAAATGTGCCCGGGGTAGACCACCCGCTTCGCAGGAGCCTACCTGCCTGGAAAGTAGTGGTGCAGGGGTTCACGGAGGCAGCGGCGGTAGCAGTCAGTCAGTGCGTAGTGTGGGGGTAAAATCCTTTTTTTGTTAAGCCCCCGGAGGAGGTGCCCATGGCCATTTGTACAATCTGTGGGCAGAAGGTGAAGCGTAGCCAGGGTGCCAATGTTGGCACCACGGCCCTGCGTCAACATATGCAGCATCACCATAAAGTGGCCTGGGAGAAGCGTGGCTCCAATGTGGTGGCCCAGCCTGCAGCAGCAACCGCTGTATCGCCCAGTGGCGCGCACCCGGTTTTAGGCAGTCAAGGCTCCACCACATCAGCCGAAGGCAGTTGTCTGTCCTTCCTGTCCTTCTGCTGGGCCTAATGCTCCTGTTCCTCCTCCTCCTACTCCTCGTAAGTCATTCTGTCAGCAATCGATCACCGAAGCGATTGCCAAGAGACAACAGTATGTGTGCACTCATCCAACAGTGCAGAAGCTGAATGTGCTCTTGTCCAAGTTGCTGGTGCTTCAGTCCCTCCCTTTCCAAGTGGTGGACTCTGCACATTTCAGAAAACTGATGGCTTGTGCCAAGCCGAGGTGGAGAGTCCCAAGCCGTCATTTCTTTGCCAAAAAGGCAGTACCAGCCCTGCACACACATGTAGAACAGAAGGTGGGCCAGTCCTTGAGCCTGTCGGTGTCTGCCAAAGTGCACGGCAGCGCCGACGTGTGGAGCTGTAAATACGGTCAGGGACAATACATGTCCTTTACGGCCCACTGAGTGAATGTGGTTCCTGCACAGCCACACCAGCATTTGGCCAGGTGACGCTGCGTCTGCCTCCACGTTGTCACGCCGTTGGTCCTGCGACAATGTCCGCCTCTCACTCCTCATCCTCCACCGTGTCCACAGCCTCCACTGCAGGGAGAATTCACAGTGCCTCTCCAGCATACTACATGTGCAGGGCACGGCAATGTCACGCTGTTCAGCACCTTGTTTGCCTGGGCAAACAAAATCACACAGGGGAGGAACTGCTCCGTGTCCTTCAGCAAGAAACCAAATCCTGGCTTTCTCCGTGACAACTCAAAATCGGAACCATGGTGACCGACAACGGGAAGAACATGGTGTCGGCGCTGCTTCAAGGAGGGCTGAGCCATGCTCCCTGCATGGCACACATGTTCAATCTTTTTGTCCTAAAAATGGCCAGGAAACTTTGCATGCACTTCAGCCACTCGCACACCGCAAAGCACAACCTGTAGCTGGCCAGCTAGGACCTGTCCTAGGTTGCTAATATGACTTTATACAGCTAAACCTGCCAATAACCTTAATACAGTCATTATGTTTACATGTTAAAGACAAAAGCAGAGTTATTTACTGTGACTTTATGTTTTTGGATGTCATGTAACAGTTAGGGTCCATTCACACGTCCGTTTTTTCTTTCCTGATCTGTTCCGTTTTTTCAGGAACAGATCAGGACCAGATCTGGACCCATTCATTTTAAATGGGTCCTGGAAAAAATCGGACAGCACAATGTGTGCTGTCCGTTTCCGTTGTTCCGTACCGCATGTCCGTTTAAATATAAAACATGTCCTATTCTTGTCCTGAAAAATCGGATCCTGGACCAATACAAAGTCAATGGATCCGCAAAAAACGGAAGACATTCGTATGTCATTACGTATGTCATCCGTTTTATGCGGATTCCGTTCCTGGAAATTAGGCTTCCTCCCCAGTATTAAATGTGCCCCCCTCCCTCTATATTCATTGGTGGCCAGTGCGGCAGTGCGGATTCCCAGTAAGTTTTCTACAGATCGGATTTTTCACTTCGTGAAAAACTCAGATCCGACAGTATATTCTAACACAGAGGCGTTCCCATGGTGATGGGGACGCTTCTAGTTAGAATATACTGAGTTTTCACATGTTTCCGTTTTTTGCGGATCCGCAAAAAACGGATGACATACGGAAATATTTTCAGCAACAACGGATCCGCAAAAAACGGACCGAAAATCGGGATGTAGACAAATACGGACGTGTGAATGTAGCCTTATATATTGTGTTCACAGAAGCAGGAAAGATAATATGCCTTTAAGATTCATTATATGGATGTAAAGTAAGCTCAATTACACAGCAGACACCACAGAAAGCATAGAGTTAAACTGTTGTTACTGAGCAGAAGGTAAGACCAATCACAGCCAGCCTCACACACAGCAAGAGTTTTGACCAATCACAGCCAGCCTTAAACACAGTCTGTGTGGGAAATTCCCCTAGCTAGTATCATTACACCAGAGGAGTGGAGCTGAACAGACATTCACTCCACTAAGAGCTGTGTTTTATGGAAGCAGAGAGGCCAAAATAGGTATTTAAAACAGTTATATAATGTTCCTACTGTTCATATAGTGATTAGAACTGTATACTGAACTAGTTATATGTATGTTTACTTACAGTTCCACCAAACCAATCCATAAAAACAAACCATGCAAATTGCATACAAACTGCAAACTGTTCATACCAGATCATAAGCAATTGTATAGAGCAAACTGCAAACCAAGTTGAGCAAGTAGAAGTATTAGTTAGACCTCAGATATACCTGATCTCAGAGAGATCATAAAGTGCTTAAATAACTTAAAGTGAGAGTACAGATACTGAAGAGAGAAATATATCCACCATTTTATGTGGAATGACAAGATTGAAGAGTTGAACCACCATCTTATGCATACCGCCATTTTGTGATACCTTTTCAACACGTATTATATACAGGGACTATCTGCTGCGGAGGCGGCAGTGTTATATATGAAGAAAAGTTGAAGTGAATAAAGACGTTATTTCAAGCATTTGTGTGCTCTTTAAACCTACTGTTTCCATAGAATAGCGCTAGAGTAATAGACTAAAAGTCAGAGATATCAAAATTCTTCGAATGCCACAGCGCAAAAGGCACTTCATAGTGCTGCACCTGCCACACACCCTCTTTGAGCTGCAGCGGCAAAACGGCATCCCCCAACATAGGCTGATATGCGACGTTTCAACCCGTTCGAATTCCACCCTTCACCCTCCTCTACTTGTAAAAGTGTTTTAATAGAACATATACTGTAGACATCTATGTGGAATCAGCTGACGACAGTGTAAAAGGAGTGCGCTTCTTCTTGATGCTAACATCGACCTGTAAGGCTGAGTTCATACTTGAGTTATTTGGCCCCGTGACTGCCCAAATAAGTGAAGTGTGCAGTGATTTTGTCAAGCGACGCCTGTCATCTGCATGTCATACGGACTCACAGTATTATTTCACTACCACAGCAGACTCCCTATGTGTGTTACTGCAAGGCACAGTGTTCTACACCCCTATACAGGCACAGTGTTCTACACCCCTATACAGGCACAGTGTTCTACACCGCTATACAGGCACAGTGTTCTACACCGCTATACAGGCACAGTGTTCTACACCACTATACAGGCACAGTGTTCTACACCGATATACAGGCACAGTGTTCTACACCGCTATACAGGCACAGTGTTCTACACCCCTATACAAGCACAGTGTTCTACACCGCTATACAGGCACAGTGTTCTACACCGCTATACAGGCACAGTGTTCTACACCGCTATACAGGCACAGTGTTCTACACCACTATACAGGCACAGTGTTCTACACCCCTATACAGGCACAGTGTTCTACACCCCTATACAGGCACAGTGTTCTACACCGCTATACAGGCACAGTGTTCTACACCGCTATACAGGCACAGTGTTCTACACCCCTATACAGGCACAGTGTTCTACACCGCTATACAGGCACAGTGTTCTACACCACTATACAGGCACAGTGTACTACATCACTATACAGGCACAGTGTTCTACACCACTATACAGGCACAGTGTTCTACACCCCTATACAGGCTCTCTGCAGCCAGGAAATAGCCGTTTTTTTAACGCGATTCACCGCAAATATATTGGATTGAACCAAATTTTTCCCAAAAAATTGGGTGACCGGCGAATCAAATTTTTGAACAAATTCGCTTATCTCTAATTGTAGTGAACAATAAAAATATAAATATGATTCATGGATGATACATAATCAGAGAGGGTAACAATGTATTCAGGGACGTACAAACACAATGTATAATACTGATTGGAAAATGATATACCGTATATACTCGAGTATAAGCCGACCCGAATATAAGCCGAGGCCCCTAATTTTACCCCCAAAAAATGGGAAAAATTATTGACTCGAGTATAAGACTAGGGTGGGAAATGCAGCAGCTACTGGTAAATTTCTAAAATAAAAATAGTAACCATTTTGACGACACTCCATAACCCATTTATGCAATTCAGTCTCTAGAGCCCCATATGAAGTCGTTAAACCACGTCAAGCTTTTTTTTGCCTTTGGAATCTTTTCCAAGTCAGCTTTCATTTTCCGCCACTCCCTCACTTGTTTTTCGCCAACACAAAATTCCCTACTTGCAATACTGTTATTGCTTTCTTCTGCTCTTGACACAACCTTGAGCTTGAAACCAGCTTCGTATGACCTGCGTTTTTGTTTTGGTCCGGGAATAGAAGTACTGGGTTCCATTCCTAACAGGATAAAAAAAAGACTTTGAAAAAGAATGCCAACTATGTTTGCATAGAGCAGCCTGTGTTGGGGCTCATACTATACACGCAGTGTTACTGCATGCGCTGCGTTACGGCCGGCGTGCAGGAGAAAAGAAGAGCGGTGATATCAACAGTCATTGGACCACCCACAGAGGCTGCAGAGGATGAGTGGGAGAGACTCCCATCAACTGGGCATTTATTTATGTATTTTAATATTTTTTATATTTATCAGGTTGTTTCTTTTTTATTTTTTTTTGTTCCTCCCTACTTCATACTTGGCCAGGGAGGGAGGGATGTCCAGGGGGAGGGGGGGGGATGTCCAGGGGGAGGGGGGGCTGTCCAGGGGGAGGGGAGGCTGTGCAGGGGCCGGTACTTACTGCTGGTGTAAATCTCGCGGTCTGCTCCCAGTGTAAATCTCGCGGCCCGCGTCTCTCACGAGATTTACACTGGGAGCTTAACAGAGGTGCCGCGCGGACGTGCTGGGAGCTGACCGGAGCAGCTGTAAAGGTAAGTAACAGCTTCTCTGGCCCCCAACATGTCATGGTCTGTATTATGGCAATGTAAGTTGCCATAATACAGACCTAGACTCGAGTATAAGACGAGGGGACTTTTTGAGCACAAAAATATGTGCCAAAAAACTCGTCTTATACTCGAGTATATCCGGTAATTGATATAATGTCCAAGTGGTAAATAAATACAAGAAGATATACCTGCTCGAAACTGAGCCACGTCCGCCCCCCGAGGCATGCTTTATGGTCAGCTTCCTTAATTTAGCCAAATTGGTCAACTGCTTTGATTTGGGTCTAAATGAATTCTCCCCAAATAAGGCCTCATGCACACGACCATATGTATTTTGTGGTCCGCAAAAAACGGTTCCGCAACGGTTCCGGAGATGTGGAACGGTGCGAGCCGGAAGCACGGAACGGAACCAGTATGGAGTGCTTCTGTGGTGCTCTGTTCTTTGCTTCCTTTCCGCAAAAAGATAGAACTTGTCCTATCTTTTTGCGGAACGACGGATCGCAGACCCCATTCAAGTGAATGGGGTTGCGATCTGCATGTTGCTGGCACATGGTCTGTGCCCGTGCATTGCGAATCGCAATTTGTGGCCCGCAGCACAGGCACGGAGCCATTGCGTTCGTCTGCAAGAGGCCTTAGGAACAGACCCTGGTGTGGTATAATGACAGATCAGGAAGGGATTGCTGTAGCAGAAGCCCTCTGTTTGTCTGTTGAGATATTTTGTTTCATTATGTCGAACCCCTGAGTAAGGTTTATAGACAAAATAAAGTTGAGAACTGTTAAGTATTAAAATACATTTCGACTCTCAAAAGGGTCGACTCTCGAAAGGGGATGTCACATTTGTGGGAATATTGTGGATTTTGGGGTACTTTCTAATGCTGTATAAAGAAATGTGGTTTTACTGCCTGGAGATGATTGGGTTACATACAGTATCTGACCTAATTATCTCCCAGGCACACGGGAGGCATTGTGTGTCCTGTATCGGAGTGTCCCAGATTGCGGGGTTATTTCCATTGGTCTGTGTGGTTATCACCCAGTTCTCCATCAGGTCCAGAGGGGAGGTCCCTTTGCATGGGGACTTGCATATAAGGCCAAGGGTGGCACCAATAAAGTCTGATCTTCTTACCCTCAACTCGCAGCCTCGTCTCGTGTTGTAGGGAACATCTATATTACTACTGACACTTGTAAGAGCTGCACAGCTACTGGGAATCCCAACCTGGCCTTGGAAGTCGCTGGAGCAACTCTACAGCAACACTCTTACTAGGGTAGAAGGACATCGCTAATGGTTGATACAGTTACATTTGGTGGCAGCAGTGGGATGGTCCTTCTACCCCAAGAGGCGTTCAGATTGAATGGGAAACCGATATGAGCAGCTAAAAAGGACGACCCTCAAGGATCTACTGGAAAGCCGTGGAGGGAGTGCCAGCAACGAGCTGCAACTAATTATTGCCCAGCGACCCCCAGAGCCACCCCCATTTTGCTGCATTTAAACGGTTCCTTGAGGCAGAGGGGGAGATCGACAGCTATTTGGCAGACTTTGAAAGGCATTGTGTATTTCACCAGGTACCCCCAGAGGAATGGGTTACCATTCTATCCAGCCAGCTATCCGGGAGAGCAGCGGAAGCATTCCAAGCCATCCCAGAGGACGAAGTAAAACTGACACAGCAGCTGTGGAAGGTCTGCAGTATTAAATTGCTACTTAGTTCACCCTACCATCCTCAGACGGCCTCTGTGAGCGTTTCCATGAAACCTTGAAGCAAATGCTCAAGACTTTCACCAGCGATCATAGAGACTGGGAGCGATTAAAACCGCACCTCCTATTTGCCTATAGGGAAGTACCGCAAGAATCAACTGGGTTTTCCCCCTTCGAGCTTCTATATGGGAGAAAGGTGCAAGGGCCCCTTGATCGCATCAGGAAGCACTGGGAGGGGGAAACGGAGAATGAAGGGACCCCAATCTTATCATACGTACTGGAGCTTCGCGACCGCATGGAGCAGCTGTCATGGACAGTCAAAGACAACCTCCAGGTGGCCCAAGGGCGGCAGAAGGTGTGGTATGATAGGGGTGCCCGACAATGCAATTTCTTTATAGGACAAAAGGTCTTAGTATTGAAGCCCATTAAGCAGGATAAACTGTGGGCTTCCTGGCAGGGACCCTATAAGGTGATAGAGAAGCTGTGCGATACAACTTATGTCATAGCCAGTTGTAAGGATGAGAGGCTAAAAAGAGCCTTTCATATTAATATGTTGAAAGAATACTTAGAGAGACCGGAGAATGTGTCGGCGGTATGTAGCTCTGCTACTGAGGACCTTGAGAACCTACCTTTACCTGACCTCTTAGAGAAGGGGTCACCCGCCGATCTCCTTAGCCAGATTCAGTTAGGGGACAAACTCCCTCCCACTGAGAGGAAACAGTTGCACAACAGTTGCACAACAGGCTAAGATACTTACTTTTTCCTAAGAGCCTGGGTACACCACTCTCACGACTCACAGAGTAGAAACCCCGGGACAAACCCAACTCCGACAGGCCCCTTTCCGCATCCCTGAAGCAGTCCGAGAGGGGATGCGGAAGGAAATTCATGAGATGTGGAGGTTAGAGGTAATCGAACCCTCAGACAGCCCCTGGGTATCCCCTGTAGCATTAGTGCCCAAGAAAGATGGTACCACCAGAGTCTGTGTGGACTACCGCAAGTTAAATGACAAGATGGTGACTGATGCCTACCCTATGCCCCGAGTAGAGGAGCTTTTGGATTGCATAGCCAGGGGACACTATCTAACCACCATTGACCTCTGTAAAGGTTATTGAGCAATTCCCCCTGGCCGAGGAGGTGATCCCCAAGTCGGCCTTTGTCACCCCGTTTGGCTTGTACCAGTTTAAGGTCATGCCATTCGGGATGAAAAATGCCCCAGCCACATTCCAGCGTTTGGTGGATAGACTCCTTGATGGCTTCCAGGATTTTGCGTGTGCGTACCTGGATGACATAGCAATCTATAGTGAGTCCTGGGAGGAACACTTAGCTCACATAGGAACGGTGCTGGATCAGATTCGGGCCACTGGCCTGACTCTGAAACCAGACAAATGCCATTTTGGAATGGCTGAGGTCCAGTACCTAGGACACCAGGTGGGGTGTGGGAAACAGTGACCTGAGCCTACTAAGATTGAGGCTGTCACTAACTGGCCCACACCTCACACCAAGATCCAAATACTGGCCTTCCTGGGCACAACCGAGTATTACAGACGCTTTATACAAGACTATAGAGCCATTGCCAAACCCCTGAGCGAAGTTTATGGACAAAATAAAGTTGCGAACTGTTAAGTATTAAAAGACATTTCGACTCTCGGAAGGGGATGTCACAAGAAATGTGGTTTTTCTACCTGGAGATGATTGGTTTACATGCAGTATCTGACCTAATTATCTCCAAGGCAGGAGGGAGGCATTGTGTGTCCTGTATGGGAGTCTTTATAAAGAAATGTGGTTTTCCTGTCTGGACTCTGGAGATGATTGGGTTACATACAGTATCTGACCGAATTATCTCCCAGGCAGGGTGGAGGCATTGTGTGTCCTGTATCGTAGTGTCCCAGATTGCAGGGTTATTTCCATTGGTCTGTGTGGTTATCACCCAGTTCTCCATCAGGTCCAGAGGGGAGGTTCCTTTGCATGGGGACTTGCATATAAGGCCAAGGGTGGCACCAATAAAGTCTGATTTTTTTTACCCTCAACTCGCAGCTTTGTCTCGTGTTGTAGGGAACAGCTTTATTACTCCTGGCACTTGTAAGAGCTGCACAGCTACTGGGAATCCCAACCTGGCCTTGGAAGTCACTGGAGCAACTCTACAGCAGCAGTCTTACTAGGGTAGAAGGACGTCGCTAACGGTTGATGCCGTTACAATTGCAAATTGGAATGGAAAGTGATTAATCATACATTACCATCAAACTTTTATCTCAAATACTGAGGCAGGGAACTATCATGAACCCTTTTGTCTAACTCTCTGGGGCTAAATTTTACACCAGATTTGTGAAGCACTGTTGGTGCTAAACCTTGTATATTAGGCCACTGCACCTTCGAAAGCTCCGACCCTTTCCTTTAAGCCTGGCCCCTTTCTCAGCAGTTAAATAAATGTGCAGAAACCAGTGATAAGCGAAGCAAGCTTCAGATCCTAGATCCAAAGTCGCTTTGGCCAAAACTTTGTTTGACTACGTCTCCGTACAGTATGTATGGGCTTCAGCGAGTTGAAATTTGTTATCACCAAAGTCTTGCGGGAATTCGGTGAATGACTTCGGCATTAGATTTTTTTACTTGAAAACCATTTTAAAACAGGTATCTGAAGTCGGCTTTGGTATGGACAGATACCTCGGTACGGAAGCCGGCTTCGGATCCAAGTTTTAAAATGGTTTTCAAGTTCTAAAATCAAATCCTAACTTATTCACCAAAGTCTCGAGAATTTGCCGGAGCCCATACATTTTAATGCTGTATAAAGTCGGATCTCCGTACAGTATTAAAATGAAGATTTGAGCAAAGCAACTTCAGATTAGTGTTGATCGCGAATATTCTATTTGCAAATTTTTATCGCGAATATCGGCACTTCGAGAATTTGCGAAGATGTAGAATATAGTGCTATATATTCTTAATCGCGAATATTGTCCTTTTTTTTTTCATCAGTAACCTCCCTTCTTGCTTGAGGGCCAATGAGAAGGCTGCAATATCTTTGTCAGAGCTTAGCAACATCCCTAGCAACCAATAGGAAAGCTGCCTCCCCCTTACTATATAAGAACCTCCCCAGAAGCCATTTTCTGCTTCTTTTTTTTTTTGCCGTTCTGAGAGAGAGAGAGCAGTGACATTGCTGGGCTCTGTGCTTCCATCTGGATCCTATTCCTTATCCAATTACATTAGTTAGTTAGTTAGCTGATATATATAATACAGATAGTTAGTGGGAGATAGTCAGGGTAGGTTAGATAGTGATATAATGGAGCTGATAGGGTCCAGTGCAGGGTGTTAGGCAGTGTGATAGGGATTACTGTTTCTCTGCTGTCCATACATACATGCTACAGACATAGCGCTGTGATGTCACAACAATACCATATTTTTTGCCCCATAAGACACATTTTTCCCCTAAAAGTGGGGGGAAAATGCCCCTGTATCTTATGGGGCAAATACTAATGAAGCACTTCCATTTTGGAAGTGGTCATTAGTACGGGAGGACCAGGATGCGGTGAAGGCTCTGTACTCACCGCTTCCTGGTCCTCCGTTGTCGGCTGTGTAGGCTGCGCACAGCATGAGGACGCTTTGTGACCTCACCCTGTGCGCACCAGGTCACAGCACAGCAGACAGAGGAGGTGAGTAGCGCAGTCGTCCAGGAGCAGGAGAGGTAAGTGTTGTTTTTTTTTTATTTGCTCTGTGGCACTGGGGACATCTGAAATGGCACTAGGGAATATTAAATGCCACTGGGGGCATCTAAATGGCACTGGGGGCATATTAAATGGCACTGGGGGCTCATAAATGGCATGTGGGTCATAAATGGCACTGGGGCACATAACTGGCATGGGGGCTCATAATGGGGCTCATAAATGGCATGGGGGCTGATCTGAGGCATGGGGGTCTGATCTGAGGTCTTACTGGGGTCTTATTAACATTAGGGGTCTGATCTGAGGTCTGATTAAGGGGCTTAATAACATTGGGCGTCTGATTGGGGCTGTCAGAGGAGGTCTGATAACATTGGGGGTCTGATTGCTGGCCTGATCTGAGATCTAAAGAAAAATATTTTTTTCTTATTGTACTCCTGTAAAACCTAGGTACGTCTTATGGGCAAAAAATACAGTACTTAGAAATCAGTAATATCTACTCAGACCTGTTAAAATGTCAAGTTGCATGTATTGCAAAAAAAATATGCGCATCATTGGTGCCGATTTGCCCAATCTCGAAAATAATGACTGGAGATCACGAATTATAGATTTCGCATATTTATTGCAAATATGTGAAAAAATTGTGAAATATGGTGAAAACGAATATTGCCTATGCAGCTCATCACTACTTCAGATCTAGGAACCCAAAGCTCGCTTCACTCATCCCTAGTAGAAACCTTAGCTGCAACAAATTACTCCACAATCACACCAATGTGCACAATCAGGCTGGCAATGTCATTACACCCAGTCGCCCCTAGGGGGCGCTGTCACCACTTAATATGTATAGCTTGGGTGTGTCTAGCTGAGAGAAGAACAGGAAGTTAGTGGTTAGTGAGTGGAGGAAAAGTGTATGAAAGAGAGAAACAGGCGTGGTTTACCATGTAGTCTGCTATTTCTACCCATGGTCATGGCCAAGCTAAGGGAGTACATCTAACATTTATCTACAGCAGCCAAGCACCAGACAGTGAGTCTATGTCTAAATATGAAGCAAGCCTGGGGAGGGCTACAGCTGAGTCTAGCTTATGGACCTCATCAGCACCATTGCTTGAGAGTAACTTTCTAAGTGCCAAGACACGTCTGGATAATTAGTGCGCAGAATTGTCCTTATTCACTAGAAGCCTTCCGGGACACAGTGGAAATTAGTGATGAGCGGGAGGTGCCATATTCGATTTTGCGATATTTTGCGAATATTCGTCTTATATTCGTCTTATATTCGTCGAAATCGAATTTTCGTCATTATTCTATTTATCGTGAATAATATGCAATTTAATTATTCGCGTATTTTGCGAATTTAACTGTATAAGGCAACTTTCCTATTGGTTGGCTATTATTAGCGAAGATAACGAATATAGCGCTATATTCTCTATATTCGTTCATTCTAGCAAGCCTATATATTACTTTGCCTATTTTTTGCAATAAATAGAATAATGACTCAGTATGCTATTTATTGCAAAAAATAGGCAAAGTAATATTCTCGCATTGCGAATCCATCTTAGAGCTGTCCATAGGCAACTTTCCTATTGGCTTGCTAAAATTAACGAATATAGAGAATATTGCGCTATATTCGTTATCTTCGTTATTTGTATTTTACGAATATTCGCTATATTGCTATATATTCTTGTTTTAGAATATGACGAATATTCTAAAAAACTAAGTTATAGCAACATAGTGAATATATTCGTTATTTAGAATATTCATCTTTTTTTTTTTTAATGTGTACTATTATTCCACTTTGGCATACTCCTCCCCGAAAAGCGTCCCAGTCACCATGGGAACGCCTGTGGGTTAGAATATACCATCGGATCTGAGTTTTCATAATCGCAGGGAAAACTCAGATCCGATAGTATATTCTAACCCACAAGCGTTCCCATGGTTACGGGGACGCTTGTCGGGGAGGAGTATGCGAACAACTGTACAGATTGGAAAAAAGAAAATGTGAATATTCTAAATAACGAATATATTCACTATATTGCTATATATTCGTTTTTTAGAATATTCGTCAATTTGTTTTCCATATGAAAACATGATTCCTTCCTGCTTAAGTTGCTTGTGGGCCAATGACTCATTGACCCACAAGAAAGAAGCTGTGAGGATTCATGTTTTCAGATGTTAAAAAAATGACGAATATTCGATATAGCGAATATACTGTATAGCACTATATTGAAATATTTGTGAATTCTCGAAGTTGTGATATTCGAAAAAAATAATTGTTATTTAAATATTCGCGCTCAACACTAGTGGAAAACCTAAACCTTTTTAGCGAACTATCCTGCAAATAATGAAGCAGAAGTGCTTGCCTGCCGCGAGGGGAACGCTATTATTGGATAGCTCAAAATAAGTAGAAAACAGCATTTTTTTTCCATCTGAAGTGAACACTGTTCACTTCAAATGAAAAAAAAATGACGAATATTCTAGAAAACGGATATAGAGCACTATATTGAATATAGTGCTATATATTTGTTTTTTTAGAATATTCGTCATTTTTTTCCATCTGAAGTCATGATTCCTCCCTGCTTAAGTTGCTTGTAGGCCAATGACTCATTGGCCCACAAGCAAGAAGCAGGGAGGAATCATGTTTTTACTTGGCAATTGAAAATTCCCATTACGAGAATTCGCATTACGAAAATTCGCAATCAACACTACTCCTAAAGTCAAAGTTGCTGCAGCCCTCTCATTGGCCCGCAAACTAGAAGCAGGGAGGGATCATGTGTTCAGATGGAAAAAAATGACGAATATTTGATATAACGAATATATAGCACTATATTCCAAATATTCGCGAATTCTCAAAGTGGCGATATTCGTGATAAAAATTTGCTTTTCGAATATTCGTCCTCAACACTAGTACTGACTACCTGAAGACAATTGATTTTGTAAATGTTCAACTGTTTGATAACAACTGACTCCTCATCATTTCCACTACTAAACCCAACATTTGCACCTTACGGTGCTGGCGTCACGAACCAGGGGCCCAGCCACCAAAGCACCTTAAACACCAATTACCATTAAGGGCACCTCAACCAACATCTGGCTGGTGTTCCCTTCCACAGAGAGTGCCCCGGAGGATTTCGTGCTGTCTTCCCATCCACTGTATGCCAGACTAGGGAGACATCTGCTAACCGTGAGTACATAAACTATTGCACCCATCGGCCCACCGTGAGCCTCACGTGTTTCCCCTGTGGTTTGGTAGCATTCCAAATGTACTTACCTGCTCCCACTACTCAGTTCTGGCTCCCAGGTTGTTCCTGTCTGCCCATATCCTCACAGATGGGGTTACATGCGCTGCTGCAGCCAATCACTGGCTTTAACAGTGACACATCCCAAACAGCTCTGTGTAATATCAGCTATTATAAAATATGCCATAAATACAACTAACAGAATCCTTCCCTGAATGATCAGCTATTGATTCCCGCTCACCGCATGGCTTGATCATGATTGGTATCTCAATAGCAGTATGTCCTAGTCAACTGACCATAAAGTCCTTCATCAGTACTGATGATCTTATACACATTTGGGGTGGAAGCATCAATGCAGTGCATGGTTAGTGTAAGGTTACAACAGTCCTGCACTCATCGTCACGTCGAGCCCCAACATCTCACTTCTTACACTTATAATAATATTTTTTTAAAATGTCATCATAAATTTGAAAAGCAAATTGTAAAACTAGTTGAGAAGGGAGATACCAGATACGTTTTATCCATAGATGTGGACAATAGCTGAATATATGGGGGGGTAAATTATTAGTATATTATCCCCTCTCTGGCTCTGTCCTAGGACCCCTGCTCTTCTCTATCTACACTTTCGGCCTGGGACATCTCATAGAGTCCCATGGCTTTCAGTATCACTTTTAAGCTGACGACACACAAGTCTACCTCTCTGGTCCAGACATCACCACCTTACTATCCAGAATCCCACAATGCCTATCTTCCATATCATCCTTCTTCTCCTCTCGCTTTCAAAAACTTAACATGGATAAAACAGAATTCATCATCTTTCCCCCATCTTGCTCCACTCCCCCAACAGACCTATCTATCACGATCAATGGCTGCACACTCTCCCCGGTCAACCAAGTCCGCTGCCTTGGAGTGACCTTGGATTATGCCCTCTCCTTCCAACCACACATCCAAGCCCTTTTCACCACTTGCCGCCTCTAACTTAAAAAACATCTCCCGCATCCGCGCTTTCCTCAACTTTGAGTCTGCGAAAATGCTTGTACATGCCTTCATCATCTCCCGCCTAGACCACTGCAACATTCTCCTCGGTGGCCTTCCATCTAGCACTCTTGCACCCCTCCAATCTATCCTCAACTCTGCTGCCCAACTAATCCACCTCTCACCCTGTTACTCCTCTGTATGTCCCCTCTGCCAATCCCTTCACTGGCTCCCCATTGCCCAGCGAATTCAGTTTACAATACTAACAAATACATACAAGGCCGTCCACAACCTGTCCCCTCCCTACATCTCTGAGCTACTTACCTGATACATCTCCACACGCAATCTCCGATCCTCACAAGACCTCCTTCTCTCCTCTCCTCTTATCACTTCTTCCCACAATCGCCTCCAGGATTTCTCCCGTGCATCTCCTATACTCTGGAACTCGCTGCCCCAACATATCAGACTCTCACCTACAGTGGAATCCTTCAAAAGAAACCTGAAAACCCACCTCTTCAGACAAGCCTACAACCAGTGACCCTGCTGCCTCTATACCGCCATGACCAGCTTCACCCGCACCTACTGTGTCCTTCTCCCATACCATGTAGATTGTAAGCCTTACGGGCAGGACCCTCTCTCCTTCTGCACCAGTCTGTAACTTGTCTTGTTTATGATTAGTGCAATTGTCTGTATTATGAATGTGCACCGCTTATCATATGTACAGCGCTATGGAATGAATGGCGCTTTAATAATAATAATAATAATAATAATAATAATAATAATTAGTGTATTATTGTTATTTTAATATCAATTATTTGACGCCAAGTTTAACTTTTCAGCAAACTTGTTGCCTCTGGACAAACCAGTTGACTGGAGTAAAGGATTTGAGCTGTCAGCCCGGATTGTGGAAGCAGAACCTTATGTGAAGGCCTCGGATTTCATCATTCCTGTCTTTGTTTACAGGTATGAGCGGCGCGTTTCAGTCCTCCAAACACTGTGATGTGATTTCTACTATAACTTCAGAAGCTCTGCTCAGGTTTCAGGTTGGGAAGGACCCTTGACACATAACTTGAAGGTCTTTGGCCCAAATGCAAAATCTGTGTCACGGATGAGCGGATGTGAACCCACTGTGCCACTGACTGGCTATACTCTGGAGGGGCATGTCTAAACAAGTACCTGGTTTTCACTAGAGCCTTAGATGGTGAGGATAGACTTGAGCAGTTAGGGTAGTTGCCAGGGGCTACTCCAGAGCAATCCCCGAGCCAGTGGCAGCTGGTCTAGGCAGACCAGGAGGTACCTCAGTAGGTACCGAAGCGTAGTCAGGCAGGCGGAGTCGTTACCAGGAGCAACAGTGCAGGACCGAAGGACGAGGCAGAGGCGTAGTCAGACAGGCAAAAGGTCAGGGCAGGCGGCAAAGGTACAGGTCAGGCAACAGGAGAGTCAAGGCAAGCAGGCAGTTATCAGACAGTTAGCAGAATCCAGGAACGAAGTACAAGTCAGGAACACACATAAGTATTAGGATCTAGAAAAACACACTGAGGCATCTGGGAAGGGGGCTGAGCCACTTACAGTAAATACCTGCAGGAGAGCCAGAGTTGGTCAGCGAGGTCACCTGACCTAACCAATACATCCCAGGGAGTGATGAGCTCCACCCTTAGAGCAGTGTAACATGAAACCAGCCAAACTTATGCTGTGTCCAGGGCTAAGTGGAAACTGTGGAGCAGAATCCTCAACAATAGAGTTGAGCGGACACCTGGATGTTCGGGTTCGTCAGGTTCGGCCGAACTTGAAAAAAAAGTTCGGGTTCGGGACCCGAACTTGACCCCAAACCCGAACCCCATTGAAGTCAATGGGGACCCGAACTTTTGGGCACTAAAATGGCTCTAAAATAGTCCTGGAAGGGGCTAGAGGGCTGCAAAAAGCATCAAAATATGCTTAAGAGCATGACAACTGTTCTGCAAACAAATGTGGATAGGGAAATGACTTAAACTAACATAAAATACATAAAAATAACAATCTGGATCTAGGAGTAGGAGGTTGAGGAGGCGGTGGATGGGTGGATGTGGCGGTGTAGGTTGACGTGGCGGTGTAGGTGGAAGCGGCGGTGAAGGAGGAATAGGTAGCCAACACTGATTTGTGTTATTTTTTTTTTTTAAATTGGGGTATCCCCAAAATATTGGGACATATAACAATATAAAACAAAGAATAAGTGCCCTTGAGTACAAGAATGGATGGTTGAGGCCGGTATAAATGTCTATTCTGCACAAGGTACGGACAAGTCCTGTGGGATCCAGGCCTGGTTCATTATAATAAACGTCAGCTTGTCCACATTGGCTGCGGCCTGTGATAATGCTCTCTGCTAATCACACGTTCACACTATACACTGGCTGCAGGGCAGGTCAGCACCTCCAAGGCTGACAAAGCTTCTCCACATGTCGGCCATGCTAACCCTGCCTTCTCAGGTGCTGGCGGTGCCCCAGCTGTTTATGGCGACCTCTTCCTCCTCCTCTGCCTTCGCCTTGTGCTTCCACTGTGCCCCCGCTGTCAGGTGGGAATGCCATCAGCAGCGTGCGCTTGTAGTCGCGCATCTTCCCATCAGTAACAGATGTTTTCACTAAATTTAGTTCCCTGTCACCCAGGCACAGCAGGGGTTCATTCACGGCAAAAGGGGGATCATGTCAGCCAGCAATAGAACAGAGGATTTTGAGAGATTAAGGCCCCTGTCGCCCAGGCACAGGTATTTGTGGCCTAAATATGACAATCACTTATGCATGTCTTATCCCAGATGTGCAGTATATTAGAGGGTTTTTTCACCCCAGTATGCCAAAGCAGTATTTCTGGACTTGCAGACACACAGATAGCCTGTGCTGGTGCACTATCGTTGCATAAAATGGCTGCCGATTATGTATTGATATTGACTAACTGAAGAAAAAAAAGTTCGTTTTCAGCAGTAGTTGGCTCGGGGCAGGCTTAAAAAAATTGTGCACTGCACCCACAAAACACTTTTGCTGTAGATCGCTGAGTACATAAACCAGTTCTTGATAAGATTCCTCCCTGATCTCTCCCTCACAGCAGCTGCAGCCTCTCCCTACACTAATCCGAGCAGAGTGACGGGCGGTGCTACATGACTCCAGCTTATATAGAGGCTGGGTCACATGCTGCACTGGCCAATCACAGCCATGCCAATAGTAGGCATGGCTGTAATGGCCTTTTGGGGCAAGTAGTATGACGCTTGTTGATTGGCTGCTTTGCAGCCTTTCAAAAAGCGCAATAAAAATCGCCAAACACTGAACCTAAACTTTTACATAAATGTTCGGGTTCGGGTCCGGGTGCCAAAAACCCTAAACTTTACAGTTCGGGTTCGCTCAACTCTACTCAAAAGCAATCACACCTACAGAAACAGAGCCCAGGACCGCTTAGGTGAAATGGGAAGCTCCAGCCATGGGAAGCTCCAGCTAAGCGCGGCGATAAGCGGCGATAAGCGGAGGAACAGCGGCGTACAGTAGCCTCTGTTACAATCTGTATCAATGTATCAATGATACCACATATGGCAATTAAAGTCTTTACCAGGGGCGTACACAGATCGTATAGGGCCCCATGTAAAACTTAGTACGAGCCCCCCCGTCTTACCCAGTTTTCAAGTATACGTCCGTCAGTAACTCGCAGGCACTGCGACACACAAAGTGCAACTCCCCAGATTTCTGATGACTTTAGACTTTTTTTTAATAAAGCAGAAACATTTTTAATAAATATCAATTGTAACTAGAAAAGCTACATTTTCTGGGGAAATTGTGTGACGTGTTCTTGCCTCCACCAGTAGTCTACAACTGGAGTGGGCGGAGTAACTGGGTGGAGTGGGCGGAGTAACTGGGTGGAGTGGGCGGAGTAACTGTTGTGTGGTTGGAGTGGCTGGAGTAATTGTGGAAAGGCTGGACTGGGCAGAGTAACATTATGGAGTGGGCAGAGTAACTGTGCGGAGTGTTTGGAGTGAGGAAAGATAGGAAACATTACACTAACCAATTCATTGATCAAATTTAAAAAGTGCACATGACAAGCTTGATAGAGTGAGAAATGCATTTCAACTTTTAGTTATTTATATAGCACATTTAATTGCAATGTTGTTGCCCAAAGTGCTTCACAGTTACATTAAAACATACATTTATAAAAACATTAGCAGCCGATCTGTGTAGGTGAGCTTGAGAATGAGGGAGTGCTGGCAGTTTAGAGATCATGTCCTGATTTTTCAGCTCACACTCTAGTTTTGAACATTCCGCCATTCATTCCTATGGGACCAATTTCGCCACAAAAACGCTGATATTTCGTGAACCATTCGGCAAAACGTTCTACAAAGTAATAGCACACCAATCGGGAACAATCCGCACGTTTCGGTATATTACTGTCTATGTAGTGTAAAAACTGTGGGAGGAGTTAGGGTGGTAAATTTGGCTATAATAATAAGAATATATATGTGAGATAACAGTAAGTGGACTTGCCATGCAAGAACACTTAATAAAAAATTGGCTTTGGTGCTTCAAAATTACCGTGCTCATTCTCAACACTATATTTTTCCATATAGTTACAGCAGAAAACAGGCGAATATACATTGATTAATCTCCTGTTATCACAAAGAGGTCTGCCTGCAGCCACCACTAGGGGGAGCTGAGTGCATCTCTTTGTATTGAGCTCCCCCTAGTGGTTGCTGTTTGATAATTTAGTCTTCAGTTCCAATCAGAGAAGTTCAGAGTGGACCCCTATCCCCAGGGCCCTGTAGCAGTTGCGTGATCTGCCTACATTGCAGGTACACCACTTTTCTCTTCTGATATGACATCAGGGCCATATTCCAGAGCCTGGCTACGCCTGCTACCTCTGCATCCCCTACAGCTTCCCCCCTGATAGCATATTAGTTTTACCTCCATAAACTTAGGGAACAACTGATTTATGTGATATTTGTTATTATTCAGTGTGCAGCAGTTGCCAACTCCCCAGCTGAAGGATGAGCTGAAAGAAATACTTCATACTGCCACACAGCTCACAGGTAAGTGTCCACAGATCCAGCATGTCTGTATGGCGGCCGGTAGGACCTCTGTCAAAGAAGAGAACGATGAGCAGGTTTTCTAGAGTAGCCTTCGCCTCCTATAAGACAATGGAGGACGATCCACGTTCCAGCATCTCAGCCTCCCATGACTTTTATGCAGAATCTGTTATTGTAAATACAAGCATTCAGGCTCAGACTGGCCCCTGAGCAAGGTGGGCCCCGAGTCTCCCACCCACTGCACAAGTGGCACATGGCACAGTAGACTGACTGCACTACATATAGATAGGCCGTGTACAGCATCGCAACCAGACTGCGTTCACATGCATTGGGTTTTCCAAGTCTTTACAACAGATGAGCTATCATCTGGATAGGTCATCAGTATTTGATGTGTGGTGGTCCGACACTCGGGACCCCCGCCGATCAGCTGTTTGAGAAGGCACCGGATCTCCTGTGACCGCCACAGCCTTCTCCCTGCTCACCAAGCTCAGCATCATACATTGTATAGCGGCCGCGCTTGTTATCGGGCTCAGCCCCATTTACTTCTATGGGTCTGAGCTGCTCCTAGGTCATGTGACCGATGAACATGACATCACTGGCCTAGGACAAGCTGGAGAAGTTCACGGTGATGCTGTGAGCGCCGGTGCCTGCTCAAACAGCTGATCGGCAGGGGTCCAGGCTGTCGGACCCCCACTGATCAGATACTGGTGATCTATCCAGAGGACAAGTCATCAGTTATACAATCTCGGAAAACCCCTTTAACAAACGCCCCAGTTTATTATTACAGATGCATCAGATGGCTGAGATGACTTCTAGGTACAGAGGCAGGACAGCCAATATCCTCTTTCATCAGGGACCTGCCTTCTCATAGTCACTGCAGGGGCCCCATAATCAACCATGTGCAAGGTGGCCCCGGAATGAATGGTACTGGTGGGCCCTCAGCATCCCAGTCTGACGTGCAGGCATTAGCAGAACTTCATTGTAAATGTAATCATGACCCGACAATGGGAGGTTTTCATCTTGTTGCTCTTGTTTCAGCCGTCGTTCCCATCGTTGTCCTCACTCATCGGACTCACAAGAACTATCCTCAAGTCGAAGCCATGTTCAGGGACATTGGAACAGAGAAGTTTTTTCCTCTTGAAAATTACACTGAAAAAAATCCAAAGAGAAAAAAGGAAACTGACGAGGAGATCATCCAGTTTCTATATGAAGTCATCAGCGACGCTAAGTTCCGAGCTAGATATCCCCGGGACGCGGATCAGGAGATGATTGATCGGAAGGTGTTTGTACTGAGATATATTCACGACAGAGAACTGATGATTCAGAGACAAAACCTGGACACACAGAGAAATCTGGAGATCAAGGGGGCAGAGCAGGTCTTCAAACTGAGGAAGGAAGAGGAGGAAAAAGAGCGGCGAAGAAATACGGAATTATTTAATGAAAAATTAGAGAAGATGCGAGGAGAATTCCAGAGACAGCAACTGCGGGACCAGTATGAACACGAAAAGAGAATGAAAGAGCTGAAAAAGAAAGGAAAGAACAGGAAGAGCAAATAACAGGACACAAGGTGTAGACGGGAGGACGGTGGCCTCTGTGGTGGCTTTATCCCTCAGGGTGAAGACCCATAGTGCCTCATCTGTAATAGGACAAAAAAACATAAGACAACGGCTGCAAGTAAATGAATTATATGAAGAAAATAATGACCGTAGAAATCCAAAGAGAGAACTGAGTATTAAAGTGTTCCGGTACTGCCTTGTGACATGTCAGAGTGACAGATAAAAAAAGTCTCTAGAATCAGGAGAGAGAAGCACATATCACACTCTCCAGGGGTGGATTGGCCATAGACCTTACAGGGAGATTTCCCGGTGGGCCGATGCCCAGGGGGCCACCTGAGTCCTTCTCACAGCCAGCCAGTGGCAGTTTTTAGGGATGTATTTTGTGCTGCTGGCAGTATTTTGAGATGGACTGTGGTATTTGGCCCTGTTCGGGTGGTATAATGTGCCACAATATGGTATTGCTGGCCTTGCCTTCCATCAAATTTGAATCGACTAAAAAACAGGGCCACTTTTTGTATTTTTTCCTTGCCACTTTAAGTTCCCAGGCCGCCTATGCACTCTCTCTCCTGACTGGAAGACTGACCTTTAGTGCTTTACACGGGGAAGCCCCCAGCCCCCGCTCCACTTGTGTGGTCTCTACAGGATGATGCTTATCGGCCTCATTCCTCAGAATGTCTCACAGTAATATTGTATTTTTGGCCCACAACAACCAGAGCTCAGCTTCCATGTTGGGTTCATCATTCCCCCATTATCCTGCACACAGGGAATCAGGCTTCTCTTTTTCACGGACCATCCTGTTCCAAGTTGATTGGTAATCAGGTCCCGTGTGGTCCAGACGGTTCTCAGGACAAGGACTGATGTTTTAGACACTAATATCTATTATCATGTGTAATCTGATTACATCTTTGCTGTCATTTCACAACATTTATGTGTATAAATAAATAAATCCGATCTCCAGGTTCTTGTTCACATTTACTGTTCCTCGTTGTAGTATTGGAAGGCCTTCATTGCTCCCGTGGTGCATGTGGCTCTCCCGTGGCTGTTCTTACCAAAACACACAGAAAGTACAAGAGTACATGGCTATACATCTACCACACACAAGACTGACAACAGTGGGTAGGTAGGTGAGCGGGTGACCTACAGTAGTTCTCTACCTCTAGGACTTCTATCCAAAGTCGCACAAGGTAATGCATGAAAGAGCCGTGGTGGAGAGAGGATTCTTATGTGGTAACTGTCAGAGGAGAACAACATCCGTACGGGAGGAAGAAAAGAGTGTGAAAACGTACAAACATTCATCTTCTATACATTCAGTATTCACAAATGTGAGGAATATGGATTAATATTTACTGTCAGCCATGTCCTCACACCCCCATTTGCTGACAGATAGCAGAGGTAGTGAACTTCACAGGAGGGCCCTGCTTCAAAGTCCCAGCCCTGATTGTCATTTGATTCACCTCTTGGTATGTTCATCAGTGTACATGCAAAATAAGTTGGCAAGGAAGAAAGCCCCAGGGGTCCAGGCTTCAAGGAGGCCCCAGGTGGAGAAGGTCACACCTCAATCAACCAAGCTACATCCTGCAGGATACCCCCCCAGTAGGAGGTATCAGCCCTTGCCAGGATCAAGGATACATTCCAGACATGTTGGCACCTACATTTCATAAGGAATTATGAATCGCCCGGCCATCGCAGGCGCAAACCGGATACATATTTGTGTCCCGGTGGCCACGATGTATGTGCCCATGGGCTTTATTTGATTGGGGCATGCCAGGGAAATTAGATATCTATATCTCCCCACAGAAACCAAATACCGGTACCATGTTTGGACTCTAGTTGTAGCCAGAACCCAGGCGGATCAATTGGCCCTGGAACCATCTTCCTGCGACATTCTGTTCTGGGGCTATGAGCCCTAAGGTGTTTTATGGATCATTTGCTCCCAGCTCCAGAGAAGGGGGGGTGGACCCTACCCATAGGCTGGGAGGGGCGCAGCCGGCTACAGGTCAGAAGCCCATGCAAGCCGGCGGGCGGGGTCTTTTCTTAAGGGGGTCACATCGTGCCAATGAGTTTGGAGAGACCAGGAACCAGCTGACCTCACTCCCCCCACGTGACTGCAGCCACGGCCTATTTCACCCTTATGACCCAAAGGAGCTTCCATTTACCCGGTGACTGACTTTTACTCTGCTTAACCCTGTTGTACCCATATCACCTGTATATCTAACCTCAGACCGCTGTATATATTCTCTGTGTGTATAGTGTTATATCTAGTGAGCCCTTAAGGCGATTAAATATATAATTTAATCTTGTGCTGTCTTGTATCTCGATCACGAATCCCCACGTCCGTGTTTCGGCCTAGTTATAAGCTACCGCTGGTTGGTTTCTCACCCTATATAATCCCGTTAGCGGACCGGGCTTATATCAAACGAGAAGCTGGTGGCAGATTACCCGGGCTGAGAACGCGCTGTTTGCACTGCGGCAGTGACCAGGCTCTCTCAGCTTATTGTCTCTCTGTGCCCGCGTGGACAGGAGGTGTCTGTGTAAACTGTACCAAGCTGACCTTACCTGCTCCTCTGGAGGGCGTAACGTCACGCTTTGGTAACCCATGACCATACCGCGTCTCGTGAGTACGACGTAGGTGACATCCAGCGGGCACGAGGTGTGGTATTCGTCACAACAAATGTTACAAACTGATGTAAAAAGGGAGAGTATAAAGAAAGATCTGACAGGGAGACGCCGTATTTTTAAAAATCCAATTGAGAGACCAATTATTTCAACATTGCACTTCTAAGTCCACCCATTCCCACTTGTGCTCCCACACCGTAGTTATCCCCCTTAGTGTTCGCACACATTAGTTATCTCCCTTAGTGCTCCCTCACATGAGGTATCACCCTTAGTACTCCCACACATGAGGTATCACCCTTAGTACTCCCACAACTTAGTTATCCCCCTTAGTGCTCCCACAACTTAGTTATCCCCCTTAGTGCTCCCACACCTTAGAAATCCCTTTTAGTGCTCCCACACATGAGGTATCCCCCTTAGTGCTCCCACACCTTAGTTATCCCCCTTAGTGCTCCCACACCTTAGTTATCCCCCTTAGTGCTCCCACACCTTAGTTATCCCTTTAGTGCTCCCACACCTTAGTTATCCCTTTAGTGCTCCCACACCTTAGTTATCCCCCTTAGTGCTCCCACACCTTAGTTTCCCCCCTTAGTGCTCCCACACCTTAGTTATCCCTTTTAGTGCTCCCACACATGAGGTATCCCCCTTAGTGCTCCCACACCTTAGTTTTCCCCCTTAGTGCTCCCACACATGAGGTATCCCCCTTATTACTCCCACACCTTAGTTATCCCCCTTAGTGCTCCCACACATAAGTTGTCCTCCTTTATGGCCCCACACAGTATTTATGCTCTCTTAGTGCCGACAAAAAGTAGTTATGCCACTGTAGTGCCCCCACACAGAAGTTATGCCCCCTCTGTGACCCCACAGTTTCAGAGAGTCTGTCTCCTATCATTACAGATACTGTGGCTGGACTGGGTCCCACAGACACTGTAGAGGGAGTAACCAAATATTCCTCCTCTCCAGAAGGGATGGTAAGGCATGGTGCATCCCAATAGGAAATAAGTCCAGAGAGTCAGGCTCTGCAGTTAACCAGTGTGTATTTTTTACTGGAGGAACTGAAGTACAAAGCAATACTGGCAGTGCACTGAGCTGGCCTATCCAGTCTCCTCCTGGGCAGAAGAAGGTTCTGCACTGAGGAAAGACCTGAGCTAGCTGTCCCTCTCTCTCTCTCTCTCTCTCTTAGAAGTCAGGTACCCTGGTTAAAGGGCTGGTAAGCCAGGATCTGTGCAGAGTATCCAGGTCTCAGCATCTTCTTCTGGTCACTCAGTAATCTGGAAGTCTCTCCTCTTCTAAGCACTGTTCCCTAACTGCAGAAAACTAGGTGCTCTAACTGCTCTCCTTAGGATGCATTCACATGACCGTAAGTGTTTTGCTGTCTGCAAATTGCGTATCCGCAAAACACGGATAACTGCGTGTGAGTTCCACAATTTGCGGAACGCACATGGCCAGCGCTTTATAGAGAATGCCTAAGCTTGTCTGCGGTTGCGGACAAGAATAGGACATGCTCTACCTTTTTTGCGGGGCCACGGAACGGAATACCGTGTGCTGTCCGCATCTTTTGCAGCCTCATTGAAATAAATGGGTCCGCACCAGTTCCGCAAATTTGCGGAACGGATGCGGATCCATTTATACGGTCGCGTGAATGCACCCTTATATACAGTTTCTAGCTGAACTAGAACTTTCTAATGGGAGGGATGCTGTGGAGAATCACAGCCTAAACTGAAAGAATATTGACATTTCAGTCTCTCATAGACTTGTATAGAGTTTCAATACAAGTCTATTGGAATGACTAAGCAGTTTTTCCAGACATAGCACCCGACTATAATGGAAGTCAATAGGAGAACCCGAACATTAAACCAGGTACCCCTGCTCTGAAGAGAGGAGGGTGCCTGGTTCATAAGAAAATGTCAGAAATTGTTGGTAACACCACCAAAATGGTTCTGTAACAGCATGGGGAGGATGTTTGGATGCATCTTGGACTCGCTGGTCGCTACTTGGAACTATGTTGTCCGAATAGTACGCCACTTTTACATAATGACAAGAATACGCACAAAAGCAAGGAAAAAAAATCAATTTTAGAGGAAAAAGTGATAGAAAACATTCTTTCCTGAATATTTACAAGGAAGAGGCGCTCCGATACAACCTGTATATCATATAAAGGAGGGCATCATACACACACTTTAAAAATTATGATTGATGGCTGCTGGTGACCCTCAAAAACATTAGGAGCAAGGGAGTGCTGATCTGACCATCTAAAACATTATGGGCGGTGGCCTTTGGCCGCTTTTGTGACTCTAGTTAAATTGGGGCTGATGGCACGTCCCTGTGAAGGCGATAATCCATTCGGATGTCTGGCCTATCATCTTTCGATGTAATTGTCAGCTCAAAACCATTGTAAACTACGGGTAACGGGGAATCAGTGTTTGATTCTGGAGAAGGAGCCTGAGAAACGGCAAACACATCCAAGCAAGGCAAGCGGGTGGCACGCAAATCACACACTCCCGACTTGTGGAGGTAGTGACAATAAATAACAATACAGGACTCTTAAGATGCCCTGTTATTGGAATGAGTAATAAAAAATTACAGGGAATGTCACTGCGGTATTTTGCTTAAAGAAACGTTATACAGGAGAGGCCCTGCTGCCGCTTTGTTGACTCTAGATAACTTCTGCTTGATCGCACGTCCCCGTGACGTCCACGATCCATTTAGATATAGAAACATAGAAACCTAGAATGTGTCGGCAGATAAGAACCATTTGGCCCATCTAGTCTTCCCAATATACTGAGTACTATGGATAGCCCCTGGCCCTATCTTATATGAAGGATGGCCTTATGCCTATCCCATGCAGGCTTAACCTCCTCCACTGTATTTGCAGCTACCACTTCTGCAG
This sequence comes from Bufo bufo, assembly GCF_905171765.1. Lineage (NCBI taxonomy): Eukaryota > Metazoa > Chordata > Amphibia > Anura > Bufonidae > Bufo > Bufo bufo. The sequence continues at coordinate 3,936,813 of NC_053395.1, read as the reverse complement.
GAAGGCTATTCCATGCATCCACTACTCTCTCAGTAAAGTAATACTTCCTGATATTACTTTTAAACATTTGCCCCTCTAATTTAAAACTATGTCCTCTTGTAGCAGTTTTTCTTCTTGTAAATCTCTCCTCTTTTACCTTGTTGATTCCCTTTATGTATTTAGCAGTTTCTCTCATCGCCCCTCTGTCTCGTCTTTCTTCCAAGCTATACATGTTAAGGTCCTTCAATCTTTCCTGGTAAGTTTTATCCTGCAATCCATGGACCAGTTTAGTAGCTCTTCTCTGAACTCTCTCCAAAGTATCAGTATCCTTCTGGAGATATGGCCTCCAGTACTGCGCACAATACTCCAAATGAGGTCTCACTAGTGCTCTGTAGAGCAGCATGAGCGCCCCCCTCTGTCTACTGGTAATGCCTCTCCCTATACACCCCAGCATTCTGCTAGCATCTCCTGCTGCTCTATGACATGGTCTGCCTACCTTTAAGTCTTCTGAAATAATGACCCCTAAATCCCTTTCCTCAGATACTGAGGTTAGGACTGGATCCCTGATTGTATATTCTGCTCTTGGGTTTTTACGTCCCAGGTGCATTATCTTGCACTTATCAACATTACATTTTAGTTTCCAGATTTTTGACCGTTTCTCTAGTTTTCCTAAATCCTTTTCCATTTGGTGTATCCCTCCAGGAACATCAACCCTGTTACACATCTTTGTGTCATCAGCAAAATGACACACCTTACCATCGAGGCCTTCTGCAATTTCGCTGATAATATCTTCCCTATCAATTTTCGATGTTCTTTTATGCGCCTAACATGGTGACCACCGCTTACGGGGAATCATTGTTCGATTTCAGAGAGGGAGCCTGATAAACGGCTATGGCTACTACTTCAAAGCAAGGCAGCATGAGTTGCGGGCCTGCTGGTGAGCTGACCCTGTAAAAGATTTGAGTTGCGGGCCAGCAGGAACACCCCAGATTTGTGTTACTACACTCCTTCTGCCGCTACTATCTTCTTTTATACTGTCATCTGATGTGAATTTGCTTATGTCTTCACAAATGTGCATGTAAAACTATGTTAAATTGTTTTCCTGTAATTTTCCAGGTTGACCAGCAGGTGGCAGCAATGCATTGGTAAGGAACTAATCCAGCTTAGCTTCCCCTCTGTGGAGGTGTGGACTATTCCCACATCCTGCAGCTTAGGTGGAGAAGGAAGTTAGGTTCAGTGCAGCCCACCCCCTGCTAAGGGTAGGGTGTGTGTGTAGGAGATCCCCCTAGATAGGGAAGAAAGCCATGATCTTGTCTCGGCTGAGACATTGATCAAATCCACAGCCTGAGAACGTGCAGCCTCAGCTGAATGAGAAGAAAGCAGACAACCTCCAGAGTTCCAGGACAAAAGCATTCCCTGAGAGCCTATCTGTGAGTAAAGTCCAGAGACCTAGGAGAAGTCATAATGCTCCTCAGCTAGTCAGTCCCCACAAAGCAGAAGATAGAGAGAAGCGCAGAAGATAAATTCCTGCCACAGTTACAAAGCTACTAAGCAGACGTCTTATCCTGCAAGCTCCAGATTTATTCCTGCCAATGATTGCCAAAACCTGCTGGGACCAGAGACCAAAGCTGTATTCTGCTTGGATACCAGTTATCTTCAGTAAAGAAAAGTTTGAACTTCATCTAAAGGTCTGGACATCATTTTTGCTGCAAAATTCCTCTATTACTCCTACTATCACTTCACAAATTTATTGCAAGTGAGCCAGGAGCCAGGAGTCCAGCCGTACCCAGGTAGGAGACACTGTGACACAATTATCATCATCTATAGAGAGATTACAGGACATTACATCACTCTGGCATTGCTAACCTGGGACGTGCGTTATAACACCTTGGGAGGGCCCTGTAATAGTACCCTGCACACGCTGCAATTGGGGTCACAAACAAAACATAGACTATCATCTACACCTGACCCAGTCATTGCATAATTTGGCATCAGCGTATATCCGTATCCTGCTCATTGCACATTTTATGCGAGTGCCTGCGGATGAGCTGACCCTGTAAAACATTATATGCGAGGGCCTACAGCTGAGCTGACCCTCTAAAAATTCTATGCGAGGGCCTGCATGTGAGCTGACCCTGTAAAAGATTTGAGTCGTGGGCCTGCAGCTGAGCTGACCCTGTAAAAGATTTGAGTTGCAGGCCTGCAGGTGAGCTGACCCAGTAAAAGATTTGAGTTACGGGCCTGCTGGTGAGCTGAGGTGGAACCGACAAACCCAACTTGATTTTGATGGCTGCATTAATCTGCAGGTGACCGTCATACAGCTCTACAGATTTGTTTCCATCTGCATCTTTCTCAACAATCTGTGGACTCAATCTTTTATCCAGACTCAGTCATTGTGCCACTATGTGGCCTCCTCGTGCTGCCATCTCCACACCATGTCACCTTGCCACTCATTTTTATCACCATGCTGCTGCTGATGCTGCTTAAAAGGCCTTAAACTGATCACCAGGCCCACAATCTAATTAAGGTTTTATGCCAATTTTTTTTATTCTATATCTATTTTATAGGAAAAATGTATTGAAAAAATTATTTCCTGTATATTTACTTGTATATAAACTGCAAGTGCTGCCAAAAATTACAAGGAAGAGGCAGTCCGATACAACCTGTATATCACATAAAGTAGGGCCTCATTCACATTGAGTTGCGGTCCTGCAGGTGAGCTGACCATGTAAAAGAATTGATTTGCGGGCCTGCAGGTGAGCTGACACTGTAAAAGATTTAAGGTGCGGGCCTGCAGGTGAGCTGACCCTGTAAAAGATTTTAGGTTTGGGCCTGCAGGGGAGCTGACCCTGTAAAAGATTTGAGTTGCGTGCCTGCAGGTGAGCTGACCCTGTAAAAGATTTTAGGTTTGGGCCTGCAGGGGAGCTGACCCTGTAAAAGATTTGAGTTGCGTGCCTGCAGGTGAGCTGACCCTGTAAAATAATTGAGTTGCGGGCCTGCAGATGAGCTGACCCTGTAAAAGATTTTAGGTTTGGGCCTGTGGGTGAGCTGACCCTGTAAAAGATTTGAGTTGCAGGCATGCAGGTGAGCTGACCCTGTAATACATTATATGTGAGGCCTGCTGGTGAGCGAACCCTCTAAAAAATTATATGTGAGGGCCTGCTGGTGAGCAGACCCTCTAAAAAATTATATGTGAAGGCCTGCTGGTGAGCAGACCCTGTAAAAAATTTGATGTGAGGGCCTGCTGGTGAGCGAACCCTCTAAAATTTAGATGTGAGGGCCTGCTGGTGAGCGGGCCCTCTAAAAAATTATATTCGAAGGCCATATATGCGAGGGCATTATATGTGACGAATAAGCAATGCATGTTGATATGACGGAAGAGGAGGAGGAGGAGAAGATTCAACCATATACCCTTGTTTGTGGTGGAAGGGGTGCATGGGAATACAGTCTATTAACTACATTAAAACAACACATGTAAAGTGCCTTTATGTTCATCAGCATTCCTCTGGTGGAGTCGAGAAGTCATGGTCAATCCAGGCCTTGTTCATTTTTATATAGGTCAACCTGTCAGCATTTTTAGTTGACAGCCGGATACGCTTATCTGTTATAATGCCACCAGCAGCACTAAATACACGCTCAGACAAAATGCTGACGGCAGAGCAGGCCAGCACCTCCAAGGCGTAAAGCGCCAGTTCGTGCCACGTGTCCAGCTTGGACACCCAGTAGTTGTAAGGCACTGAGGGATCATTGAGGACGCTGACACGGTCTGCTATGTACTCCTTCACCATTTTCCCAAAATTTTCTCTCCTTGTGGCAGTAGGCCGCACATCAGGGGTAGGGTGCTGGCGGGGTGTCATGAAACTGTCCCAGGCTATGAAGAGTGCTGCTCTGTTGGAACTGCTGTGTGTTTACCTTGTCTCCCTTCCTCGGTTGCCTAAGAAAGTATGGACTCTGCCGCCAGCGTTGTCAGATGGAAAATTTTGGAGCAATTTTTCAAAAAGGATCTTCTGGTATTGCACCATTTTGCTTGTCCTCTCCACCACAGGAATCAGAGATTAGAAGTTCTCTTTGTAGCGGGGGTCGAGAAGGGTGAACACCCAGTAATCGTTGTTGTTTAAAATGCATGTAACGTGCGGGTCGCGGGAAAGGCAGCCTAACATAATGTCAGTAATGTGTGCCAGAATACCAACAGTCAAGACTTCGCTGTCCTCATCAGGAGGATGACTCTCAATCTCCTCATCCTATTCCTCCTCTTCTGCCCACCCACGCTGAACAGATGGAATTAAACTTCCATGGGTACTACCCTCTTTAGTGGAGGCAATCGTCTCCTCCTCCTCCTCTTCAGCCTCCAATTCGCGCTGAGAAGACGAACTTAGGGTGGTCTGGCTATCAACCTGTGTAATGTCTTCCGCCATTTCCACCTCTTCCACATGCAAAGCATTGTCCTTAATTGTGAGCAGCGAGCGTTTGAGAAGACACAGAAGTGGAAAGGTTATCGCCGCTCACCCTCTGTGTTGATTCCTCAAAGTTGCGTAAAACCTCACAGAGATCAGACATCCATGCCCATTTATCGTTTGTGAATAGCGGAAGCTGACTGGAAAGGCGACGACCATGTTGCAGCTGGTATTCCACAACTGCCCTCTGCTGCTCACAAAGCCTGGCCAACACAATAGCCGGTGAGCTGGCAATTTCAAGTGCTGCTGCAGCGTTGACAGACCGGCTGAAGCTGTCGGTGACTTGCGGATATGGGCAGACACGCAACGCACATTTACCAGTAGCTCAGGCAAATTAGGGTAGGTTTTTAGAAACCACTGAACCACAAGGTTGAATAAGTGGGCAAGGCATGGGATGTGTCTAAGGTTGCCCAGCTCCAAAGCCGCCACCAAGTTACGGCCATTATCAGACACAACCATACCTGGTTCTAGGTTGAGTGGCGAGAGCCACAACTCAGTCTGGACACTCATCCCCTGCCACAGCTCTGCGGCGGTGTGCTGTTTGTCACCTAGGCAGATCAGCTTCAGCACGGCCTGTTGAAGCTTCCCCACTGCAGTGCTACATTGCTTCCAGCTACCAACTGATGACTGACTGGTGCTGTAAGCAGATAATTCTGAGGTGGAAGTGGAGGAGGAGGCAGAGGAGGAGAAGTGGAGGTTAGAGCCACTAACGTAGGTGGTGGCGGAAACTCTGATGGAATTGGGGCCCACAATCCTTGGCGTCGGTAGCACCTGTGCCATCCCAGGGTACGACTCGCTCCCGGCCTCCACAACATTCACCCAGTGTGCCATCAGGGAAATGTAGAGTCCTTGGCTAAAAGCACTTGTCCATGTGTCCGTAGTTAAGTGGACCTTCCCAGTGATGTTAAGGGACACATGTTGGTGTAAGGCTGGCACGGCACACCTTGAAAAATAGTGGCGGCTGGGGACTGCGTAACGAGGTATGGCCGCCGACATCAGGCTGCGGAAGGCCTCAGTCTCCACAAGCCTAAATGGCAACATTTCCGGGGCCAGTAATTTGGAAAGCTGTGCATTTAGTTCTATGGCCTGTGGGTGGGTGGCTGGGCATTTGTGCTTGCGTTCAAATGCCTGCGGTAATGACATTTGGACGCTGGGACAGGGAAGTGGATGTGGTCGCTGATGGTGCTTGCGAAGGTCCAGGTACAGGGCGGGAGGCATCCCGGCCTGCGTCTTGGACAGGGGATTGGCCAGCACGTAACTGTCACGGCGGACAGGATATAAGATACACAGATAACTAAACAAACAATATTTCTAGGCGAGAAGCTGGGGATAAGGTCACCTCCTAGCAAATCCCTAACAGCTCTCCCTATTCTGCTTTGTCCACATTCAGACCCTGAAGGTGGGAATAATGTCTCCTCGTGCCTGGGCTGAGAATACCCTAGAATCCCTGAGATGGAGAAAGAGGAAAAAGGGGCAGCCTGCTCCCTCAGAACCAGGAGGAGACAGACGACACTCAAACAGCCTAGACAGCAAACCAAAGAAATCAGAAACCAACTTATCTTATCTGAGCAGGAAAAGCCAATCCTTCACTCCTTGCTTCCACAGCCTGACAGAAGCTATAACCCGCACGGAACACTGGGAGGGGAGTAATTTAAACCAACGACCCCACCCAGTGCACCTGAAGGGAGGCGGATCTAGCACGACTCCAAAACAAAACAAATGACTAGACACGTGCTGCAAATCTGGCAGACCTCCGTAGTCTGAGCAGGGCATGACAGTACTCCCCCTTCTACGGGTGACCTCCGGACACCCCGGGCCAACCTAATCCGGGTGGGATCTGTGAAAAGCCCTCACCAGTCGGCTGGCACTGACATTCAGTGCCGGAACCCACATCCTCTCCTCAGGGCCGTATCCCCTCCAGTGTACCAGGTACTAAATGGAACCCCGAAGAACTCTAGAGTCAAGAACCCTGGAGATCTCTAAGTTTCCAAGATGGCACTCTCAGTTTAATATTTTTAGTGGACAACCACACCAGATCACCCATACACAGGTCCGGACCAGTCACCCGTCTCTTGTCAGCCATTCGTTATACCTCTCTCCCATCCTCTCCAAATTCACTTGGATCCTCCGCCAGATAGAAGACAAGGCAGAAGAAAATCTCTCCTCCTCTGGCATCCCAGAGGAACTAGTCCCAGAAAAGGTACCAAACTGAGGATTAAAACCGTATGCGCCAAAAAATGGTGACTTACCCGTGGACACCTGCCTACGGTTATTCAAAGCAAACTCTGCTAGGGACAAGAATGAGGACCAGTCCTCCTGATTCTCAGCCACAAAGCACCTCAAGTAGGTCTCCAGGTTTTGATTAGTACGCTCTGTCTGTCCATTCGACTGCGGATGAAAAGCCGAAGAAAGCCGAAGAGAACGAAAGTTGAATGCCAAGCCGAGTGCAGAATGCCCTCCAAAACCTGGAGACAAACTGCGTGCCCCTATCAGAAACCACATCCGAAGGAATACCATGCAATTTCACAAAAATCTGCGCTAGTGTCTTGGCATTAGGCAGACTAGTTAACGATATAAAGTGAGCCATTTTACTAAAACGGTCAACTACCACCAAAATTACTGTTTTCCCGGAGGAAATCGGCAGATCCGTAATAAAGTCCATAGACAAGTGCGTCCAAGGACGAGACGGAATCGACAAAGGAAGAAGTGAACCAGCCGGTCGAGTATGAGCAACCTTTGACCATGCACAGGTTTCACAAGCTGCCACGTAATCCTCAATGCTCTTACGTAACCCTGGCCACCAGAACCTCCGGGACACAAGGTCACAGGTGGACTTACCACCAGGATGTCCAGCAAGGACAGTATAGTGATGTTCCTTGAATACCTTGTATCGCAGTCCTTCAGGAACAAACAACCTCCCTGGGGGACAAGAACCAGGAGCCCCCTCCTGGGCTCGCAACAGCTCCATCCCCAATTCGGGGTACAGAGCGGAGACCACCACCCCATCAGCCAAAATCGGAGCAGGATCCTCTGAATCACATCCCCCAGGAAAACTGAGAGACAACGCATCTGCCTTGACGTTTTTAACCCCCGGGCGAAAAGTAACCACAAAATTGAACCTGGTAAAAAACTGTGACCATCTGGCCTGTCTAGGGTTCAGACGCTTGGCAGATTGCAGGTAAGCCAAATTCTTATGATCCGTATATATTGTAACGGGGTGAGACGCCCCCTCCAACGCCATTCCTCAAAGGCCAACTTGATGGCCAGCAACTCTCTATCTCCCACATCATAATTCTTCTCGGCAACCGAGAGCTTCTTGGAAAAAAAAGCACACGGGACCCACTTGCCAGGAGATGAACCCTGCGACAGCACCGCTCCAACCCCCACTTCTGATGCATCAACCTCCACCACGAATGGTTGAGAAACATCGGGCTGCACCAGAATGGGAGCAGACGCAAAACACTCCTTAATAGTCGAAAAGGCCTGCAATGCCTCATCCGACCAGACAGAGACATCGGCGCCCTTCTTAGTCATATCAATCAGAGGTCTTACAATGGTAGAATAGTTCAAAATAAATTTTCTATAATAATTAGTAAACCCCAAAAACCGCATCAAAGCTTTCTGATTCTCTGGTAGGTCCCATTCCAGAACCGCCCGGACCTTTTCAGGGTCCATACGAAAACCAGAATCAGAAAGCAGATATCCCAAAAACGGAAGCTCCTGCACAGAAAACACACATTTCTCCAACTTGGCATATAATCTATTCTCCCGAAGGATCGTCAAAACCTGTCTCACATGATCCTGATGGGTCTTCAGATTAGGAGAATAAATTAAAATGTCATCCAAGTAAACTACCACGAAACTCCCCACCAAAGGATGGAAAATTTCATTGACGAATCGCTGAAATACCGCTGGCGCGTTCGTCAACCAAAAAGGCATAACCAGATTCTCAAAATGACCCTCATGCGTATTGAAGGCCGTTTTCAACTCATTCCCTTCCTTGATTCTGATCAGATTGTAGGTCCCTCTCAAATCCAACTTGGAGAAAACCTTGGCACCAACAATCTGATCAAAAAGGTCGGAGATCAAAGGAAGGGGATACGGATCCTGGACTGTAATGCGGTTCAATTCCCGGAAATCCAAACACGGTCTCCGTGATCCATCCCTTTTCTTTACAAAGAATAAACCTACTGCCACCGGAGACTTAGATGGCCTAATATGACCTTTTGCCAAACTCTCGGCGATATACTTCCGCATGACCTCTCTTTCGGGTTGAGAAAGATTGTAAAGCCGAGACTTTGGCAACTTAGCCCCTGGGATGAGATTAACTGGACAATCATAGTCACGATGAGGGGGCAATTCCTGAGCCCCACCCTCCGAAAAGACATCTGCAAAATCTGAGAGATACTGATGTAGAGCCGTAGTGGACACACCAGAGATAGATGTGCCAAGACAATTATCCGAACAAAATTCACTCCAACCAATGATTTGTCTTGCTTGCCAATCTATAATTGGGTTATGTTTTGTCAACCACGGTAACCCTAAGACTATAGGAGCGGGCAAATCCTTCATGACAAAACAAGACATAATCTCAACATGTGAATCACCCACCCTTAACTGAATACCATGAGCAATATGAGTGAGACTCCTTTGAGAAAGAGGGGAAGAATCAATTGCAAAAACCGGAATCTCTCTTTCTAAAGTGCAAGTACTTAGACCCAGATTTTGAAGAAAAAGAAAGTCAATAAAGTTTACCCCAGCACCACAGTCAATGAATACTTCAACAAAAAAAATTCTTGAGTCTAGCGCCACCATAGCTGGAAGGAGAAAACGAGTATTACAGGGAGCTTGCATACTTGCTTGCTCCACCACTCCATTCACGCTACCAAGAGTCAGGATGTTTTTTTTTTTCTCTTTCTTATCATCATGCGGTTTAACAAAAGGACAAGCAAAAACAAAATTACCACTTTTCCCACAGTAGTAACATAGTTTATGCAATTTCCTAAAGGCTCTACTACCAGAACGGAAAGATACCTGACCCAGCTGCATGGGTTCCTCCCCTACCCCAGATTTACCTGTAACATCACCCTGAGAAGCAGTAGAGACGAAACCACTCACAGAAGGGATCCCTTGCACGGAGGGAGCCTTACACCTCTCTCTAATAAGTCTATCTAACCGTACTGCCAAAGACATAGCATTCTCCAAAGAATCTGGGTACTCATGAAAAGCAAGGGCATCTTTCAATCTCTCAGATAACCCCTGACAAAACTGACTACGTAACGCGGGGTCATTCCACTCTGACTCTGCAACCCATCTCCTAAACTCAACGCAGTAAACCTCTGCAGTATGTTCACCCTGTAATAAATTACGCAATTTAGATTCCGCCATCGAGACCTGATCTGCGTCATCGTAAATTAATCCCAGGGCTTTGAAAAATTCTTCCACCGACCGGAGGGCCAGAGAACCGGGAGGCAGAGAAAAGGCCCAGGATTGCGTGTCACCTTTAAGCAGAGAAATGATTATACCAACCCTCTGACTTTCATCACCTGACGAAGATGGACGCAGCCGAAAATACAATTTGCATGACTCTTTAAAGCGGATGAAGTCATCCGCACCCCCTGCAAATCTCTCAGGAAGAGCGACTTTAGGCTCCCCACAAATTTGACCTGCACCTGATGCCAGAGCATTCTGACACTGTGTGACCGAACTACACAGATCCGCAACCTCTAGAGATAATCCCTGCACAGATAACTAAACAAACAATATTTCTAGGCGAGAAGCTGGGGATAAGGTCACCTCCTAGCAAATCCCTAACAGCTCTCCCTATTCTGCTTTGCCCACATTCAGACCCTGAAGGTGGGAATAATGTGTCATCGTGCCTGGGCTGAGAATACCCTAGAATCCCTGAGATGGAGAAAGGGGAAAAAGGGCAGCCTGCTCCCTCAGAACCAGGAGGGGACAGACGACACTCAAACAGCCTAGACAGCAAACCAAAGAAATCAGAAATCAACTTATCTTATCTGAGCAGGAAAAGCCAATCCTTCACTCCTTGCTTCCACAGCCTGACAGAAGCTATAACCTGCACGGAACACTGGGAGGGGAGTAATTTAAACCAACGACCCCACCCAGGGCACCTAAAGGGAGGCGGATCTAGCACGACTCCAAAACAAAACAAATGACTAGACACGTGCTGCTAATCTGGCAAACCTCCGTACATAGTCTGAGCAGGGCATGACAGTAACACAGGGGAAGAGGAGGCAGTGGTGTGACCCGCAGACACAGATTGTGGACCCAGTCGTTCGGCCCACCTATTAGGGTTCTTTGATGACATGTGGCGGATCATGATGGTGGTGGTGCGGTTGTGAACTACTATTCTTTTGTCATCCACACTTTCCTCAAAAAAGCGCCATACTGCCGAACACCTACCCCTTGGCAAGGGAGATTTACGCAAGGGGGTGCTCCGTGGAACAGTTGCAGGCCCGTTCGGTGGTGCCCGCCTTTTACCCTTTGCCACCCCACTGCCTTATCCAGCCTGTTGCAGTGCTGCAGATCCCTCCCCCTCTGTACTGCTCTCCTCGCTCGGCTTATTGCCACCTTCCCAGGTTGGGTCAGTGACCTCGTCCAGGACCTCTTCTTCCACTTCCTCATTCTGATCATCCTCCTGATTTGTTGACCTAACCATAACATCAGTGATTGACAACTGTGTCTCATCATCATCATCAACCATTTGAGACAGTAATTGCGGTTGAGTCATTGGCAGCTGTGTCTCATCATCATCCACCTCATTAAACACTAATTGCCGTTCCCCAGCGTCATGTTCTTGTGACTCTGGATTCTCAAGAGGTTGGGAATCGGGGCACAAGATCTCAGGTACCTCTTCAAGCGTGTGTCACCGCCAGCTCTCTGAGAAGGTCTGGCAGATGTTCTTCTGTACTTCTTGCATGATGTTCTTTGTTTTGGTTTCACTTTGTCATCTCCTTTCCTTCTCCTAGCTGTCATCTATTTACACTGATTGCTTCCCTTTATATTCCCTCCCATACTGCCTCACTTTGCAGTTTATACTTCTTCCTGGATGAGTTGTTCACTGCTGGATGCTCCTTCTCCTGATTCCTCAGATAAGTCTGTTTCCTTTATTTGTGTTTCCTTGCTGGCTTGAATGTAGGTGACCCTGACTCCGTACGTATTAAGTGCAGGGAGTCGGTAGTCGTGTCCCCTCACTATTATAGGGTTTTCAGGTGTCAGATAGTATAAGGTACGTGGACATGCAATCGTCTACCATAAAGATCTTTGCATGGGCATAGCAGTCAGGGAGAGATCTAGGGGTTTTATAGGGCTCACCCATATGCTCCTTAGTTTGGGATCAAGCCAGTCGGATGTTTATTTATAAGTTCCAGCTTTCTGCAACACCATCCGTGACAGCGTGCTTCGCGAGATAGCCATATCAATTAATGGCGATGCAAAGAGATCCTCGGAATATCCGAGTGTGGGATCACTTGTTTGGCCAGACTGTAAATGGTGGGAGGAAGGAGGATCAGGATGAGGATTCTGTTGACCAGACTCCCGGCTACTGAGACTGGACTTGGTGGAAGACAGGGTGGTGCTTAACCGACTGGAAGCATTATCTGCTGCAATCCAACCGACCACCTGGTTGCACTGGTCTGACTTCGAGAGTGGTGTCCTGCGCTGCCCTGTAAACTGGGACATGAAGCTAGGTATCTTGGATAATTGTTTTTCATGTGCTCTGGCAGCAGGCACAGTTTCAACATGCCCAGGGCCTCGGCCTCTGCGTGCACCATCAGCATCATGGCCACTTCCCGTCCCTTAATGCTCGCCTTCTTCATATTAAATGTTATATGCACGCTTGACACACAAGATGTGGCATGGATGTCATAGTTCACAGCAAGCACAGTATATAGAAAAAGTACATAAAAGTATGGAAAAAGGAAAATAGATTTTGTCACGATCCCTTCTCTCGGGTCATGTCACGGGGGTGAATTATACTTGTGAGCTCATCAAGTTACCACAGACATTCCAAACCCACTGTCACGGCCATGCCCATGACCGTGACTCCTCTTACCGCATGCGATTGTCTGCGGTTTTGTATGGGCGTTCAACCACGGGTGAGGGCCGCTTGTTTGTGGTCTCACTTGTGGTTGCCGCGGACAACCAGTGTTGCAATTTAACATAACTTAAAGGGGAAGTGTCAAAACAATAAACACACTGTGGCTGTTGCCGCAGGCAACGACATGGGTGGCAAGCGTGTCCTGGGAGTCAGCCCGAGGGCCGGGACACTGCCACCACATGCACATCATACAACCAAACGTTGCCACGGACAGCCACAGTGCAGGGAAAATGTCAGTGCACACCAAACATAAACAAAGTGCACACAGACATACAAAAGTGCTACAAACGTGCACATAACTCCAAGGGAACCGCACACATAGCTGTTGTCCGCGGCAGCCGCACCTGAGGCCAACTACATTATGCCTCAAGCTGCGGTTGACACCACAACCCAAAACCGCGGGCAACAGTATGCGGCTCCCAAGGAGTCACGGCCATAACCGTGGCCGTGACACCCACCTATTCTAGATGACGGAATTACGCTAACTTACTCCCCTAGATTCTAACACCCCAATATTCTCTATCACAATAGCTGCCACCAGCTATACTATAAGGCAATAGGGGGCTATACTCAGATATTCTCTCAACCCAAATTTAACACCGTAACACAGGTTATCTATATGGGACCTAAAATCCTCTGAAACACTACTTGTAATGTTATTCCCTCCGAAAGAGCAAGTTCTATAAGACCACAAGTAAGGGACTTATCAATTTTAAAATTTAATACACAATAGTGCAGTGCAATACAAAAGAATGTGTCAGATACAAGATAAAAATATACATACAATAACAATGCAGTGAAACAGATAAAAAAAGGGGTAAAATACGGAATATTGGCTTACTGAGATGCAGCAGTTATATTCCGGCTGTGGGGACAGCTGAAGATATGGGCAGTCACTCCAAACGATGTGGATCCCCAAAATGGCTGACAATTACCTGCTCCCAAACACCCATTTTTAACCCCTATTAGCCGAGGGGTGCGCTGTGAGGGAACCTCCCTCCTTTCGGTCCGGCCTTCTGGGACGTCTGATATTATTCAGGTTTCTGTCCCACCTTCCCAGAAGACTGACTGAGGTGGCGATATGAATCACGGCGATTCCTCGCTGTATGACAGGGTACAGGTAATACAGACACCAAATGTGATTGAGTTATGATTTCCAGAAGGCCAGATCCTGAATACCGAGAAATGCCTCCTGTCCAGTATGGCGCGCATAGACTCTGCCCGAAGCCCATGTCAGGCTGAACACAATTATTAGGGTTCTGAGGATGTAGGTGTTATGAGGTCAGAGTTATGGCTTCTGATATTATTTCATTCATCTACTGAATGGGTTAGACCACCCGCTGGTCTAGCAGACAACATGTCTGGGGTTGCTCCGCATTTTTAATATCTCCCTTCCAGGTCCTCATTAGTGTGCCCAAATGGCTTGTAGTTAGCAGGCCAGTGTTAAATAGAGCTTCCTCTGAGAAGGTGGAGTGTCTCACCTAGTTTTTAGACTGGCTGGCACCTGGAGGTACAATTTGCATTTACTTAATAGATCAACAGCCACTGCTATACAATCAGCTATTGATAATACGTTTAGGAAAATATGAAATCTATCTATCTATATATCTATCTATCTACAGTGCTGCTCATAATTATTCATACCCCGGGCAAATTTTGACTTAAAGTTACTTTTATTCAACCAGCAAGAAATTTTTTGATGGGAAATGACATAGGTGTCTCCCAAAAGATAATAAGACGATGTACAAGAGGCATTATTGTGAAAAAAAAAACTTTCTCAGCTTTTATTTACATTTTAGCAAAAAGTGTCCAGTCCAAAATTGTTCATACCCTTCACAAACTGTGACAGTCTGTGGGAAAGTCAAAAGTTCTACACCATTCCAAATATCCAAGCTGTTCTAAAGCATCCTAATGACCCTGATTAATCAGGAATAGCTGTTTTAATCAACTCAACAGGTGAAAAACAGCAGCTCTCTGCAGTTGGTTTGTGGACAGTCATGGCTAAGACTAAGGAGCTCAGTGAGGACCTGCGACTGCGCATTGTGGCTGCTCACAAGTCAGGAAAGGTCTACAAGGCCATTTCTAAATGTTTTCAAGTTCCAGTGGCTACAGTGCAAAGTATTATTAAAAAATACAAGATGTTCCGCACTGTGGAAAATCTCAGAGGATGTGGTCAGAAGCCGAAAGTGACACCTGTGCTGGCCAGTTAGAGAGGTGAAAAAGAATCCAAGGATCACCACCAAGGCCATCCTGGTGAATCTGGGCTCTGCTGGTGGCAATGTCTCAAGGCAGACAATCCAACGGACACTGCACACTGCTGGGTTCCACGGATGCCGACCAAGGAGGACGCCACTTCTCCAGATAAGGCACACAAAAGCTTGCTTGGCCTTTGCAAAAGCTCATCTGGACAAAGAAGAAGACTTCTGGTCTTCTGTGTTATAGTCAGATGAAACAAAAATTTAATATTTTGGTCACAATGATGTTTCCTTCATTTGGTGTAAAAAAGGAGAAGCCTTCAACCCAAAGAACACCATCCCCACTGTCAAACATGGTGGTGGGAACCTAATGCTTTGGGGGTGTTTTTCAGCCAATGGACCAGGGAAACTAATCACAGTAAACGGCACCATGAAAAAAGTGCAATACATGAGGATTCTCACCGACAACATCAGGCAGTCTGCAGAGAAACGTGGCCTTGGGCACCAGTGGGCATTTCAGCATGACAATGACCCAAAACACACAGCAAAAGTGGTGAAGAAATGGTTAGCAGTCAACAACATTAACGCTTTGGAGCGGCCCAGCCAGAGTCCAGACTGAAATCCAATTCAGAATCTGTGGAGGGAGCTAAAGATCAGGGTGATGGCAAGAAGACCCTCCAACCTGAAAGATTTGGAGCTCATTGCTAAAGATGAATGGGCAAAAATACCTGTGGAGACCTGCAAAAAGCTGGTCTGCAATTATAGGAAGCGACTGATTGCTGTAATAGCCAATAAAGGCTTTTCTATTGATTATTGAGAAGGGTAGGAATAATTTTGGACTGGACACTTTTTGCTCAAATGTAAATAAAAGCTGAGACAGTTTTTTTCCCCCCACAATAATGCCTCTTGTACATCGTCCTATTATCTTTTGGGAGACACCGATGTCATTTCCCGTCAAAAAATTACTTGCTGTTTGAATAAAAGTAACTTTAAGTCAAAATTTGCCCGGGGTATGAATAATTATGGGCAGCGCTGTATATATCTATCTGTCTATTACCTCGGATTTCCTTACAGATATCACTTATATTTTTACTATATCTTGTCCTGACGCACACAGACACTATTGCAGCGCAGATGTGACAATTCACTGCAGGGACCGTTTATAGGCAAAGTGTGGATAAATTATGGAAAAAATATAATTGTTTTTGCTAATATTTTTCCCAATATCTGGGCCTGACACACACACACGCTATTGCAGCACAGATGTGACAATTCACTGCAGGGACCATTTGTAGGAAAAATGTGGATAAATTATGGAAAAAATATAATTGTTTTTAATAATATTCTTCCTATCTCTGGCCCTGACACAGAAGATATTGCTGAACAGATGTCACAAGTCACTGCAGACACCTCTATAGAAAAAGAATTGCAAAGTATGGGAAAAAAAATCGAAGACTACTTTGCAAGATAAACTTGCTGCCACCACACACAATAGTCCTTAAAAGGACATTTGGGTAGAGATGTCGCAAACATAAAATTTTCCGTTCGCGAACGGCGAACGGGAGTTTCCGCAAATGTTCGCGAACGGGCGAACCGGGCGAACCACCATTGACTTCAATAGGCAGGCGAATTTTAAAACCACAGGGACTCTTTCTGGCCACAGTAGTGATGGAAAAGTTGCTTCAAGGGGACTAACACCTGGACTGTGGCATGCCTGGTGATCCATGGCAAAACTCCCATGGAAAATTACGTAGTTGATGCAGAGTCGGGTTGTAATCCATAAAGGGCATAAATCACCTAACAATCCAATTTTTTTTTAAACAACGTGGTATAAAACATCCGGTGTGTGTATACGATCAGGTATGATGTTGTATCGATCAGGTAGTGTAAGGGTTACGCCCGCTTCACAGACATTAACAGACCAAACTCCCCTTTCAATGCACCGCAAACAACCGCAAACAGTCCATTTACCCAACCGCAAACTTCCCATTTGCACAAGGTTGGATACCAAGCTAGCCATGTCCCGTTGATGTCATTGAAGGTTTCTTCCTCCACCCAGCCACGTACAACACCAAGGGTCCCCGAAAAGTGAATTGAATTGATTTTTCAAATGGGGAGATGGTTAAAAAAACGCTGGCTCCCTCCCTTTTGTTTGAATCCACAGTCACTGCGTCTGCGCCGTGCAATTTACTGTCACACCCGATATGAGTGCTATTTTCTGTAGTACTATTCTTATCAGTTTAATCCCTGTTACGTCCCCAATCTGGGGTCCATTTATTAAATGGATTTTTCGAACGGGTAGATGGTTAAAAAAACGCTGGCTCCCTCCCCTTTGTTTGAATCCACGCCACGGTCACTGCGTCTGCGCCGTGCAATTTACTGTCACACCCGATATGAGTGCTATTTTCTGTAGTTCTCTCTTCTCATCAGTTTAATCCCTGTTACGTGTGTTGTGGAAATTTTATTATGCGGACATTTTACTTTAGGATGTGTGTGTGTTTTTATAGTTTGTCATCTGTCTCCCTGTGTCTTGGAGAAATGTCTGCTTTTAAGACATGCATATCTGCCTTGTCGGTATACTAGTACCGTATACTGACAATAGCCGTAGCAATGTCTCGCAGATAATTTCAAACCTATGGGAACCAGTAGAATGATCTTTATTAGACACTGATCACCTTTGAGCAGTGTTGAATGCTGACAGGGATGGGGCGTGTGCATTGTCCTAGCCACATTGATTGCCCCGCCCTGTCCTTTGACGTCACTTCCTGCATGTTATCACTTCCTGTGTCCTTGTCTTGGGCCAGCCCCTTTTACACCTTTTGTTAGTAAATAAAAGGTGAGCAGACTGAGAAGCGCGGGGGAGTCTCTCAGGATTTTCAAGGAAGATGGTAACACGTGTGTTTGTCTCTGACTGGGGCTGAAGGAAAGGGGGATTTACCTTTTTCCTTACACAAACTTTGATGCGAGATGATTACAACTATTAATATTTACCACAACAGTTGGCGACCACGAATTAGAAAGCTAATTTTTTTCCCCGTTATTAGCAGAACTTAAAGGAGACACAGCTTAATTTTCAAAAAGCAAAAAAGGCCGGCATAAGGTAATATCCTTTTTCCTTACTCTCATTGTTGAGAAAGTTTTGCTCTTTGTGAATTTAAATCTGTGTACTCCAATCTGCTGATATCGGGAAAGAAATCTACTTAAAAAGAACCTATTGTGTATATGGTTGTTATCTGCTGCATCAGGGGGTGTGTAAGTGTTTTTCCCTTGTAAGTTGATTGTACAGAGGTTGTATGATGAGATTGTATGATCATTGATGAGTAGTACAGGGTATTGTGTTTTTTGTAACTTTTAACTTTTATGTTAATTTGATTTTGTAAGAGGCAATTTTATAGAGGTTTATAGAGGCAGCAATTGGTTTTAGTGTTTGTACATTAGAGACAGCGTTTAGAGAGTGTTTTTATATTGTTAACCTGTAAATCACCCACAGAGTGGAGGTTGTGCTCTGGTTTCAGGGAGTAGGGAACAGGAAATATAGAAACTGTTTTTATTGCTGGATTTTGTACACACTATATTGATTTCCTCTGTGTGATGACCATGTGCTTGGAGGCCATCTTTACCATGTGCTTGGAGGCCATCTTTACCATGTGCTTGGCGGCCATTTTAGTCAGTTGACTATGGAAAGCGATCTGATTGTTTTTGCCTGAAATGTTAGTTTTGTCCAGAATAGTTATCTTGTCTTTTTGTAACCTTTCTATGTACAGTTTTATTTTGTGTTGATAAGTTTTATGCTGGATATCGGTTGAGTGTTCGGTTATGGTATAGCTCAGTGACCAGTCTGATACAGGAATCATTGTGTGAGCATTAGTGGCAGTTTAGTGGTGAAATCGTCCTATAGTTGATGATTCTGCTTAATGTTTGTATATCTGTGGCTGTTACACTGAATTGTAGACTTGTTTGGCATAATTAATACGGGTATTACAGTGTAGAAAGGTTCTGTGCCAAAAGTATTGGGACAACTCCTAGAAATTGGTACTAGTGTTTTGTTTTTTGTATCAACCATTGTGGGGTTTGTTTTTGTGCAATGGAAAGTATTTTTAAAGAAGTAGCAAAGTTGAAGGACACGGCGGCCATTCTTCAGGCTATGCAGGGATCTACTGATCCATGGCTGCAGGCCCAGAATTGTGTAGCAAACCTGATCGGTACCAAAAAATGGCGCAAAAGGAAAGGCAAGTATGCTCTGATTTTTGCTGCTGGGTGGATAGCGGATAAATATCAAGAGTCTTGTAGGCTGAAGCTGAGTTTGGAAGGAGAAGTAGAAGATTTAAAAGTGGAAATTGTTAAATTGAGAACTCTTGTCCAGCAGGCAGCTGAAGCTAGCGCTAATTATGAATGTACTGTGAGGTGTAATACTCAGCTGCGCAAGGAGAATGAATGTTTGTCTGAAAGCCTGACGCACGCACAGGGTGCTGTAAGGGAATTGCCAGAGTTATTGAAACAACCGTTGGAGAGTAATGTGTCTGGGATTGGAGGCAATGTATGCACTGTAAGCATGGAGAAGTCTGAGGATTGTGGTTCAGATAGTGGAACCGACTCAGGGATGGAGATGGACAATGTGTCTGACCCTGGAGTTGGGCGTATTAACACAAGGCCAGAAGATTCCTCAGATGAGTCCGTGGTAAGTGGACTCAATATGGTTAATGTTGTGCGCAAAATCAAATCGCCATGTGCCCAGACAAGGTATTATGCAGGGAGGCGAGGTATTCTTTGTTTTGCATGCAGGGAATACGGGCACATTGCACGATATTGTAACGTTGCTAATGGCAACAGACACAGGTTTGTTAAGTACCCCAGAACCACACCAGCACGATGGGGCAATGGTCCCAGACATGCTTCTTTGCAAAGGCAGAGACAGCAAAGGTCATTGATCAATGAAGCAGATTTTAAATCACAATATGAACGGTTAAAATGTGAAAGAAACCGGTTTTGGGACCTTGTGATGTTAAGTCCTGCTTCTCTGATAAAATGAATCTGAAGCTGTTTGGGGCTGGGCAAATTAACATTTCAATTACTGGGTGGGTAGAATTTCTCCTGTACGGTTTCAGGGGAACCCCCAGGACATTGATTTGTTAATTCAGTCCTATACAATTGTATGTGTTCCTAAGGTTTTAGTTTTTGTATGCGTTTTGGGTTAAGGTAAAATTAACTTTTTACTGAATCTCAATGTATGTAGCAGGACTGTCTGTAACTGAAGTTTGTTATGTTTGTTTTTCTCTCCTGTTTACAGGTCTTCTTATTTTACTAATCCATTTATTATTTTTTAGGTTTTTATTGAAGTCTCTTTCAGTTTTTCCTTATTTACCAACCCATTTTTATTTTTTAGCCTATTATTAATTTTTTCCTTTTTATTAATTTTTTTTAGGTTTTTCATATTTTGGCGCTTTTCTCTTTTTTCTCTCTCTTTCCCTCTCTTTTCTCTGCAGATTTGGTTAGGAGTACTGGGGGTCTCATGATATTGTGTGGGAACTACTGTCTGAATTCAAGGGTTGCTGCCGAGTGAGAGGTTTTTGATCAGTCACTGCAAAAAGGGCTTTGTGTGCTGTTCAGCTTGACTATATTGAATCATATCGGCAAAGGAAAGTGAGTTGATGAGCATTTTTTTAAGGAGAAAAGGTGATATATATCACCGGGCATACCAATAACTGTGTGAGTAACCCCATTCCCCACAGGAGTACTGTGTGTTTGTTTCCTGTGCACCCCCCCGTCCCCACAGAAGGTACTGTGTGTTCTCTGTGTGTACCCCGTCCCCACAGAAGGTACTGTGTGTTCTCTGTGCACCCCTTTTTCCACTACAGGTCAATTGGAAGCCCTATCCTGTGGTCAGGTCACTATTCAGAGCCAAAACCGAGGCTGGTATATCTCATTAGGAGACTCAGAGGGCCGCCGTGTGTCGGCGAGAGCCCTTTTCCTCACACTGATTACTCCTTTTCCTGAGGTCTAACTAGGGTGAACGGAGTCCGTGTGTCGGTGCCAGAAACCCTGGGGGCACCTCAGAGGCAAACGAAGGGGAGTAACAGCCGCCCAGCGTGTGTCGCAGGGCAGTCCTTGCGTAGGTCGCGGGACAATTCCTTGCGTAGGTCGCGGGAAAATTCCTTGCGTAGGTCGCGGGAAACTGTAGCTCGAGCATGAGTGTAGGGAACAGAAGGGTACCACTTCTGACTATAGGATAGCCAAGCAGTACATGAAATCCATCTATGGAGGAGGAGTTGTTAAGCCCCTCAAAGATTGGCACCAATGGACTGTAGGTTCAGAGTGGACCATCCCCAAAGAGGGGACCTTTGAGGTCTGGATTTGGGAAAAGTTTGTCCGTGAATTCCCCACTAGACTCCAAAGCCATGGTTCCCTCCAGAAGGCAGAACTGTGGCTGCACGAATCCATCGAGCTCCAGCAACAGGGCATTCAAAAGTCCCAGACAGTGCGAACTAACACTGTCATGTAATCCCGTCCTGCTAGGACTGCAGAGTCCAAGAGAAGCGCTTTTCTCTTTCTCTATCTCTCTGTCATCTCTCCATCTAACCTTGAGACGATGCACCATGTTTAATCCAGCTTCTCTTCGTCCTGGTTTTAAGGACGATGAGAAGGGGGGAAAGTGGTGCAGAAAACAACGATCTTCAAACTTTCTAACCTCTCAAATGTCAATCCTTTTCTTTGCTGGTACTTGGGTCTGATTTTTGCAAAGAAGGTAAAAATCACGGCCGATCCATGGCCTGAATGTTCCACTGTAACCCTTTTATTCCATCAGGTATGCCCCCAGGCAGCCCCACGGGTTATCACCCGATGTCCACCACCGGGTTCGGGAGTTCTCTTCCGGACCCAGACTCAATAACCAGTGTTCATTCTAGTCAACCAGGTGATTGGGTCGTGCTAAAGAAACATCCGAGGACGGGACTAGAGCCGAGATATCTTGGGCCATTCCAGGTGCTGCTGATGACGCCAACCTCTCTGAAGTTCGAAGGACGAGACAACTGGATCCACACCGGTCACTGCAAGAAGCTGCTCAACTAAGTCAAAGAATGCAGAGTATCACTTTTGTTTATTTGTTACAAGGAGGCATTTGTTGATAGACGATACATTATTATTATTAGCTCTGGCTCCTGCTCCTTGCTTATTAATCCTGTATGGGTGTCCGGGCAGCTAGGCGACCCGTAGATGTGGGATCCTCCGGTTGTGAGGAAGGTTATGCCTGGCTAGCAGACACAATTGACAAGGGTCAGGCCCATACTGACAGGAGCAGGACAGAGGCGGAGCTATGACTAGTGACGGTTAGAATCCTTTTTAAAGCTTTGGGGGGTCTTGGGGCTCACTGGTTTTCCATTGGATCCGGGTGAAAGGAAATGGGACATGTACTTATGTTTTTTGTTTCCATTCCTTCTATACGCCGGAGTGAGATGTTCCTGATGTCTAATCGACTGAGTTACCGAAGACCGAACAGACAAGACGCCCTGAAGACCAAACCATGGACCAGATGCAGAGGATCCCAAAAAAAAGGCCGGCGACCAATGCGAAACGTCACCTCCCGAAGAAAAGAAGACGTGTCAAGATTGACTTTAGAAAGACTGGTTTTTATTTCAAAGAAGAAGATCGAGATCCGTCGAGGGACATTGGCGAGCATATGACAAAGAGGAGGGACTGTTGTGGAAATTTTATTATGCGGACATTTTACTTTAGGATGTGTGTGTGTTTTTATAGTTTGTCATCTGTCTCCCTGTGTCTTGGAGAAATGTCTGCTTTTAAGACATGCATATCTGCCTTGTCGGTATACTAGTACCGTATACTGACAATAGCTGTAGCAATGTCTCGCAGATAATTTCAAACCTATGGGAACCAGAAGAATGATCTTTATTAGACACTGATCACCTTTGAGCAGTGTTGAATGCTGACAGGGATGGGGCGTGTGCATTGTCCTAGCCACATTGATTGCCCCACCCTGTCCTTTGACATCACTTCCTGCATGTTATCACTTCCTGTATCCTTGTCTTGGGCCAGCCCCTTTTACACCTTTTGTTAGTAAATAAAAGGTGAGCAGACTGAGAAGCGCGGGGGAGTCTCTCAGGATTTTCAAGGAAGATGGTAACACGTGTGTTTGTCTCTGACTGGGGCTGAGGGAAGGGGGACTCACCTTTTTCCTTACACAAACTTTGATGCGAGATGATTACAACTATTAATATTTACCACAACACGTGACATCCCCAATCTGGGGTCCATTTATTAAATTGATTTTTCGAACGGGGAGATGGTTAAAAAAATGCTGGCTCCCTCCCCTTTGTTTGAATCCACGCCACGGTCACTGCGTCTGCGCCGTGCAATTTACTGTCACAACCGATATGAGTGGTATTTTATGTAGTTCTCTCTGCTCATCAGTTTAATCCATGTTACGTCCCCAATCTAGGGTCCATTTATTAAATAGATTTTTCGAACGGGGAGATGGTTAAAAAAACGCTGGCTCCCTCCCCTTTGTTTGAATCCACGGTCACTGCGTCTGCGCCGTGCAATTTACTGTCACACCCAATATGAGTGGTATTTTCTGTAGTACTATTCTCATCAGTTTAATCCCTGTTACGTCCCATATCAGGGATTGTCTTTTGTGGAAAAAAATTTAGGCCGGGTACCTTCGACTGCCTTCACAGTGACAGACCAAACTCTGATACACCAAACTGAATTGATTTTAGGAACCGGGAGATGGAAAAAGCAGCTTGGTCGGTCCTCTTACTCCCAAGTTGGGGCACTGCGCGTGCACGGAGCAATGTGCTGTGACATCCTATATGAGTGGTGTCTTAACTAGTATTATTCCTATCAGATTAATCCCTGTTACGTCCCCTATCCGGGGATGTGTGTCGAATTGATTAACCATTGTCGAATTAACGAACCATTACGACATCCTGGAATAATTGAGTTCTGAGCTTTGTACTTGTTTGTATTGGAATTGATGGGGATTATTTAAATTGTCTGCTTTATTTCTAATAAACTATTAAGAGACTTTATTATGATTTTTTTATTTTATGTATTAAAAACCCATACAACATTAATGTTTTTTCTATGAAAAATTATCCAGCCGATCGCTTTTGGTCTGATCATAATGAAGCAACGGCCTTATCATCTGGGATGTGGCAACATTGCCAACACACTCATAGAGGTGATGATCGCTTCATTGTGATACGCAAGCCCCTTCACCACAACAAGGTAACGCTCACGAAGGGGAATTGAGACTTGTATGTGCCTTTTTTTTGTTTTTGCAGCCACAGTGCAGCACCAGAGGCCAGAAAAATTAGGCATTTACACATGCCCGAAAAATAATGGTATTGTTGCAGCCGCTGTTGTAGCAGCGGCCGGAAAAATGTATGTTTTCAAGGCAGAAAGGTGACTAAAACATTGCGGCTTGAACCCTAGTTGGTGGCGGAGAATTCACGAAAGTCATCCGGTATGCAGACATTAAATACAGCAGCGTGGGGACCATTTTGAGGCCAAGGCATGTCATCAGGCCTTTTGTTAGTCAAATGTATCCCCCACTGTCAGTCCCTTCGGGATCCATGCCTCATTCATCTTAATGAAGGTGAGGTAATCAACACTTTTTTGACCGAGGCGACTTCTTTTGTCAGTGACAATGCCTCCTGCTGCACTGAAGGTTCGTTCTGACAGGACACTTGAAGCGGGGCAGGCCAGAAGTTCTATCGCAAACTGGGATAGCTCAGGCCACAGGTCAAGCCTGCACACCCAGTAGTCAAGGGGTTCATCGCTCCTCAGAGTGTCGATGTCTGCAGTTAAGGCGAGGTAGTCTGCTACCTGTCGGTCGATTCGTTCTCTAAGGCTGGATCCCGAAGGGCTGTGGCGATGTGTCGGACTGAAAAAGCTCTGCATGTCCTCCATCAACAACACATCTGTAAAGCGTCCTGTCCTTGCCGCAATGGTCGTGGTAGGAGGAGGATTACTTTCACCTATTCCCCAGTTAGATTTCCGTTGTGCTGTGACATCCCCCTTATAAGCTGTGTAAAGCATATTTTTTAGTTTGGTTTTGAACTGCTGCATCCTTTCTGACTTTCGGTAAGTTAGTAACATTTCCGCCACTTTCTGCTTATACCGGGGGTCTAGTAGCGTGGCCACCCAGTACAGGTCGTTCTCCTTCATCCTTTTTATACGAGGGTCCATTAACAGACATGACAGCATGAAAGACCCCATTTGCACAAGGTTGGATGCAGAGCTACTCATTTCCCGTTCCTCGTCCTCACTGATGTCATTGACGGTCTGTTCTTCCCCCCAGCCACGTACAACACCACGGGTCCCAGATTGGTGACAACAACGAGCACCCTGGGATGCCTGCTGTGGTTGGTTTTCCTCCTCCTCAAAGCCACATTCCTCCTCTGACTCCTCTTCCTCACAATCCTCTTGCAGCGTTGCCGCAGGTCCGGCAAGCGATGATGACAAGGCTGTTTCTGGTGGTGATGGTGACCACAACTCTTCCTCTTCACGCTCATCTACAGCCTGATCCAGCACTCTTCGCAGGGCATGCTCCAGGAAGAAAACAAATGGGATGAGGTCGCTGATGGTGCCTTCGGTGAGACTGACTAGGTTTGTCACCTCCTCAAAAGGACGCATGAGCCTACAGGCATTGCGCATGAGAGTCCAGTAACGTGGCAAAAAAATTCCCAGCTCCGCAGAGGCTGTCCTAGCACCCCGGTCATACAAATACACGTTGACGGCTTTTTCTTGTTGGAGCAGGCGGTCGAACATTAGGAGTGTTGAATTCCAACGTGTCGGGCTGTCGCAAATCAAGCGCCTCACTGGCATGTTGTTTCGGCGATGAATGTCTCAAAAGTGCGCCATGGCCGTGTAGGAATGCCTGAAATGGCCATACACCTTCCTGGCCTGCTTGAGGACATCCTGTAAGCCTGGGTACTTAGACACAAAGCGTTGTACGATGAGATTCAACACATGTGCCATGCACGGCACATGTGACAACTTGCCCAAATTCAATGCCGCTAACAAATTGCTTCCATTGTTACACACCACTTTGCCGATCTCCAGTTGGTGCGGGGTCAGCCACTGATCCACCTGTGCGTTCAGGGCGGACAGGAGTGCTGGTCTGGTGTGTCTCTCTGCTTTCAGGCAAGTCAACCCCAAGACAGCGTGACACTGTCGTATCCGGGATGTTGAATAGCCGCTGGGGAGCTGGGGGGATTCAGTTGATGTGCAGCCAGACGCCGCAGCAGAAGAGGACTCAGCCGAGGAGGTTATCGAAGAGGGTGGAGTAGGAGGAGTAGAGGAGGTGGCAGTAGGCCTGCCTGCAAGTCGTGGCAGTGTCACCAACTCCGCTGCAGAGCCACGGATTCCATGCTTGGCAGCCGTCAGCAGGTTTACCCAATGCGCAGTGTAGGTGATATACCTGCCCTGACCGTGCTTTGCAGACCAGGTATCAGTGGTCAGATGGACCCTTGCCCCAACACTGTATGCCAGAGATGCCATGACTTCCTTTTCAATCACTGAGTAGAGGTTTGGGATTGCCTTTTTAAAAAAAAAAATTCGGCCGGGTACCTTCCACTGTGGTGTCCCAATAGCGACAAATTTTTTGAAGGCCTCAGACTCCACCAGCTGGTATGGTAAAAGCTGGCGGGCTAAGAGTTCCGTCAAGCCAGCTGTCAGACGCCGGGCAAGGGGGTGACTCTGGGACATTGGCTTCCTACGCGCAAACATTTCCTTTACAGACACCTGACTGTGGGCAGATGAGATGGAACTGCTGAAGGTGAGAGGCGGAGTGGAGGGTGGTTGAGAGGGGGCACGGAGGACAGCAGTGGTTGACGTGGCTGAAGATGCTGGACCAGAAGGAGGATGGTGGCTTTGAGCTTGTGTGCTGCTTGTACTCGTCATCATGTGTTGATCCCATAGGCGTTTGTGATGTGCGATCATGTGCCTTCACAAAGCAGTTGTACCTAGGTGGGTGTTGGATTTCCCACGACTCCGTTTCGTTTGGCACAGGTTGCAAATGGCATTGCTGTTGTCAGAGGCAGACACACAAAAAAAATGCCACACTGCTGAGCTTTGCAATGACGGCATTCTGGTGGTGGCAGCAGCATGCGTTGATTGGCGTGCTGTCTGGCTGACCCCGGGTGCCGATACATGCTGTCTGACTGTGCCACTAGCTCCTTGCGACGACCTCCCCCTGCTTCCAACTCGTCTCCTCCTTCTCTCTATCTCCCCTTCTGAACTTTCCCTCTCTTCTTCTTCTCTTAGAGCAGGCACCCACGTGGCATCCACGGACACATCGTCATCATCAACCGCTTCACTTGTATCTGACACCTCAGCAAAGGAAGCAGCAGCGGGTACAACATCATCATCACACCGTACGTCCATGTGTGTAATGCTGCCTGACTGAGACATATCCCTGTTATCTACATCCTCTGGCAATAATGGTTGCGCATCACTAATTTCTTCCAACTGATGTGTAAATAACTCCTCTGAGGGATCAAGTGAAGCGGCTGTGGTGGCTGTGGTGGTAGTGGTGGTGGTGGCGGCGGGCGGGAGAGTGGTGACCAAAGCTGAGCTGGAGGAGGATGGTGCGTCAAGGTTCTTAGCGGAAGCTGTTGAAGATTGGGTGTCCTGTGTAAGCCAGTCAACTATTTTCTCCGAATTTTTTGGGTTCAGGGTATGTGGCCTCTGAACACTGGGCATTATTCCAGGGCCAGTGGAAATCACAGCACCACGACCACGATGGCCCCTGCGGCGTGGCCTGCCTCTGCCTGTCATTTTTTATTAGATAAGTGTTACTATGCGTGCAAGGTACTGTGCCACCCTATATAAGTGGTGGGCAGTGGGCACAGTACAGTCTGTGTGGGCCTGACACACACTGGCTTGCAACTGTGATTATATCACAGAAAAAGATTAAATAGAATTTTTATTTATCTGCAAGGTATTTGTGAGTGAGTGACACCCTGTAACGGTATAAGTGGAGGTCTAGCCACTAGCCAGTGGGCACAGTACAGTCTGCGTGGGCCTGACACACACGGGCTTGCAAATGTGATTATATCACAGAAAAATATTAAATAGAATTTTTTTTTATCTGCGAGGTATTTTCTGTCACCCCCTGTATGAATGGTGTGCACACAGTACTGTCTGTGACTGAGCCTGCAGCCTCTCACACACGGGCAGACAGGCAACTGCAATATATATATATAAAAAAAAAAAAAAAAAGCAGACTGATGTCCCAGCCCTGAAAAGGGCTCTTTGGGGTGCTGTCTGGACGCTGTCCTTACAGCAGATGAGTCTGTGGACACAGAACACTGCCCTAGCAGTATGTAACCTTTTCATACTTATGGAAAAAATAAGTATAAAATGTAAATAAAATAATAATTTACACAGAACACTGCCCTAGCTAACGCTTTCCCTATCGAATCAGCAGCAGCAGCTGCACTGTCCCTCCTCTCACTAAGAATGCAGATTCCAAATGAATCTAAAATGGATGCTGTGCAGGAGGTGGGAGGGTCTGGGAGGGAGGGTCTGCTGCTGATTGTCTGGAATGTGTCTGCTGACTGTGAGGTACAGGGTCAAAGTTTACTCAATGATGATGTATAGGGGGCGGACCGAACATCGCATATGTTCGCCCGCCGCGGCGAACGCAAACAAGCTATGTTCGCCGGGAACTATTCGCCGGCGAACTATTCGGGACATCTCTACTTTTGGGTCTTTAAAAATGTTTTAAAATTGAATAAATTGCGTTCACAATCTCCCTACACTCGCTCTGTCTCTTCCTAACCGCAGCTCTCCCTGACTTGCAATGAGCCGAACCCGCGTTATCGGGTGCTATATAACACCCGATGACGCGTTCCAGCCAGCCAACATGGCTACTGGCATTACAGTGATGGCAGTACTTACCTGCCCATTTATTGGCTGCTCAGCAGCCAATAAACGTGTGGGAAGGAGACTCGAGCCTGGCGCTCTAGCACATGCGGTACTCGGCCGAGTACCGCCATGTGCCGAGTATAGCGATGCTCGAGCCGAACACGTATTTGGCCGAGCATGCTCGCTGAACACTAATAAACAAGTCTTCAGATGTAAACAGAGCTAAACGAACAAAAGTTCAATGTACTTGTTGAGAATATAATAACTGTGGAAGATTTTTAACCAGAAAGTCCGAAAGTCAACTATTGTTAGCTGGCTGTGCTGTGTTCACAACGGCATAAATCACAGTGCAAGTAAACCATTCCAAGTGCACTAAAGTAGTGGTTTGATGGCTTTGCCTAGTAGCAATATGGACGAAAAGGGCACAACACTACAACATACTTCTCATCTTCTAAAAAGTCAATTACTGCACTGCTACCATATTTTTCAACACTCAATGCCTATTTATACAATCCCAATCCTTTCCAGTCCCCTTAGTGCCCCTAGTCAGTAGGTATGCCCCCTACTGCCCGCACTACTTCACAGTACTATGCCCACTTATGCCCCAACACAATAGTTATCCCCCCTTAGTGTTCCACACAGAAGTTATGTCCCCTAATGAGACACACAGTAGACAAACCCCCTTAGTTTCCCTTACAGTTCCCATTACAGCAATAGTAACACTCTCTTCATCCCATTCCCGCAGCGAATAAAGGTCATCCTACTCTACCCTGCAGCAGGTGTGATGAAGTGATGTCATTGTGTCTGCTAAAATGGGCACAAGATGGGAGACGATCACCAAGGGTGAAGCAGGGAGCTGACAGCTGCTTCTCCATTGTATTCAACTGTATCTGAGTCCTGAGATCAGGACATTGCTCAGCCATCCCAGGACAGCCACCAAAATCTGGGACTGTCCTGTCAGATCCGGAATGGTTGGAAAGTATGGGGATAATGAGACAATTCTCGAGGACCACACAAGGTCGTAATGTTAGGAAATAGTCCTGCCTCTACATTCAGATATCCACATGGTTCAGTGAGTCTATCTTCTATCATCAGTGATAATGGGCTGCTCAGAGTTGAGGAGTCACCCACATGTCATTATAGTGGCACTAATGCTCAGATAAGAGAGCGGGGATACAATTGACTAGCTTTAAAACCTTTGGTGATCCTCATCAATCAAGCTATACAAATAAGAGACATTTGACCCCTCAGACTTTTACACTTCCTTTATCTTTGCACAGAACACATTTCTTCTACATTCTGTATTATTAAAGGTGAAAGGGGTCATTCGAGACAATAAAAAATTCTAGTAATGCCTCCCAAAAATATCATACAGTATACGTCTTTCTCCTGTGCCGTCAGTCCGGTCCTCCAGCTGTTTGTATTCAGACCTGCAGCAGTGATGTCCAGCTATACGTTACAGAAACACGAAGAGGGAGAAATCCTTTCTTCAGCTGAACCATGAGGTTCCAGTACCGATCACACTTTCAACGAGCAAGAACATTGAGGGACATTGATAAAAGTGTTTATGTCACAAATGTGGTGTAAAAAAGTGTATGGGAACTCCAGTCTTGATAAATCTGAATTGTAAGACTCCACTGAATTCTAGATCTTGTGTATGAAAAAATGAATTTCTATCTGTCTGTTCTTTATGCATGGCTAAACGCATGGACAAATCTGCACCAAATTTGGCATGTAGGTACATCAGGTGCGTAGAAAGGTTTTGGACCAGGTTTCAGCTCTCTGGGATGTACCGTTCTTGAGATATTAAAAACAAAATGCCAAATATGGCACCATCACATGACTTGTTTCAGCCAATAGAAGTTTGCGGGTGCTTCATTCATATCCTAACTGACATACACATGATCCTTATTGGCCAATAGAATCTCACAGGTCCTTCAGTCTTCGCCTCACTGACATACACACAGTTTTACACTAGGTTTCCATGACATATCATTCTTTACTGTTATAAGGCCAATATGGATCTTCCTGTTAAGGGGACGGGACAGTGTGGAGGGCACTGTAAGGGGGCAGGGCGCTCTGGAGGTCACTGTTAAGGGGGCGAAATGCTGTCCTGGTCACTTTTAAGGGGGTGAGGTACTGTAGAGGTCACTGTCATTAGGATCACCGTGGATATCACTGTTATGGTGGACAAGACTAAATAGACATGTGTGAACCTTTTTTAATTCTGCTAGTGCTTTAAATAGTAGAAATATGGATCTGCAGGAGGTATGCGATCTGCAGCCCATTCTAAGCCGTGTACTGGGTTGGGCATCCCAAGAATACAGCGAGGTCACGAATAAGGAAAGCAACTCAAACACCAGTTTTGCCAAAACAGTATTTTACTTAAATGTGGTCATGAACGCATCCACAGATGCTGGTAACACACAAATAAATGTACATAATGTACATACACCCAGCCAGGAGGCTGAGACTAGGGCTTAAAACGATTACTCGGTTGAATCGAGTAATTTGAAACAAAAAAATCATTGATGCAAATGTTTTAAGAGTTAAGTGCTTGCTATTACTTACCGCTCTGTGGTCACACGCTGGCCCGTACCGCGCTGCACTGGATCCTGGCACATCGTCAGGTCATAGTGCATGTAAGCGCGCACTATGACCCGATGCTGTGTGACATCAGGATCCAGTGCAGCGCGCAGAGAAGAAGAGGAAGGAGCTGTGGAGCGGCGCTCCTACAGGAAAGGTAAGTATTTTATTTCACTGGCGCTGGGGACATGGCACTGAATGTGGACAGCCGGCAATGGATGGCATGGAGGGGCAGATGGGAGTGGGGGACATGGAGGGGCTGACTTTGGCAGTGGTGGACATGAAGGGGCTGATCTGATGGCACTGGGGAAGTGAGGGGCATGGAGGGGCTGATCTGATGGCACTGGGGGAGTGGGGGACATAAAGGGGCTGATCTGATGGCACTGTGGGAGTGGGGACATAGAGGGGCTGATCTGATGGCAGTGGGGACATGGAGGGGCTGATCTGAAGGCACTGTGGGAGTGGGGACATAGAGGGGCTGATCTGATGGCAGTGGGGACAAGGAGGGGCTGATCTGATGGCACTGGGGGGAGTGGGGGACATGGAGGTGCTGATCTGATGGCACTGGGGGGAGTGGGGACATGGAGAAGCTGATCTGATGGCAGTGGGGACATGGAGGGGCTTATCTGATGGCACTGGGGGAGTGGGGGACATGAATGGGCTGATCTGTTGACACTGGGGGACATGGAGGGGCTGATCTGATGGCATTGGGGGACATGGAGGGGCTGATCTGATGGCACTGGGGGACATGGAGGGGCTGATCTGATGGCACTGGGGGACATGGAGGGGCTGATCTGATGGCATTGGGAGACATGGAGGGGCTGATCTGATGGCATTGGGGGACATGGAGGGCTGATCGGATGGCACTGGGGAGCATGGAGGGGCTGATCTGATGGCACTGGGGGAGTGGGGGACATGGAGGGGCTGATCTGATGGCATTGGGGGACATGGAGGGGCTGATCTGATGGCACTGGGGGGCATGGAGGGGCTGATCTGATGGCACTGGGGGAGTGGGGGACATGGAGGGGCTGATCTGATGGCACTGGGGGAGTGGGGGACATGGAGGGGCTGATCTGATGGCACTGGGGGAGTGAGGGACATAGAGGGGCTTATCTGATGGCACTGGGGGCGTAGGGGACATGGAGGGGCTGATCTGATGGCACTGGGGGAGTGGGGGACATGGCAATGGATGCTTGGAGGGGCTGATGGCACTGGGGGAGTGGACCTGAAGGCACTGGAGTGGGGGGGGGGGGCTGAAGGTACGGGGGGAAGGAGCTGATGGAACTGGGGGAAAGTGGAGCTGATGGCACTGGGGGAACTGATGCACTTGGGCTCATTGGACAGGGGGGAACAAAGTGTGTTGGGGACTGATGGCAGGGAGTCTGATGAGTTTTCATAAAGGAAAACGGTCTATTAATTCATTTTTTGTTATTAGATCTCGATTAATCATAAAAAATAATCGGAAGAATACTCGATTACTAAAATAATCAATTACTGCAGCCCTAGCTAAAACCCTTGTGCTGTACAGCGCAGCGCCCTGCGATGGATGCTGGGGGTAGTAAATTTACCTACTGGCGGGCTCATATATATCGGCCTTGCCTTACCTGTTATTACCCTAGAATCAGGAACAATTGTTGGGTGTGTAATGCGGGCTAACCTGCGGTACAACAGCTTACAAATTACAATCTTATTACATGCTATAATAATTCCCTCCCCCAACAACTGGTTAAACACCAGCCTGGCTTGAATCATTTGTGAAGCTTCTCAGCTCTCCAGTGTGAACTGACACTATAAACGTGAAGTCCTTGTTATGAGCAGTTAACAATCCATGTGGCCTGACACAAACAGCAAACCTAACTGACTACAGGCCTGGTCTCAGTCTCTAGGATCCTAGGCGCCAGCGCTGTATGAGATGCGTGCACGATTAGTCTTACTGGCCCGAGTCTGCTTTGTGTAAGCTGGTGACTGTAGATGGAACAAGGGTTTCTCCAACAAGTGTGTGGTATTGCAGTGCCTGTAGCTTTACCCCCCAGCTCTCATCTGAGTTTCTGGCAGCAATCCTCCATACTCTGGACAATATCAGGGCCTTGGACACGATCAGCTCCCCTTGGAAGCAGCTCTGGTCCCTGAAGGATGCTCTCATGCTTGGATGTGTAATGCCCCAGAGTGCCGTTACCACTGTTAAAGATGTGTGAGTATTATTCTTTATTTTTTATCTCTAGGACTGTAATGAGTTAATTTTTTCTTCTCCAAGTGGCCACCCACCCCCTCTTTGTTTCAAGACTGTAGAAGAGGGGGGGGGGGGCAAAGAGCTGTGCTGTGAGAAGTGTCTGATTTCACATCTTTCTGCAGGTGTCCCATAGAGTGTGGTGGAATGCGTAGACCAATCACATGACTTGATGATATGTATATATTATCCACTGCCTATAGAGAAGCACCTCTTTGAAGTGTCACATATGACGTATGCAGTATTATTGTTAGAATAGAAGCCATTACAAAATGGCAATGGTAACCAGATGTTTACATTAGTTCACATTCCAAAGTAGGGCCCAGTGCGCAGATGCAGGTGTATTATCTTCTCTCTCTTATCTCTTTTTCCTTTTTGACCAATGAAATAATGCCTGGGCCTCAGAGAGTACTGCCCTTTTCTGAAGATGCATATACCGCTTACTCTGTGTAATAAAGGTTAGAGATTGCATTGACCATCTATGTGTCAGCGTCTAGTCTCTCAGCCACGCGTGGATATTAACCCCTGGGGGGGTACATTGATTTGGAACACCAGAGTGTATCTGAAATGCCCTAATTTAGGGCTGCTTTAACAAATGGCACCCCAGATGAGGGGTGCACGTTTGGCAGATGAGGGGGATGTCAGTCCGGGGACGGCACTACTGCAGCCAGACACTTCCTCTGCCAGTCAGGGGAATGTCAGCTCCAGTAAGCAGGGAACCAGGAGAGCAGGGCAGGCCAGACAGGTGCTGGTAGTGGGAGACTCCATTATTAGGGGAACAGATAGGGAAATCTGTCACAAAGACCGTGATCGCCGAACAGTGTGCTGTCTTCCTGGCGCTAGAGTTCAACACATCGCGGATCGGGTTGACAGATTACTGGGAGGGGCTGGAGACGATCCAGCGGTCATGGTCCATATCGGAACCAATGACAAAGTTAGAGGTAGGTGGAGAGTCCTTAAAAATGATTTCAGGGATTTAGGTCAAAAGCTGAGTGCAAGGACCTCAAAGGTAGTATTTTCCGAAATACTGCCTGTACCACGAGCCACACAAGAAAGGCAATGGGAGATTAGGGAGATTAACAAGTGGCTCAAGAACTGGTGTAGGATGGAGGGGTTTGGGTTCCTGGAGAACTGGGCCGATTTTTCTATCGGCAACAGGCTCTATCGTAGGGACGGGCTGCACCTCAATGGGGAAGGGGCAGCTGTGCTGGGGAGAAAGATGGCTAGAAGGTTGGAGGAGTGTTTAAACTAGGGACTGGGGGGGAGGGTAATTACGTTATAGGAGGGGAAGATAGTGCAGATAGAGACCGGGGGCAAGGTAATAAGAATGGGGGAGGAATGGAAGGAGGGACTAGAACAATTCAGAAGGAAAGGTGTAGGGTAAAAAATATACATAAACCTCTCAAATGTATGTATACTAATGCCAGAAGCCTGACTAATAAAACTGGTGAACTGGAATTAGTGATGTGTGAGGAGGACTATGACATAGTGGGAATAACTGAGACATGGCTGGATGATAGCTATGACTGGGCAGTTAATGTATAAGGTTACAGTCTGTTTAGAAAGGATCGTCAAAACCGGAGAGGGGGAGGGGTCTGCCTTTATATAAAGTCCTGTCTAAAGCCCACAGTCCGAGAAGATATAAGTGAGGGACATGAACATGTGGAGTCTCTGTGGGTAGAGATACATGGAGCTAAAAACAACAATAAATTACTAATAGGAGTTTACTATAAACCACCTAATATACCAGAGTCCACAGAATATCTACTACTAAACGAGATAGACGAGGCGGCAAATCATAATGAGGTGGTTATTATGGGGGACTTCAACTACCCAGATATAGACTGGGAAACTGAAACTTGTATATCTCATAAGGGAAACAGGTTCGTGGCTATAACCAAAGACAATTACCTCTCCCAACTGGTTCAGGACCCGACTAGAGGGACGGCCATACTGGACTTAGTATTAACCAATAGACCTGACAGAACAACAGACGTGCAGGTCGGGGACACCTGGGAAATAGTGACCATAAAGTAATAACCTTCCAATTATCATTCAAAAGAGCGTTTCTACAGGGAGGAACAAAAATATCAAACTTCAAAAAAGCTAAATTTAGCCAACTAAGAGAGGCCATAGGCCAAACTAACTGGGACAAAGTCCTCACAAATACAGACACAAAATGGGATATCTTTAAAAACATCCTAAAAACTCATTGTGAGAGGTACATACCGTATGGTAATAAAAGGTTAAGGAACAAAAAGAAACCAATGTGGATAAATAGAACTGTAAAGAAAGCAATAAATGACAAAAAGAAAGCATATAAAACACTAAAACAGGAGGGTTGCACGGAAGCACTGAAAAACTATAAGGAAAAAAATAGAACATGTAAAAAACAAATAAAAGCGGCCAAACTAGAGACCGAGAGATTAATTGCCAAAGAGAGTAAAACTAACCCTAAAATGTTCTTCAATTATATAAATGTTAAAAAGTATAAAGCTGAAGGTGTTGGCCCTTTAAAGAGTAATGAGAGGGGAGTCGCAGAGAGCGACGAGGAGAAAGCAAAGCTGTTAAATATTTTTTTCTCCAATGTATTCACTGAGGAAAATAAATTGTCAGATGACATGCAGAATGCAAAAATAAATTCCCCATTAAAAGTGTCCTGTCTGACCCAGGAAGAAGTACATCAGCGGCTTAAAAAGATTAAAATAGACAAATCGCCAGGACCGGATGGCATACACCCCCGTATCCTAAAGGAATTAAGTAATGTCATAGCCAGACCCTTATTTCTGATATTTGCAGACTCTATACTGACAGGGAATGTCCCACAGGATTGGCGCGTGGCATATGTGGTGCCAATATTCAAAAAGGGGCCAAAAACAGAGCCTGGAAACTATAGGCCGGTAAGTTTAACATCTGTTGTGGGTAAACTGTTTGAAGGTTTTCTGAGAGATGCTATATTAGAGCATCTCAACGGAAATAAGCAAATAACGCCATATCAGCATGGCTTCGTGAGGGATCGGTCATGTCAAACTAATTTAATCAGTTTCTATGAGGAGGTAAGTTCTAGACTTGACAGCGGCGAATCAATGGATGTCGTATATCTGGACTTCTCCAAAGCATTTGACACTGTACCGCATAAAAGGTTAGTATATAAAATGAGAATGCTCGGACTGGGAGAAAACATCTGTATGTGGGTAAGTAACTGGCTGAGTGATAGAAAACAGAGGGTGGTTATTAACGGTACACACTCAGATTGGGTCACTGTCACTAGTGGGTTACCTCAGGGGTCAGTATTGGGCCCTATTCTCTTCAATATATTTTTTAATGATCTTGTAGAAGGCTTGCATAGTAAAGTATCAATTTTCGCAGATGACACTAAACTGTGTAAAGTAATTTACACTGATGAGGACAGTATACTGTGTATATATACTACAGAGGACAGTATACTGTATATATACTACAGAGGACAGTATACTGTATATATACTACAGAGGACAGTATACTGTATATATACTACAGAGGACAGTATACTGTATATATACTACAGAGGACAGTATACTGTATATATACTACAGAGGACAATATACTACTACAGAGGGATCTGGATAGATTGGAGGCTTGGGCAGATAAGTGGCAGATGAGGTTTAACACTGATAAATGTAAGGTTATGCACATGGGAAGGAAAAATGCAAGTCACCCGTACATACTAAATGGTAAAACACTGGGTAACACTGACATGGAAAAGGATCTAGGAATTTTAATAAACACCAAACTAAGCAGCAAAAACCAGTGTCAGGCAGCTGCTGCCAAGGCCAACAAGATAATGGGTTGCATCAAAAGGGGCATAGATTCCCGTGATATGAACATAGTCCTACCACTTTACAAATCGCTAGTCAGACCACACATGGAGTACTGTGTACAGTTCTGGGCTCCTGTAAACAAGGCAGACATAGCAGAGCTAGAGAGGGTTCAGAGGAGGGCAACTAAAGTAATAACTTGAATGGGGCAACTACAGTACCCTGAAAGATTATCAAAATTAGGGTTATTCACTTTAGAAAAAAGACGACTGAGGGGAGATCTAATTAATATGTATAAATATATCAGGGGTCAGTACAGAGATCTATCCCATCATCTATTTATCCCCAGGACTGTGACTGTGACGAGGGGACATCCTCTGCGTCTGGAGGAAAGAAGGTTTGTACACAAACATAGAAGAGGATTCTTTACGGTAAGAGCAGTGAGACTATGGAACTCTCTGCCTGAGGAGGTGGTGATGGTGAGTACAATAAAGGAATTCAAGAGGGGCCTGGATGTGTTTCTAGAGCGTAATAATATTACAGGCTATAGCTACTAGAGAGGGGTCGTTGATCCAGGGAGTTATTCTGATTGCATGATTGGAGACGGGAAGAAATTTTTTATTTCCCTAAAGTGGAGAAAATTGGCTTCTACCTCACAGGGTTTTTTGCCTTCCTCTGGATCAACTTGCAGGATAACAGGCCGAACTGGATGGACAAATGTCTTTTTTCAGCCTTATGTACTATGTTACTATGTTACTATGAAGGGAGCATCAACAGCCGACACACAAGAGGCCCCAGGACTTGACGAACGGCAGAGAGGAGATGGCTGGCTTTAATAGAACGGTAAGAATACCCTTACCTGCCTTTCTGCTATTTAGTTCGTCACTTCATGTTGGCTTAGTCTGCTGTGAGGTGGTACCCATGTAAGTATAGTAATCGGCTAATATGCTGAAAGCCTGGGGTCCATAGAACCATATTCTGAATTGATAGATCACTCTGGTGTGTATATGTTTTGTGTGTGTCTGTGATTTATGTGAGGAGTGAGTTTAGCACAGCCGGTAAGACCACAGACAAAGGGAGGGGACAGTAACCTCCTGGTTGGGAAGGGGGCGCTGTAGCGCCGAGGTGTGGGACAAAGTAAACTCTGGCTGACCTGACCAGGGAGACGTGTGGAGCTGTATGACCCTTTGACCTAAGGGAAGACTGCAGTGATATTCTCCACCTGACCTGACCCCAGGAAGATGCGACGGAGCCGCCTGAGACGTGCGGGGAGTCCCAGCTGACTAGTCGGACGTGATAGTCAGATTTGAGCCAACCAGAGGGGAGGGTGAATCCTTTGTCTGCGGAGGAAAGAGTTAAAGGTGCTGATCACTCCTCTGTTTTGTGTGCGTCAGTCTGAAATACTGCTATTGAAATGGGTCAGTCCCAGTATTATGAAGAAGGAGAAAATACAGCCCCTAGCTAGTAGCGAGGAAAGAGGGAGATTATAGGATGTGATATGGAGAATTGAAAGTTAAAATGTGACAAAGAATGTTAGAGAAAGTGTGGCCCCGGACAGAAGGTCGCCCGGCTGGCAACAGGGATGAAAATCTGTAAGAAACTGTGAAGTTAGAGCTTACAGATTGAGGGTATCAGAACTCCGGTGATGTTGAAGGGGGAGTTTTAACGAGTGAGAAAACAGAGCAGTGTCAGGGAAAGCTGAATGATGAATGATTATTAGGTGCAGCACAGGCATGGCACCGAGCGGCAAGTCGATTTATGGCAACTGGAGGGACAGAAAGATGGGATGAAAAAACAAAGATGTATATGTATACTGTGGGACCAGATGAACCACCACCATATCATGGTGCTCACAGACAAAGGAAGGTCAGTTAATGGAACTGTGAACTAGAGATTCACTTTCCCCCCGCCTTCACACAGAAACATTCCTGAGATAAGAGGAGCAGGGAAAGGGGGGAGGGAATCATGCAGAGTAAGTGATGTTATATGTGTAATATTATTATAGAAGACAAAGAATTGTTCAATAATCTTTATTTTTTTTCTTCTTCTTCTTCTTCTTTCTTCTTTCCCAAGCAGTGTACTGTGGGAATCCAGCTTTTAACAAAATGACTGTATGATTATAACATGTATATTGTCTTACAGCGACAGACCATCAGCGATTCTGGGTGTGGTGTGGCTATCTGTTTCCAGGAAAGCTGTGTTTGTCTGTGCTTCAAGTTTTGGGATGAAACAATGTGGGTTGGAAGACATAAATGATTCAGTGGAATGTGAATGGGTGTGGCTTTGAGTTGTAATTGAGGCGAATATGTGTGAAGACTGATTATGAGCTGTTAATGAAAATGAGTACATGGAAAAATCAATGCGTGTGGAGTATGATATATATATATATATTTTTTAAATAATATGCACATTGAGAATTTTATTTTATTTTTCTTGGAAGTTTTTTGGTTTTTATTGGTGCCAACAGCATTGATCAAGCAGTACATTTATTTATTTTATTTTTTTAAATTGAAGTCAATGAAAAGTTTCTTATGGGCCCTTTGTGTGTTCATGTCTGTATTGTCAGATCTGTTTGTTTCAATGTTTGAAGTTACGTGTTACATGTTAAGTGTTGTGCTAAACATCAGAGCTCTGTTCTAATGGACAGCTGGCAGATTACTGGTGGACAAAAGGGGGACCACAGCGTCCGACTAAAGGGGTGGACTTAGATGACTCAGAGCGGAGGGAGGAGAATAGGGGTGGACGTTACAGACAACGACAGCCCTTGTGCCAATCCCCTAGTTATAAGACACTCCCATGGAAGATGAGAAGTCCTGTTTTGTTTTCCAGTCTATTAATTCCGCGATAGGAAAAGTTGGATACTTCTGTAAGCCAAAATGCAGAGTAACATCAAGAGGCATTGGGTGGTTCAGTGGTGCCAACTATAGGTAGTGTTCCTTTGGCATTGCTTCAGCCCTGATGTCAAACGCCTCATTGAAGTGAGGAAAAAGTAAGTCTGCCACCCTATGATGGGCCTGCAGAGTCTGTGGGACCCAGATCCCAGAAGAGAGAGTGTTGTGCTGTGTGTGGTACTCCTCGTCCACACCACACGAGAGGATTGTATTCTATGTTGACCATGCCCGGATCACTGTCCGTCCCCACAGACACCCATGTTTTGTTGTCATAAGGAGAACACAAAGACAGGGAGGGGGGGAGTAAGATCAAGATTAGGAAACAGGAAATCCAGTATCGGCTCTACTTTTAAACATTTTTAGCAGATACAGTCTGGCCCAATGATATCCCTCACTCTGGGTGATACAGAAGTAGTCCCGTTTTTGATTGATACTGGAGCAGCCAAGACAGTTGTGCACAGCAAACATGGCCTCCCCTGATTTACTCCCCAAGGACACCAGTCTTTGGGTAGAAGTGGATGGGAAAGTAGTACGCCCCTTTTTCAACAGAAACCATCCATATTAGATTTGCCCCTAACCAAGATGTGCTTGCCCGTTTGCTGGTCAGTGGTAACACCCCTTGTTGCCTCCTAGGTGCAGATTTGCTTGCAAAAGTACATTCGGGTATCTCATATCAGGAGGACGGCACTGTGAAGCTTACAGGTGCCCTCAACGACCAGGAACTTTGTTTGTTGGCCATTAGTGATAAAATTCCCTGGTCCATGTTTGTATCAGTACTCCCAGAAGCTGAGAAAAGCAAAACCACTCACCATTGGATGGTACATGACCTACATGCCGTTAATGAAGCCACAGTTTCTAACACCCACAGCGTGCCCAATACACACACACACACACACACACACACACAAACCTTGTTGGCTCAGGTTCCCATTACCCCTGCTCACTCCACTGTGATTGATTTGTCCTTTAGTCCCTACCGCTTCACAGATGAGGTGGTAGATGCTTTTTATGCCTAGAGCTGGCAATTTTGCGTTCCCCCACACTGTGCCTATCAGATTATTACATTTAGATTGTGTTGTTATGAAGTGAGTGGCCATGACTCAGCTGTCCTCACCCAACTGCATGGCCAGCAATAACGCCCCGTAGCATATTATTCAGCCAGACTTGATCCCGTGGCCAGAGGTGCCCCTTTCTGCATCAGAGCTGTAGTAGTTGTACTAGCTATGCTTGATGAAAGCTCTGAGATAGCTCCGAACCACAAAGTGATGGTGATATTACATCTATCCTCATGAACGTACAATCCAAATGATTGTTTTGTTGCCCGTTATTTGAGAATGCAGTGTTCCATTTTGTTGCCTGACAATGTTGCTCTCCAAAGATGTAATACTTTGGACCCAGCCATCCTGTTGCCTCTGGATCAAGAGGGGAGGGAAGAGTTAGGGCACCGCACTTTAAACTTCTCTTCCAGATTCAAAGGAAGAGGCTCCTGACTGTTTGCAGATGATGTCACAAGAGGTAGTGGGATTTGGTAAATCAGCCATTAGGTAATCTAGATCATGTGCTCTTTGTGGATGGATCGAGGTATGGCCAGGATGGCAGGTACTACACAGGTTGGGCAGTGGTGATTAAACGTGAACTACCACACATGTCTGCTCAAGAAGTGGAGCTAAAAGACTCTGAAGATGGCTTGCAGATGGAAAAAACTGCCAACATTTACATTGATTCCAGGTGTGCTTTTGGGATAGCCCATGACTATGGGCCCACATGGAAAGCCATAGACTCCTTGATCGCTTCAGGTAAATCCATTGAAAATGGGGAAGCAGTGAGGTCTCTGATGGAAGCCCTCTTGTCACTAACATGAGAGGTGATGATAGCAACGAAAGTCCACTGTAAACAGATGCAGAGGAGGCAAAGGGGAAAGCCACGGCAGATCAGGCGGCAAAAATGGCTGCCAAATTACCTAAGCAGATCCCTGTCTTAAGTGGCCACAGTTCAGGTCCCTGAAATAACTCCTCCTGTCTCCCGAAAGTTCTTAAGACCTTACAGAACCAGATGGGGAAGGAGGAAAGGGAATGGTGGATGGAAAAGGGGGGACTACAAAAAAGAAGGGAAAACTTTACCTTCCCAGGTCCCTCTACTCCACGATGGCACAGGCAACCCATGGAGTGACGCACCAGACAAAAACTGCTATGTGTGATTTAGTACGTAGCATATGGTACGCCCCAGGGTTCAGCACTATAACAGTCAGACATACTCAAGGATAAATAGTTTGTGTCCAGAACAACGTGGGCAAGGTGGTTAAGGTACCCAAGAAACACGTCTTGCTTTTTGTATCTGTTTCAACGTTTACAGACTACCTTCAACTACACAAGGTGGGCATGTATGAGTATGTATTGATATGTGATGACTTGTTTTCAGGATGGCCAAATCTGTACCCAAAGAAGTAAAGAAGATTATGGCCGAAGTTGTGTGCAGGTATGGGATACCTTAGATCATTGAAAGTGACACAGTTGTTCACTTCACAGGTGAAGTGATGCAGGAGATGATGAAGGTTTTGGGTGTAGGACAGGCCTTACATGCTTCGTACCATCCACAAAGCAGCAGTAGAGTAGGGAAAAGGAACTGAACGGGACACTAAGTTAAAGATTCAAAAAGCCTTAGAGTGCCTGCTGGTAGCCCTCTTTTAGTAAGGTATACGCCTAACCGTGAGACAGGCCTTTGTCCCTATAAGGTCCTTTTTGGGTCAGGCCCTAGGATAGGATTTTATTTCCCACAGCAGCTCCAGATGCAACATGGTTGTCTGGCAGATTATGTGATCAGTTTGTACAAGCATTTGACTAAAGTACATTTTTGAGTTTTTGCTTCACTTCCAGGTTTTGATAAAGTACCAGGAACCCACCCACTTGTGTCTGGAGATTGGGTGGTAGAAAAAGACACGTTAGAAAAGTCCTAAAACCCTGGTTTGATGGTCCATTCCGAGTGTTGTTGACCACAAGCACAGTGAAGCTCAAAGAAAAGCATAATTGGATTGATTTCAAGGAAGTGTTGAGACTGGTTTTCCCTTGTGTGACTGTTGATCATGACTCAAAAGAATATGGAAAAATTGTATGAAAACATCGATCCAGAAAATCAGAAGCATTGATGACCTCCAGTCCCCCCATATAATGTCAACGCCAGTTAGGGAAAGATCATCTGACTTCCCCGTGCTCAAATCCAGTGTCACTGGAGGCTGTTCGCTAGGTATGGCTTGTCGTGGAAGCTGGTGAAGAGGAGGCGGAGCATTGGGACAGATGTTTAGGTTTAGGGAGAGAATGAAATTCAAGGGGGGACTGTTAAAGATGTGTGAATTTTATTCTATATTTTGTATCTCTAGGACTGTAATGAGTTAACTTTTTCTTCTCCAAGTGCCCACCCACCCCCTCTTTGTTTCAAGACTGTAGAAGAGGGGGGGGGGGGGCAAAGAGCTGTGCTGTGAGAAGTGTCTGATTTCACATCTTTCTGCAGGTGTCCCATAGAGTGTGGTGGAATGCGTAGACCAATCACATGACTTGATGATATGTATATATTATCCACTTCCTATAGAGAAACACCTCTTTGAAGTGTCACATATGACGTATGCAGTATTATTGTTAGAATAGAAGCCATTACAAAATGGCGATGGTAACCAGATGTTTACATTAGTTCACATTCCAAAGTAGGGCCCAGTGCGCAGATGCAGGTGTATTATCTTCTCTCTCTTATCTCTTTTTCCTTTTTGACCAATGAAATAATGCCTGGGCCTCAGAAAGTACTGCCCTTTTCTGAAGATGCATATACCGCTTACTCTGTGTAATAAAGGTTAGAGATTGCATTGACCATCTATGTGTCAGCGTCTAGTCTCTCAGCCACGCGTGGATATTAACCCCTGGGGGGGTACATTGATTTGGAACACCAGAGTGTATCTGAAATGCCCTAATTTAGGGCTGCTTTAACACCACCTTTGCGCCTTACTACTGTCTCCTATGGTTAACTTAGTATCATCATATGTGTTATTTCCAGATCTTGCAAAATGTATATTCCTATTTCTTGTTATGTGACTGTTTAAGTTTAGTGTACCTGGTTCACCAGCAGATGGCGGCAAGCATGGCAGAACTACAGGGACACAGGATGGAATATTCTTTAAATTCTCCTCTTTCTCTCTCTAGGGAGGAGTTTAGTTAGTTAGAGAGAATCTAGGGTCACCCCTGCCCAGGGATGGTGTGCAGCAGGAGCTTGTCACGCCATTTGGGCAGACTAGATGGGCCAAATGGTTCTTATCTGCTGACACATTCTATGTTTCTATGTTTCTATGTTGGACGAGGCCTGTTTGGCCCAGCTAGAGCACCTTTAGCTCTGATGTACACAGAGGCCAAAGCCTGAAGCCTCAGAAGCCAGGAGGAGAAAGTTCCCTGGCTAAAGTAAGAGACAGACCAGACTACAGAAAGTGAAGTACAGCATAAAGAAGAAGCTAGTGTCACGGATGGTGTTGCAGAAAACTGGAAGTTATAAATAAACATCCGACTGACTTGATCCCAAACTAAGGAACATATGGG
Organism: Bufo bufo; assembly: GCF_905171765.1. NCBI lineage: Eukaryota > Metazoa > Chordata > Amphibia > Anura > Bufonidae > Bufo > Bufo bufo. The sequence continues at coordinate 3,892,104 of NC_053395.1, read as the reverse complement.
TGAACCCTTTGCCCATGCAAAAATCTTTATGATCGATAATTGCGTACCCTCGTACCTAGACTGACTGACACATGAAAACCCTATAATAGTGAGGGGACACGACCACCGTCTCCCTGCACTTAATACAGAGGGAGTCAGGGTCACCTACAATCAAGCCAGCACGGAAACACAAATAAAGGAAAAGACTTATCTGAGGAACCAGCAGTTGCAGCCTCTTGCAGTGAACACAATCCAGGAAGTAGTATAAACGGCAAAGTGAGGCAGTATGGGAGTTAATATAAAGGGAGGCAATCAGTGTAAATAGATGACAGCTCGGAGAAGGAAAAAAGATGACAAAGTGAAACCAAAACAAAGAACATCATGCAAGAGGTACAGAAGAACGTCTGCCACAGCTTCTCAGAGAGCTAGCGGTGACAGCTAGTTTCCATAGCCAGTCTGTTAGTACAGCAGAGCCAAAGAGAGTGACTGATGTATCAGAATTGACTTTGTTTGCCTGACACAGTTAAGGCCAAAGCCTGCTGGAAACCAAGACCACGCCTGTAAACTGTTTGAGGTAAAGTTTATTCAAAGTAAAGCTGTTGCCAACTTCATCACAAGGTCTGAACTCAATTTATTTCATCATCCACTTTCTCAACTATCCTTTTCTGCTGCGGGCGACAACGCCTGGTGTTCCAGCATATCCAGGTAGGAGCACAGTGACAAGTGCAACACCATTAAGGGACATTTAGGCCACCCACCACCACTCTGGCATTCCTACCCTGGGTTCCATCCAAATCACTAAAAGGGGCCCTGTGCCCTTGTTGCTTCACTGCAACTGGCGTCACGACAAAACAAGTTACTTTTTCCCTCTTAAAGAGACCCCTGGTCACTGCTGTGCACTGCAGATGTCAATGGATTCTCCTCACAGATCCTCCTGGATGCCTCTTCCAAGCTCACCCTAATATGGCTGCTGCCTTCCTCTCCAGGCTTTGTAACTCCACCCCCTGAGAGCTTTCAACATACATGAATCTAGAAATGCAGTTTTTTTAGCTATGCTTAGGAAACAGCGGCCTCTTGTGACCAAACAGCAAAATGTCATTTCAAATTATTTAACTTCATTTGCACAAATACAATGTCCAGACAGTGACTGCTGTTAGCTTATCTCGCATCACCCTCATTGTTCTTTATTGATGATCCTCTATCTAGCAAGATAGTACAGACAAGTAAAGCTGTGTATAAGCAGCAGGCTCTGATAAAAGAGGTGTGAGGCACAGTAGGCAGGTTACTGAGATGTGGTTTGCAAGCCCCCCTCCACACCTGTCACGGCCATGGCTATGACCGTGACTCCTGAACCGCATGCGGTTGTCAGCGGTTTTCTTTGGTGTTCAATCACAGGTGAGGGCTGTGGTATTTGCCTCACCTGTGGTTGCCGCTGGCAACAGTGTGTATGTGGCAGCGTAGCAGGCTGAGCTGTGCCATTGCAGCTCGCTACGTTGTGCATGCGGTTTTGAGTTATGTGTGTATGTGTGCACTTCCTTTTTATGTTATTGTGTGCACGTCTCCTTTTAGTGGTGTTTTCCCTTCCCTGGTGTTGGAAGGGTTAATCTCCTTCCTAGTGTGTGTGTGCACTGGGTGTGTCCGACTGTGGGGTGTGGCTTCTTGGCCTATAAAGCCTCACTGCTTTTGCAGGCCTGCAGGTTGCTTCAGCCATGCTTAGCTGAGAGCAGCCTCATGTCTTTATTACCTGCCAGTAAGAGCCACCCCTGTGGTCATAACCATAATGTCGCTTTAAGTTATTTCTAGTTATGTGTGATGTCCGTGTGATGTTTTATATGTGATTTTGTGCAGCTATGGATCTGGGTCCCTGTGTGGGGATGCGTTTGTGATCTGCACCCTGCTAACACAGGGATCCAGTCAGCAAGGCTGTGGCAGGTAGGTGGAACTCTTTGTTCACCTGCCATATCCATAGAGCTGTTTATGTCTCCCCTTTTCCTGCAGCTTGGCCGTTGAGACTCCTGCTCCTCCGTGTCTAGGAGGAGTGGGCTTGTCTTACTCAGCTCCTAGGTGAGGGTCATCTTGAGGGCTAGCAGGGACTTTTAGGTTCCGGAGCATGGGCCCTCCTACCATCAAGGTTGGCTCATGTAGCTAGGAGCCAGGGTCAGGTTAGGGATGCGTTTAGGAGGTGACCTGCTCCCTAATCCTGTCTTCATGGCCAAGCAGCCGTAACATCACCGGGCTCCACACGGCTGAGGATTTCCCCCATCCTCAGCCGTGACAGTATGACCACAGTCGCTTCTTACGTGGCGCTCCCTCGAAAGAGGGTAAAGCATGCACTGCTGTCTACGGATGGGGTGCATGCGCGTTCTCCGGAGGGAGAGCGTTATGGGGCTTTCACCATTTACGGCGCGGTGAGTGGCATTCCCAGCTCACCGTTGTCCGTGTTGGTGTCCCCTTTTTGTTTGTCTTTCCCCTCCCCCCCTCCCATTGTTTCTTATGCCTCACCAACTTTCCCCTTTTGTTGTTGGGAGGGGCTTTGAGGGGTGGGAGTATGCATCCCTCGAAAGAGGGTGAAGCATGTACCGCCCTCTGCGGAAGGGTTACATGCGTGCTCTTCGGAGGGAGAGCGTTCTGGGGGTTTCGCCTCTGACGGCGCGGTGAGTGGCGTTTCCCCGCCTTCCCTTCACCGTTGCCTCGTTTGGCGTCCCCCTGATTTTATAGCACTAGGGTGTTTGTTTGGTGTGCGAGTTGCACACCTTCGAAAGAGGGTGCAGCATGCAGTGCCATATCCTTGTGGCCTGCATGCGCGTTCTCCGGAGGGAGAGCGTTCCTGGGGGTTCTCCGTTAACGGCACGGTTGGTGGCTTATTCCCCGCCACCTTACCTTCCGTGTCCGTGTTGGGGATCCCTCGTCCCTCTCCATGTTCCCATCTCTGGTCGTCTGCTGGCAGCACTCCGTAAGTGGTCCGGCTGCGTGCTGGTTAGGAGTGTCTGCTGGCAGCGACTGGAGTGGGGACGTGAGTGGAGAGTCCCCTCGTCCACTCTCAGTGGTTCCATTTCCGTGTCGCTGGTGCGGGCTGCAGGCCTCGTCGGACTGGCTGTGTTGTGTGCTGGGAGAGGATGCAGCTGACAGCGACTTTCTGGGAACCATGTCCTGAGAGTGGACGTCCCCTTCTCTCATCCCCTTGTGTGAGTCCCTCACGTGTCTTTTTTTTGGTGGGGGGGCTTTGAGGGGTGGGAGTGTCACGGCCATGGCTATGACCGTGACTCCTGAACCGCATGCGGTTGTCAGCGGTTTTCTTTGGTGTTCAATCACAGGTGAGGGCTGTGGTATTGGCCTCACCTGTGGTTGCCGCTGGCAACAGTATGTATGTGGCAGCGTAGCAGGCTGAGCTGTGCCATTGCAGCTCGCTACGTTGTGCATGCGGTTTTGAGTTATGTGTGTATGTGTGCACTTCCTTTTTATGTTATTGTGTGCACGTCTCCTTTTAGTGGTGTTTTCCCTTCCCTGGTGTTGGAAGGGTTAATCTCCTTCCTAGTGTGTGTGTGCACTGGGTGTGTCCGACTGTGGGGTGTGGCTTCTTGGCCTATAAAGCCTCACTGCTTTTGCAGGCCTGCAGGTTGCTTCAGCCATGCTTAGCTGAGAGCAGCCTCATGTCTTTATTACCTGCCAGTAAGAGCCACCCCTGTGGTCATAACCATAATGTCGCATTAAGTTATTTCTAGTTATGTGTGATGTCCGTGTGATGTTTTATATGTGATTTTGTGCAGCTATGGATCTGGGTCCCTGTGTGGGGATGCGTTTGTGATCTGCACCCTGCTTACACAGGGATCCAGTCAGCAAGGCTGTGGCAGGTAGGTGGAACTCTTTGTTCACCTGCCATATCCATAGAGCTGTTTATGTCTCCCCTTTTCCTGCAGCTTGGCCGTTGAGACTCCTGCTCCTCCGTGTCTAGGAGGAGTGGGCTTGTCTTACTCAGCTCCTAGGTGAGGGTCATCTTGAGGACTTTTAGGTTCCGGAGCATGGGCCCTCCTACCATCAAGGTTGGCTCATGTAGCTAGGAGCCAGGGTCAGGTTAGGGATGCGTTTAGGAGGTGACCTGCTCCCTAATCCTGTCTTCATGGTCAAGCAGCCGTAACATCACCGGGCTCCACACGGCTGAGGATTTCCCCCATCCTCAGCCGTGACAACACCCTTCTTTATCTCCCAGTGCAGCAGATAACACCATTTATCACCTCGCTGCTATCAGTGCTAGTCCTTGTACTTTCATCACATTCTGCATAGTTTTCTTGTTTTGACTCCACTGACAGATCATGAATTTGTTGCTTTATTTCCTGCTTTTCAGGTTCCACACAGTAAATGATTGACTTTGGTCCTTGATGTCTCCAATAATTGATAAGATCCAGACTTGTTTCACTTGCAATGAAGCCTATGCAGATAGAAAGCTGGACCCATCTGTCGTGTCGCATGGTTTGACATTTCTTCATTAGATTTTGATGCTCTCAGCCGCTTTAGCACTGGCGACCATGCCATCTGAGTGGAAGAAAAAAAGTTTTACAGTGGTGCTTGAAAGTTTGTGAACCCTTCAGAATTTTCTATATTTCTGCACACAGGTGAAACTCGAAAAATTAGAATATCGTGCAAAAGTTAATTTATTTCAGTAACACAACTTAAAATCAGAATATTAGTCAGCTAATTACTCCATACCCCCTGAGCAAAGGGGACCTCAAAATTGAGACTTTGTGGTTTCATAAGCTGTAAGCCACAATCATCCAAATTATAACAAATAAAGGCTTGAAATATCTCGCTTTGCCTGTGATGAGTCTCATATATTAGTGTCAACTTTTAAGTTGCATTACTGAAATAAATGAACTTTGCACAATATTCAAATTTTTCGAGTTTCACCTGTAGATTTGATCTAAAGCTACTTCAGTTCTAAAAGTAAAGAATCTAATTTTAAATAATGAGTCACACATATTAGACCTAGTGATTTATTTATTAAGGAAATGATCCAATATCACATGTCTGTGAGTGGTAAAAGTATGTGAACCTTTAAGATCAGCAGATAATGTGAAGGTGTTTTCAGGTGTGAGCGGGCAACATGTATGTAAAGAACAGATATCTATCAATGTCTGATCTTCACATATGTGTGGAAGTGTATTGTGGCACAAAGGAGATTTCTGAGGACCTCAGATGAAGAGTTGTTGATGCTCATCAGGCTGGAAGAGGTGACAAAACCATCTCTAAAGAGTCTCCACCAATCCACAGTCAGAAAGATTGTGCACAAATGGAGACCATTATTCAAAGATCACGCCAAGAGCAAGGCGTGTAATAGCCTGCAAGGTGACAAAGGAAACCAAGGTAACCTGTAAGCAATTAAAGGCCTTTCTCACATTATCTAATGTTAATGTTCATGAATCCACCATCAGGAGGACACTAAACCACAACGATGTGCATGGCAGGATTGCAAGGAGAAATCAGATGCTTTCTAAAAAGAACATTGCTGCTTTTTGGTGTAAATGAGAAGCATAATGTTTGGAGACAGGAAAAGCTCTTCATCCAGCACAAAGACCTTATCCCTTCTGTGACATACAGTGCTGGTAGAATCATGGCTTGGGCCTGTTCTGCTGCATTTGGGCCAAGAAGACCTGTCATCAATGATGAGACAATGGATTGTGAATTATACCAGCAAATTCTAAAGGAAAATGTCAGGACATCTGTCTGTGAGCGGACTCTCAAGAGAATGTGGGTCATGCAGCAAGAAAATAACCCTGAGCACACAATTCCCTCTACTAAACAATGGTCAAAGAAGAAGAAAGGGAAAGGGTCTGGAATGGCCAAGTCATACGCTTGTCCTGAACTTACTCCAATAAAAATGTTGTGGAAGGACCTGAAGCGAGAAGGAAACCACCAACATAGGAGACCTGAAGCTGTTCTGGTGAGTGCCGGAGCTTCCCGAAACAGCTGATCGGCGGGGGTGCCCGGAGTTGCCCTGCACATGTGATATTGAAGAGCTATCCTGAGGATAGGTCGTTAGTATGTTTTACCAGATAACCCCTTTAAAGTCCCACTGGTGAACATCCACTGGTCTCACTGCTTCTACTGGTCATAAAAAATTACAACAGAAATAAGCTACAGCCCGGGAGCCGTGGTCACTTCCGTACAGCAGTAATTCTCCATTTTACTTTACTGCTGTAGAAAGGGGACACAGAAGAGTTTACCAGTGTGGAGGTCACGATGAGCACCATATTTGTGAAGCACCAGTTCCACTTCCACAATCTTTTTTAATTAAAATGTCTTCTGCTTAATAAAAAAGATTTTATATTAATCTGAAATCCTGGTCTTTGTGCTCCGTGTTCTGCATTACCTGGAGATGTTTTACACAATGGGGAATTGGGGGCCCATACTGAGTATTACTATGGGGCTCTATGAGATCCCTGTACACCCCTGCTCATTAATATCATCTAGTAATAAATATATGTCTAGAGCTTAGAGTCAGTTATTGGCCATCAGGTCCCACAGATGTCTCACACATTATGTAATATGTACGGTATCTGATCAGGAAGAAGGAATAATGAAGATATCTCCTGCCGTGTCTTGTCTGATGTGCAGGACGTCTCCGGATACTTTGCTCTTCTGTGTTTTATGACGGAGGGTTATATTATTTGCATATTTAATAACCACATGTTTGAAGTTTTATAAGTTTCTTGAGTTTCTTCCTGCCTCATTCCATCGGTTTTCTTGAAGGTACAGAATCCATCCATAGGGTGAGTCTTATCAGAGGAGACAAGTCCAGAGCTCTCCATAAAGCTGATAGTATTGCCCTGTTCTCCTACCAATGATAATCAATCTCTTCATCGCCTGAATCTTGCTTGGACATGGCTCCATCACTTATGACACGTGCTGGTAGGTCCATTGGTGATAATGACACCATTGTAACTGATGGAACAGACCACAGGGTAGAAAAGTCACAACAAATTAGTTCTTGAAAACAATGTCATCACTATCAGATGGATGGGAGTCCAACACTCGGCCAATCGGTTTTTTGCAGCAGCTGCCAGCGCCCTAAACTACATAGTGGACAGAGCCGGAAGCTGAAGGTTCTGTCCACTGTGTAGTGGTCGTGTCGGATACTGGACCTCAGTTCGTATTTAAGTGAAGGTAATCCAGCCACTACACAGTGCATGGAGATTTCTGCTTCCTGTGTGGGGGCTGCTGCAAACAGCTGATCGGTAGGACACACAGGACAGTGTGATCTCAGCAGAAGCACCGGATCACAGCACAGAACCACAACATGAGATGCATGCCGGCACCAGGACCCGGGACAGCGTAATCTCAACACAAGCACCGGATTTCAGCACAGAGCTAGAGCATTAGTTGTGTGGCGGTACCAGAACCCAGGTCCTCAGCACAAGCACCAGATTACAGCACAGATCCAGAGCATGAGATGTATGCCGGCACCAGAACCCAGGACAGCAGGTCCTCAGCACAAGTGCCAGATTACAGCACAAAGCCAGAACATGACATGTATGCCGGCACCAGAATCTGGGACAGCATGATCTCAGCACGAGCACCGGATTACAGCACAGATTCAGAACATGAGATCTATACCAGCACCAGAATCTGGGACAGCATGATCTCAGCATGAACACTGGATGACAGCATAGATCTACAATGCGCCGTCCCCCAGGGCGGATTGTGTCCCAGGTGTATATGAATGCCGAGTGGTGTGGTGTGGCCCTTAATAGTCTCTATGTGTGTCACGGTGCTTCTACCTGGATACCTCACTCCCAGGGTTAGACTCCAAAGCAATAAAGAGGAATAGTTCAAGTAGGAGATGGAGAATAAATTGAGTCCAGATCATGATAAAGTTCAACAGTTTTACTTGAGTAAACTTGTATCCAGACAATATTCAGGCTTTTTCTTGGTTCCAGCAGATTTTGGCATAAACTGGCAGGCACACTTGCAAACTCTGCTTTATCCCTCTCTCTGCTGTGCTAAACTCGGCTAAAAGGGCTGTTCTGGTACAGTATTCCTGGATTGGGGTGCCTTTGGCTGTTGTCCCCCTCCTGACACTCAGTGGGTTAATTTACAAGGAGTCAGGGTGCTCTATGAGCTACTTCCCTTTTGAGACTTCTGCTGCAGGAGGTGGAACTTTCCCCTTGCTGCTGCATCTTTTATGTCTTCTCAGCTCCACTATTGAGTGCAAACTGGAATAAACTAGAGCTTCCTGCAACCCCTCCTTCTGGTAGGAAACAGGACTAGCCCACTTCTGCCCAAAAGGGGGAGAATGGAATGGTAAATTCCATTCTATCTAAAGACAGCTGTGAAATACAGACTACCACCTGTTAGTGAACCAGGCACATTACATAACAGTTACATAGCAACATTATGAATGCACAGTGTAGGACATGGAAATAAATACAAAGATGACATTAATGTTAGACCATTACAGACAGTAGCAGGGTGAAGGAATGTTAATACCACTCTGGGGTATTACAGATCCAGAACATGAGATGTATGCCGGTACTAGAAACCGGGATGGCATGATCTCAGCACAAGCACCAGATTACAGCACAGAGCCAGTACATTATATGTATGCCGGCACCAGAACCTGGGACAGTATGATTTCAGCACAAGCACCAGATTACAGCACAGAAACATACCCCTACATACCGATCCCAAGTCTTCCTCTTCCATCTCTGGTGGCATCCTGCTGGAGTGAGACAGGATTTGCCTTCCTCTCCAATCACTCGGTAGGTTTATGCCCACAATCCTCTGACATCAGAACATGCACACTCTGTGTGGCTAAACCTTCTGAGGTCTCTGGGCCACCATTCCTCGCTATCTGCTGATCCTGCCTCTGGGCTTCCACCTTCTCAATCTACAGGCTTTAGTCAGAGACATTCTCTATGAGCTTACTGGCTTTCTCTTGGCGAAGACCCAGAGGCCATGCTGTGCACACTTTACGGATCCATTCCTTCCACCAGCTCTATTTACTACCTGATTGGCTGCCATTAGATGCATGTACCATAGACCCTGCCACTAAAAAACCCAACTGGCCTGATGAGATGTGTCAAGATCCAGGAACTGAGGAACTTGGAAAACAATGCATATACAGTATGTGTATGGCATGATCCTTACCAGCCAGTCAGCTGATCTGAAAAAGGTCATGTGATGTTGTGGTGGCTATTCCACATGATCCTTTTAAAAGACTGCTGACAGGCTGAAATGGATCATGTGACACACCATGTGACTCTACATAAGTACTATCCTTTCAGTACTCCTGTTTGGCACTTTGAGAGAAAGTAGTTAGTTGGTTGCACTTTGCACCCTCCGTAGTAGAACGAGTATCCCATCACGGCACTGTTCTGTACAGAGGCGTCTCTTAGCAATCACGTCTCTCACTTCATATTAAACAGATTCCAGAATATTATTGACGAAAATAAAAATGAGTCAATATTTTTTTGAATAAGCAATACAGTCTGTGATACAAAGTAACACATGAGTGCAGTGAGTTTTACACAGTGGATTCCAATTCCATAAGGATGACTTAAAATATCATGGTATAAGTGCGTACAGAGTAACACATGCGTGTAGAGAGTATTGTACAGAGGGTTCTAATACTCTAATGATGACATAAAATATCATGGTATAAGTGAATCATGGGTTTTCCCTGCTAAAATTCCTATATTGTTCCCAAGTTTTCCAAGTAGTTTTAAATGTAGGAAAGTTGTGATTCTTCCAGGCAGCCAATTCTTTGAATCTATAAATAGTGTCAACCTTACCTATCCACTGCTCCATAGAGGGAAGCTCCTGTGTGAGCCAATGTCTAGGTATTAAAAGTCGTGCACTGGTTAGGAGTTTTTTAAATAGAGAGGTAGCTCCACCCCCAGAATAACGGCAGAGAAACCCAGCAAGGCCAGTTGAGGAGATTTTTGTACCACATATCTTGTTACATTTAGTAAAAATCTTATTCCACCATTTCTGTAACGGTGGGCATGACCACCATATATGATAAAATTATTCTTTTTCGACCTGGCAGCACCAGCAAATGTCATTATTTGCCTAATCATATCTACAGGTGATAATCGGGCATTCTGTACCACCTGGTGAGAATCTTATTCGTTTTCCTGGATCCTAACACATCTTGAAGTAGTGTGGGGTATTTAGAATATATTAGAACATTCTTCTGGTGTGAAGGATATGCCCAAATCGCGTTCCCAAGAACCCACACATGCTAATTTTGTTTTGAGGGAGGGGGGGGGGGGGGGCATTAAGTACTTTGTGAAGGTTTAAAATCGGTTTTGTCAATGGGGATGATCTAACTATTAGGCTTTCAAACCAGGTGATAGGTCTGAGAAGAGCTTGTTTTGGGATGTGTTTGGATATGAATGCTCTAAGAAATGAAATCAGGGGCAGATGTTTCTTTAATATTGGGAAGACGGATACAAGGGTTTCTCCATAGAGCACTGAGCCTTTTTCATCGTAGAGAGAAAGTAATGGTATTTCCAATTGTCGAATGTCAATTGGAAGAGTTTGTCTCAATTCTAATGGGGCAGCATTAATCACGTCTCTCCATTGTATTAGCGGGGAAGGTAAGGGGAAACCCCACTCAGAAGTCTGAAACCATTTCCAAGTATCCATGGTTGCTCTAACCACAGAATTGGTTCGAGAGGGAGGTATTATAAGGTTTGTTGCACCTATTAAATGATTCCTGTGGGAAATCGAGAGGTTGGCTGCTTCCATATCAACCCAGGATCTATGTGGTGGTTGTCTAAACCAGTCTAATATTCTGGACATAAATATAGCTCTGCCGTATAATAACGGATTAGGAAGGCCTATGGCCCCGGAGTGTTTGGGTTTCTGCAGGAGTGCTATAGACAATCTGGATCTTTTACCACTCCAAAATGAAGGAGCGGATACTTTGGGTTAAGGATTTGTAGAATGATTTCGGTATCAGAATTGGGAGGACTTGTTGAAGATAGTTCAATCTGGGGGTTACTAGGGACATTACTAGGTTTTTGCGCCCAAACCATGATAATGTTGGGAAATGTAGATTGGAGAGCTGGTCCTGAATGGATTTCAGCAGTGGGAGATAGTTAAGTTGGAATAGGTTACGTTGTTCGGGTCCTATCTTTTCTCCTATGTAAGTAAGATATGGGGCGTTCTAATTGAAAGGAGATTTCATCTCAAGGTTTTTCTTTATATTGGGTTTAAGGCCTAGACTCAAAAAGTCAGATTTTTTCATGTTGATATTAAAATTTGATAAGGGGCTAAATGTCTCTAATATGTCGTAAATGACAGATAGGGATGTCTCTGGATTTG